>NC_081406.1:497842340-498158109 GCF_030272615.1 Cryptomeria japonica
GTAATCTTGGGGGCGGATTCTTTCCCACCCTTGCACTATGATGTTATAAATGTTTGGTTACTGACTCAGTTCAAAGTTTCTATTTCTATGGCTCGTAATCAGGCTTTCTGTTTGGCCATCAGTGATAAACTCCCTTAGGAGGCTTCCCAACCTTTAGAACAAAGACTTTACGTATCTCGAGGATACTGGGGGAAGGCTAATCGCTGCGCGCAACCGTTGAAAAGGACTTTCGTCACTTTTCACTTTTGATTATAGTGAGTTGGAATACTTGGCGTCAAAGTCGTTCCCCACTTAGGTCGTTCCCTTCACACCGGCCATAAATGGCTTTAAGAGTTGATTTCAACTCCTCGGGAAGGCAGGTCTGCTAAAGGACGTAAAATGTTTTTGAAGGAAAGAAAGCTTTTTAAGAGAGGTTTGGTTTTTTGAATCACCCAGTTAAGGGGAGAGCATATACCTTCCTCTTTCGATTCAAGGCAATCAAAAATTCTTTTTAAACCTTCAATTCAGTGATTTTCTAACCTCTACTGGGAGATGTTGCTCCAAGAAAAGGATGGTGTTAATTTTACTTCCTCAAAACAATGATTATTTAATCTAAGGAAATAACCGAGTCAACAAAGCAAAAGGTTCGATTTGGTCAACAAATAAAAATCGGTAAACAAAAGGGGAATAACTTCCCTTTTTAATTACAACAAAGCCTTTTGAGGTGAGGTTCTTTCCTTTGCAAAATTTCAAAAGTGAATCCTTTTATGCACCAAAGGATGGTGAGGTTCTTTTTATAGCTCTATTTTTGCAAAAAGAATTTTTTTGTGTTGTTCGTTTTAGAGCTTAAAATGAAGGTTTTCTTCTATGAAAGCAAGAATTTTTTTTGATAGTGGTTCTTTTTATAGCCTAAAACAAGGTGAGTTCAATTTTAAGAAAAGAAAATCAAATTTTAAACTAACCTAGATAAGTTAGTAAAAATCTAACTATCTTAATCCGAAGATGAAGCTCCTATCTGCAATGAAGTTGTAAGAGACCTGCAAAATAACCAGTTAGATACCTCGATGGACTTCTACAAGTCTAATTTTGAACTTTCGGTTACAATGTTTGTTTTTCTTATTTCGGCCTGTGATGCGCTACAGACCAAACTGTACGTGCTACAAAATCACAGTAACGCGCTAAAATAAGCCAGTGATGCGCTATACTGTCCTCGGGATGCGCTACTCTGTGCACCCAAGACGCTGCTCTGTTTTTCCCCTGCGCCGAAACCTACAGAAAAAATTAGTAATCTTATGTGCTAATAAATGGACTTGAAGCGCTAGATTACGAACTCCACGCGCTGAATAGTGAACCGAATGCGCTAGGCTGTTAACCGGATGCGCTAAACAGTTAACTCAACGCGCTAATTCATTTTTTCCGCGTACCTGCAAAAGTGGATATATTTCAAAACCGATTAGATACGTGGGTTCGGGCCCCATGGTGGGCGCCAGAAATGTATGCGGGAAAAGCAGGTCGATAGAACTCAATATGTGAAAACGGAGCTCTATGGAGCTTTGCTCACACACTCATAGGACTTCTTGGTGCAAGCTATGGAGTAATGAAGTATCACTCAGCTTCCCAAGGTTGGTCCCATGGTTCTCTATCTTACACGGTCCCTCAAACCAATGTTTTTGCTCTCAGATTACTGAGCAAAATGGTTTAGGGATGGCAAATGCAAGAACGAGGGATGTTTTTTGTTGATTTAATATGAGATGCATCCTAAGCTATGCATGATTCTAGAAATGCAATAAACTAATTATAAGATGACAAGGTTAATAAACAAACTATCCTAGCATACTATATTAGTTAATGATTTAAGCTAATGATAATAGAAATACTCTAAAATGCATATTAGATTAATTTCTATTTTAAAGAGAGGCTAAATGATGAGCATATATGAAATGAGAGCTTGAATGTATTTGATCATAAGTGTGATACTACAAACTTGGATCCTGAAAATGGAGGAATGAGAGCTCTATTTATAGTAAAAATAGGGCAATGGATGGTTAGGATTGAAAGAGTTGATCAAGGGTTGAGTTTGAAAGTTGGGAATCCATGTTTGCAATTTGTACCAATGAAATGATGACAATTGTCAACATAGGGTTGGGTTGAGAGAAGGGGTTGGAGGCATTAAATGCCTGAGAAGACCTTATTGTTATCTAGAGGGTAAGGGTCAAGCTTAAGTTAAGATTGCCCATTGGATTAAGAGTTAATTCAAGGATAAACTCTTGTGCAAATGATTAAGGAATAACCATGGTCAAAGCAATGAATTCTTGAAGAGACTCTTGGGTTGGATGAAGGTTAAGTTAGGCAAAAAGTCTCTAACCATGTAAGAGGGTTGAATTAACCATTAATGGTTTGGGAGATTTTGGAAAATTAAGTGGTTGAAGACTTGAAGCCTTTAATGGTTATCAAAGACTTTAAGGGTTTGAGAAGTGACTTCCCTTTGTTTAGGGATGTGACAAAGTTTAGAAGATGGGTTAGGTTAATTTAGAAGTGATTAGAAGGGTCTAGAAGAAATTTAGGAATAGGTTTTAGAATGCAAGTGGGAGATGTAAGAAAATGCAAGTGGATGGAGGGATAATAGGATTTAATTGAAATAAAGTTAATTTAATTCAATTTGGTTGCAATTTGGGGAAATTAAATAAATTAGATTTATTCAATTTAGGATAACTATTTAATTAAATTTGAATTTAATTAAAAGTGGATAGAAGGGATTTAATTGAATAAAATGATTTATTCATTAAATGGGTATAGTGAATTTAATTTAAATAAATTGAGTAATTTACTTAATTTAAGCAGAAGAATGTGGGAAATTTAATTAAATTAAATTTAATAAAATAGAGAAATGAACATAAAATATTCATTTAGGAATATGGTCATTTTTATACGTCTACAGTAAGATGTACCAAATGGATCCGTTACCTGATCCAAAGGAAGAAAAGCAAGCAGGATCAAGTGTTATGTTGATGAGAGGTACAGATTTCCTCAAGGTGTTAAAGCAAGAAGGTCATAAGGGCCATGCTATAGTGTTAAAACCTGAAGATGAAGCTAAGGCATATCCAATGAGTGAAGTGCCTCAAGAAGTGTAAGGGCTACTAAAGCAATGTGCAGAAGTTATAGGAGATGATATGCTTGATTCTTTGCCTCCAATGAGAGATGTAAATCATCAAATAGACTTGATACCAAGGGCAAATCTGCCTAACAAAGCTGCTTATAAAATGACACCTAGTCAAAATGAAGAGATCGCTAAACAAGTGCAAGAACTCTTAGACAAAGGGTTTATTGAAAAGAGTTTGAGTCCATGTATTGTTCCTACTGTGTTAGTGCCTAAAAAAGGAGGAAAATGGAGGATGTGCACTGACTCAAGAGCAATCAATAAGATCACTATAAGATACCGGTTTCCCATGCCAAGGATTGAGGACCTATTGGACAATCTAGGAGGTGCAAGCTACTTCACAAAGGTGGAATTGAAATCTGGTTATCATCAGGTAAGAATCAAACCTGGTGATGAATGGAAGACAACCAATGCAGGCCTATATGAGTGGTTGGTGATGCCTTTTGGTCTCACCAATGCACCTAGTACCTTCCAAAGGCTCATGAATGAAGTCTTAGTTAAGTTTATTGGAAAATTTGTTATAGTATATCTTGATGACATTTTGATCTTTAGCAGGTCCAAGGAGGAACACCTTAAGCATGTTGAGCTGGTCTTGAAGAAGTTGAAGGAGGTTCAACTCAAAATCGACCTTGAAAATGTGAGTTTTTGAAAGCAGAGTTAGTTTACATTGGTTTTGTTATTTCGCAAGGTTGTTTAAAGATGGATCCAAGTAAAGTAGAAGCAATAGTTAATTGGCCTATACCTAGGGGCATAAGTGATGTTAGAAGCTTTCATGGAATGACATCTTTTTATAGAAAGTTTGTGAGAAACTTTAGCCATGTTTGTGCTCATATACTCAACACCATTAAAGGAGGGATTAAATGTCACTTTAAGTGGACAGAGGAAGCCAATAAGGGGTTTGAAATGTTGAAAGCTAAGATAGTAGAGCTGCCAACCCTTAGGTTGTCTGATTTCAGTCAGTTGTTTACAATAGAATGTGATGCTAGCCAAAGGGCAATAGGAGCAATTTTAAGCCAAGAAGGTCATCCTATAGCCTTCTTCTTAGAAAAGTTAAATGAAGCTAAGAAAAGATACTCCACATATGACTTGGAGTTATATGCCATGGTACAAGCATTGAAGGAGTGGTGCCATTACTTGCTGCCCAAAGAGTTTGTAGTTTTCACTGACAACCATGCCCTTAGTTTCCTCAATGAGCAAGAGAAGTTGAACCAGAGACACCTAAAGTGGGTTGAATACCTACAATCCTATACCTTCACTATTAAGCACAAAAAGGGCACAACAAACAAGGTAGATGATGCATTAAGTAGGAGAGTCATGACTATGCAGGAGATACAATTGCAAAGTGTGGGATTGACTGAGTTAAAAGACCTCTACAATGATGATAAAGATTTTTCAGAGATATATACTGTTTGTTCTGATTTTTCTAACACCTCACATGTCTCTTATTCAGAATATATGATACAAGAGGGTTTTTTGTTCAAAGGACATCTTCTTTGCATACCCCAAAGTTCTATGAGACAAAACATTATCCAAGAAAAGCATCAAGGAGGTCTAGGGGGTCATTTTGGCATAGATAAGACTTTGGAGTAGGTTGGTAGGTTTTACTATTGGCCCAAGTTGCAATCAGAAGTGAGAAGGTTTATAGAGAAATGAACAATCTGCCAAAGAGAAAAAGGATCATCAAGTAATGCAGGTCTATATCAACCTTTGGTCATACCTCAGAGACCTTGGGAATGTTTGAGCATGGATTTTGTGTTAGGCTTACCAAGAACTCCAAGGGGATTTGACAATGTGTATGTGGTGGTTGATAGGTTTAGTAAAATGGCACATTTTATACCTTGCAAGAGCACCAATAATGCCACCTATATAGCAGGACTCTTCTTCAAGGAGATAGTCAAAATTCATGGCCTTCCAATCAGCATTGTTAGTGATAGAGATGTGAAGTTCCTAAGCCACTTTTGGAGGACACTTTGGAGAAATTTTGGCACAAGATTATCTTTTTCATCAGCCTACCATCCTCAATCAGATGGGAAGATAGAGGTAGTCAATAGATCATTGGGTAATATGCTAAGATGCCTTACAAAACAACATGGGCAGACTTGGGACTTGGTACTTGGCCAGGAAGAACATGTGTACAATGACTCAGTTAACCGAAGCACATGTAAAAGTACCTTTGAGATAGTTTATGGATTTAATCCTAGGGGCACACTAGAGCTCAAAGATCTCAGTTCTATGGCACCTAAGAGTGCACAAGGTGATAATTTTGTAGAAGGTATCAAAGAAGTGCATGATAAGGTAAGGCATACCTTACAACAAAAGTCCAAGAAGTATAAGGTGAATGCTGATAAAACAAGAAGGAATGTGCAATTTAAAGTTGGAGACTTAGTATTAGCATACCTAAGGAAGGAGAGACTTCCAAAAGGGTAGCCTACCAAGCTAATGATGAAGAAGATTGGACCTCTCGAGGTGGTGCAAAAATATGGACATAATGCATATAAAGTTGAACTCCCTCTCACCTTGGGTATTTCTCCTATCTTTAATGTATGTGATCTCTATCCATACAAGGGAGAGTCATAAAAAAATCAGTTGGATACTTCATCACAGGGTAATGAAGATTGGGTGAGGGATTTGCCACCAAGCCAACCAGTTAAGTTGAAGAGTATCTGGGACACCAAGATGATAAAGAAGACAAGGAAAGGAGTTTACAAGAATCATCTCGTAAAGTGGCAAGGTTACTTGAATCAGATGATATGTGGATGTTAGAAGCATATATACTTCATCATGGTGTGGAAATTGCAGACCTCTTAACTCAAGGGACTCGAGTTCTTTGTCCCAGGGGAGTATGGTGCAGGGCACCTATCACTCACTCCATGCAATTTTGGTTTTTCCTAAGTTTTTGTGTTGTATTTCATTATGTGATAATGGACCAACCATTTGGGACTTGGTAGAGCCATGGTTGAGTCGTCCAAGCTTTTGGTTGTGTCATTTGTGTTTAGGATGCTATCAACCTAGGAAGTTGTAATGATAATGTTGATCACAGGAGTAGTACTCTAAATCAGAGTCATCATGTAATAGGGGTCTATTGTATTGTGTTTAGGTCTTCTAGGATTTTTGAGGGCCTTTGGGAGTCTTGTAATACACTTGAATGCAAAGTTGCATCCTAAGTGACAAAAAATGTAAAAGTTTTTGAGCAACATTTTGCAACATTTTATGAAAGTTGCATTTTTGGATGTTGGCGTTGAAAATTGGTTCAACAAAATGAATCATGGGCATATGAGACAAAAACAACTTCATTGTACAAATTAGAGGATTGATAATGCAAAAAAATGAGTTTTTGACTTGTAAGGAAATCTTGTTTTCTTCACCATTTTGACAGTTTTTTTGTTTTTGTTGCATTGTACGGCCCAATACGGCCTTGACAGAGGGAATTACTTGCAGGTAATGAATGGTTATTGAATCTACTTTTCAATAAGGTAGATTATCAATTCTAATTGTGTCTGGTTGCAGAGATCTACTCCATTCTATGGGACTAGGTGTAAAACCCTTGCAAAGTAGGGTCTAAGGGGAAAATGACTCTAACATGAGCATCCATTGATGGAACCAATTGAAATCAAGTGGAATGCTAGGTTAGGGTCTGTACATATGTCTAGAGTAGGTGTTTGGGTTTTTGCAGGCCTTTGTGGAGGAGATACAATGAAACCCTAGGCTCACTGCTAGGAGTTAGTGAGTTAGGATAGCAAAAGATGTGCAAATTATGAGCACATGTGGATTGGTAGAAGAAAAATGGACCCATGGTTGTAAATCCCTATGATTTCCCTTAAATAATCCTTAATTTATTTGAGCAGATGTTTTGACTGGTGAAGGTTTTGAATAACAAGTTTGTAAGTCACCTGAGTAGGCCAAAACCCTTGAAATTAGGGCAGATTTGGTTCCCATATGTGTATGACGAACCCAAATGAAAATTTGAAATATTGTTTGTAACCTTGAAAAGGGTATCCAAATCTATAATTTATTTGTGGCCTTATTTGGGAAGTTTTGAAACTAAGTCCTTAAAACCGCCAAGCAAGGGCTAATTATATTAGGCCTATTTGAGCCTGGTGGAGACAAAGAGAGACTAGGAAAGCTTGGAGATGGGTGTGAAGGTTCTCAAACCTCTAAAAGACTTCAAATACACTAAGTAAATGCATTTTGCACCCATTGAATGAGTTGGTGTGTTGTGATCCTTGCAGAAGTTGTTGGAGCCTTAGGAGTGGTGTGAAGAGATTGAGGTGGAAACCTCAATAAGAAGAGTTGATTGAAAGAGATCAATGGCTATACCTTTGAGGCAAGACAAAGTGGATAAGACCTTGGAGGTCTAGATAGAAAACCCCAACCAAGTACCATTGGATGGGCTTGACGAGTTAGGGGGTTGAGTAAGACAAGAAACCAAGAAGGTGAATAGGATTAGCTCCAAGACTCTCTGCATCACAATCATCGCTCTGAGATTTATGATGATCACCTATCTTCCTTCTGCCTCACCAGTGTACCGGTATACCACTGCGCTCTATATTACCAGTTCAACCTTGTATTGTCGGTTTGTTGTGCTTACATCAAGTCTCTTTTCCTGTTTGCCAATGAGGTTTCAATTTGCATACAACCTCAAGACTTTTTGCCTAAGTCGCCTTTTGTGACTTCATCATCATCAGAATGACCAACCTGAAGATCTGACCTCAACAATGATCTTCTTGAGTGACAGACCAGTTAGCTTAGTTTGTCTTCCCTCGAGCTGATTGAACCTTGGTCATCAGTCTCTTATGTTGTTTCCATGTGTTTACAAGTCATCACTTTTACTACTACACTCCATCGGTCAGTGTTAGACATCAATGACAAATATCAACGCATATACTGGTTCTCTGGATTAACCAGTTTTGTCAATGCCAACAATCTCCCCCTTTGGCATTGATGACAAGACTTCAAAATTTGTCTTATTAGTTGCATGTACTTTCTTCATTTCTTTCTTTATTTATGTATCGGTCATTACCTCTACTCTGAGTAATGAATATCTCCCCCTAACACTGGTAATACTCTATTTCAGCAACTTCAGCTCAATCACTACTTACCAATGGTCAAACAATAATCATATCTCCCCCTTTGACAACAATGCCAAATATATATTTCAGTACACTAATCAAGACTGCTCCCCCTAACTGGAGTAGTCTACACTTATCAATCTAGTCTTAGATATTTTTCATAAAGAAATCATACCAGATTGATATAGAGACCTTTTTACCTACTTTACTGTAGGTAGGGGCATCACCCCTAGCTTACCTCTGAGGTATTCAAAGGTATCCTTCTGTAGTGGCTTGGTGAAGATATCAACCACCTGCTCTTTTGTTGGTATATACTCCAACCTCACTTCCTTTTCTTGAACCTATTCCCTGAGATAGTGATATTTGATAGCTATATGCTTTGTCTTGGAATGCATCACTGGATTCTTGGATATGTCAATGGCACTGGTATTGTCACAATGAATCACTACCGGTCCAGTCACCTTTTCTTGGATACCTTCCAATAATTGCTTGATCTATACTATCTGTATGCAGTTGATTGCAACAACCACATACTCTGCCTCAGTTGTGGATTGAGAGATGCAGTTTTGTTTCTTGCTTGTCCATGACACAGTCCTATCTCCAAGAAAAAATGCACCTCCACTAGTGCTTTTTCTGTCATTAATGTTCCCTGCCCAATCTGACTCAGTGAAGGCACTTAAGCTGAAGTCTCCCTTATGTGGATACCAAAGACCATACTCATCAGACCCCATTTTAGGTATCTAAATATTCTCTTGACTGCCACCATATGAGTCTCTTTCGGATTTGTAGAAAATCTGGCAACCAAGTCAACAACTTGTGTTATGTCTAGTCTACTGTGTACTGCATACTGCAACTTACCGATCATGGATCAGTACAATGTCTCATTCACTTCATGAGCCTCATCATTTTTGGAGAGCTTGCAACCTGTAACCATTGGAGTTCCAACAGGTTTGCAATCTTCCATTCCAAAAGTCTTCAAAATTTCCCTTATGTACTTAGTTTGGGTTGATGAATATGCCATTCTTTAGCTGTGAGACTTGCAGGCCGATGAATTTTTTTTCTCACCAATCATGGACATCTCAAATTATTCCTTCATTTGTTTTGCAAAGCCTCTTCTCATCTCATCATCTCCTCCAAATATGATGTCATCTACAAAGATTTTAGCAATTATATGTTTTCTTTCTTCTCTGGTCTTCAGATACAGGTTACTGTTATCATTGGTTCTCTTGAACCCTATTCTTAATAGATATGAGTGCAGCCTCTCATACCAAGCTCTTGGTGCTTGTTTTAGCCCATATAGAGCCTTCTACAACCTGCATACCATATTTCTTCCATCTTCAGATGCAAACCCTTCCGGTTGCTCTATGTATACTTCTTCCTCTAAACCACCGTTCAAGAATGCCGATTTGACATTCATTTGGTAAACTTTGAAATTTTTGTAAGCAGCATAGGCCAACAAAATTCTGACCCCTTCTAGCCTGGCCATCGGTGCAAAGGTTTCTCCATAGTCCAAACCTTCTTCTTGAGCATAGCCTTTGCAGACTAATCTTGCTTTGTTTCTTACCACTTGACCGGTTTCATCCATTTTGTTTCTAAACACCCATTTGGTACCTATTACATTTTTGTTTTCCGGTCTGGGCACTAGAGTCCAAGTTTCGTTTTTCTCAATCTGCTCCAGTTCCTCCTCCATGGCTTTGATCCAGTCATAATCTTTTAGAGCCTCCTTTGTTGTTTCGGGCTCAATTATGGAGAGCAGACAGGCATTCTCTCTTGCTCTTCTTCTAGTTAGTACTCCTGCATCTTTGTCACCAATGATATTTTCAGCGGAGTGATTGTTTTTGACATACTTTGCTAGTGTTGGTTCATTTCTTGGAGCTTCTTCTACTGGTTTTGCAGGTTCTACTTCACAAGCTTCTTCATTTTCCACTACAACATGATTCTCTTTAGCAGGTTCGACTGGTGCAGTGTACTCGAATCCTTTATAATCCTCTGGTTCACTCTTGCTATCCTATTCATTTTTCTTAGAGAACTCATCTACTATGACATTACCACTTTCTACAATCTTACCGGTCCTTTTGTTCAAACACCGGTATGCTTTACTATTTGTGGAGTAACCTAAGAAGGTTCCTTCATCACTCTTGGGATCAAATTTTTTAGAGTACTCATCCCTCTTGATATAGCACCTGCTTCCAAATACTTTGAAATAACAAACATTAGGTGAGTATCCACACCATAATTCATAGGGAGTTTTATTTGTCCCTTTCTTTACCTGTATCTGATTCAAGGTGTACACAACAATGCTCACTGCTTCTCTCCAAAAGATATGTGGAATATCCTTCTGTATCGTCATAGTCCTCTCACAATCAATAAGAGTTCTATTTCTTCTTTCAGCAACCCCATTCTACTGAGGTGTTTTGGGTGCAAACATTTATCTCATAATCCCCTGTTCTTCACAGTAATTCATAAACTCTTGAGAGGTGAACTCTCCTCCTCTATCTGATCTTAGACATTTCAGATTCTTACCGATTCCTCTCTCTACTCGAGCCTTGAAGACTTTAAACATGTGAAAGGCTTCTGATTTTTCTTTCGAGAATACAACCCACATCATTCTTGAGAAGTCATCCACAAACAGCATGAAATACCGATCTCCATAAAAACTCTTGGTTCTCATAGGACCACACAGGTTTGTATGAACTAAGTCCAGCACATTTTCAGATGAAAAAGATTTGCTGCCGAAACTAGACCTAGTCAACTTTCCTAGTTGACATTCTTTACACATAACATTTTTAGGTTTCACAATATTAGGCATACCTCTGATAGACTTAGTCTTATTGAATTTTGCTATGCTATCAAAGTTAACATGCCATGGTCTTTTGTGCCACAACCAACTGTCTTCTACCTTTTCCATTAGACAACTACCTATGGTGGTGTCTAGGTGAAACAAATTGCCTCTAGATTGTTTACCAGTAGCAATCAAACTTCCTGATTTGTCATTTACTTTGCATATTCCTTCATTGAATTCTAACCGGTAACCCTTATTGTTAAGTTGTGCAACACTTAACAGACTATATTTTAGCCCTTCTACCCAATACACATCTTCACAATTTGTTTTATCATTTAGGGCTATGGATCCCTTGCCTTTTACTGCACAAGGAGCATCATTTCTGAATCTCATCGTTCCTCCATTTCAATCCTCCATGCTAAGGAATTTGTTTCTGTCACCGGTCATGTGGTGAGTTAAACCATTGTCAATTACCCAGTCTCCACACTGGTTTGAACTATAAATAAGTGCCATATCACCTTCCTTTGTGTTATCTTCCTTTACTACCACAAATGCAATTCCATCTCCATTAGATCCTTCTGATTCTTCATCAATAAATCCTTCTGCAAGATAGCACTCCTTCTTGTTCTTGTCCTTGTAGCTTCTAAAGTTATCTTTCCTATCATTGTCAGGACATCTGGATGCAATATGACCTACTTTATTACAGGATAAGCACTTCAAGGGAAGTTTACCTTTATACTTTCCTTTTCCTCTTGGCAGTCTTCTTGCCAATAGAGCTTCAATCTCATCTTGTTCCTGTTCTTCAGATAACAGGTTGTCATTTTCATGATAATGACCGGTTCTTGTAGTAGAACTACTTCTGGTTTCTTTTCTTCTCCTTGTTGGTGCATGCATCATGGAAGCTTTGAAGGCAACATCAGTCTTTGGTACACTGTTATCATAGTTGCTCAGTTCGAAGGCGGTCAACTTTCCAATCAGTGAATCAAGCGAAACATTAACTATTCCCAAGGATCTGATTTCCTGAACTGTAGAAACTCTTATGGCATATTGTGATAGCAAGGTCCTCAAGATTTTTCTAACCACATCATCTTCTTCAATCTTTCCTCCAACACTTCTAATGAAATTTACTACATCCTTTATCCTTTTACTATATTGTTCTATATTTTCTCCTTCTTGCATCCTCATCTCATCAAATTTTCCTCTCAAGTTGTCCACTTTAGCCTTTTGAACATGAGGATCTCCTCCATAAACTGTCTTTAGCTTATTCCACATTTGAAAAGTTGTTTTCAAATCTCGAACCTCAGCATACTCATTATCATAAAGAGTGCTAGCAATAAGATCCATAGCAACAGTATTGTCTTGCCTTTCTTTGATCTGATCTGGAGTCAGAACCCCTGAAGGTTCATTGTACTTTGTGATTACATGATTCTAATAATGTTCTCCTAGGGTTCTTAGATAAAGCTTCTTTCGACCACACCATAAGGTGTAATTCTCCTTAGAGAACTTAGGACCCTCCTTCCGCATCATCTTGGATCTTTCCTTAAGCTGTTAAGCTTCTTCTAAATCTAAGGACCTGATGCTTTGATACCAATTGTTAGTCCCAATCGGTGCTGAGAGGGGAGGGGTGAATCAACACTTTACCAATTTTACACTATTAAAACTTTTAACTCAAGTTTCCACTAACTTAATATTCATCAATACAAACAATTACTGCATAATAATATGCATGCATGAAAAGATACACAGTGAAACCAAGATTTATCTTGTGGAAACCCAAATGGGAGAAAACCACGGTGTGAGTAGGAACTCACAAAATTTGTACTCTTCTAGAGTACGCTCGGTAAAGAGCCATCCCTGTTAGGAGATTACAAAGACACTATTAGGTGCCACTCGATTAAGGGATTTTGATTAAGGCCTGTTAGTGCCTTTATCCTATTAAAGGTAGCCTTGTTAAAGGTCTTAGGATCATCAATTAAGATGACACCCGATTAAGGGATTTTACAATGGGACCTGTTAAAGTCCACCCGGTTAAGGGATTTTGAGTTGCAATGGTTAGAAAGCAACAAAAAGATGATCTGCTAGACTAGCTACTTATAGCTCGATCAAATCACAATGAAAATCATACTCTATTCATACCGGTTGTGTTTGCTTTGCACAACACCGATTTTCTGCTTGTACCTTTAGCTCTGTACTCTACGGGTTCTCTGACCCTTGGCTCTACACTCTGCCGATCCTCTTACCCTCGGCTCTGCACTCAGCCGATCCTCTTACCCTCGGCTCTGCACTTTGTCGCTCTACCTCATTGACTCTCTGCTCTGCTAAAATCTTTTAGCACTTCCTCACATTCTACTCTGCACTTTTTGGATTGCCTTGCACACGATTTGTACTTTGAAAATTTTATGATCAAGAATATTTTGAATGAACTCAAAATACTTTATACATTCTTTGTCGTCACCTTTAAGTGTTTCCTTAATCAATGCAATCACAAATTTCGGTAGATTTAGAATTCAAATCTTCCCGCTCTTGCTCTGTACGTCATGCAACAATTCGGCCAACTACTCAACCAATTCTGCCACCGCATCCCCCAAAAATAGTGACTTCTGGGTCGAGTTCAGTCATATAAATGCGAACTAGAAAATCCGCAAGTAATCATGGCTTAATTGCATGATGACTAAAGTTGACTTCACCAACCTTTAGTTTGGTGTAGACATAATCTCACCAACTTACCTTTTGCCACCACAACTGAATAATCGATCACTGCTCCGAGATTTATGGTGATCACCTATCTTCCTTCTGCCTCACTAGTGTACCGTTATACCACTGCGCTCTACATTACCAGTTCAACCTTTGATTGTCGGTTTGTTGTGCTTACATCAAGTCACTTTTCCTGTTTACCAATGAGGTTCCGGTTTGCATACAACCTTAAGCCTTCTTGTCTAAGTCACCTTTTGTACTTCATCATCATCAGAACGACCAACCTGAAGATTTGACCTCAACACCGATCTTCTTGAGTGACAAACTGGTTAGCTTAGTCTGTCTTCCCTTGAGCTGATTGAACCTTGGTCACCAGTCTCTTATGTTGTTTCTATGTGTTTACAAGTCATTACTTTTACTACTGCACTCCACTGATACCACTCCACCGGTTAGTGTTAGACATCAATGACAAATCTTAGCGCATATACCGGTTCTCTGGATTAACCCATTTTGTCAATGCCAACAATATGTGTGTATACATAGAACCAACTGGCATCTCTCATTAGAGAGCACAATATATATTAAAAGACATTTTATAACATAATAAGAAAAAAAAAATGAAGAAAATTACTTTGAAATGGATGAAAATTATTATAGGAGAATTAAATAAAATTTATAAATTAATATCATTATCTTAAATACATTACTTAATAATTATTTTATTTTATGTTAAAACATTTCAAAACTATTCTATTTACTTTAAAAGTTATTTTATTACATGTTAAAATAATTTTATTTGCTATATACATTGGACACATAAATTTTATTATGCCTACATTCTTAGAAATTATATTTGTGTTTTCTTCTATACTTTTTGTTTGGTTAATTATAATTATTTAAAGTTTACTTTTTCACTCAATTTGTGCTCATCAATTTTTTTAATTAATATATCCTATTTACCTTTGCATTAATCTAAAGAAAATAGTACAACATTAAAAAAAGAAAAAAGAAAAAAAAAAGAGAGTGGTACACTCAAAGTCCAACATAAGGTTGAGCCCAAGAAGCACAATTAGGCAACCACGACTATGTGAGGCAAGGAGCATCTTGATTATTAGATTTGCCTCAAATAGAGATAGTTTCATTTGTAATTAAGAAACAAAAAATCTAAAATTAACAAATCAAAATATTTATTTTCTTTAGTAAAACTTTTTCTTAAAATTGACTAATCTTTAAATTTAAAGTTAAAAAAATTATGTCCTTTCTTTCTTTTGATATATATGTTTTAGATGTTGTATATGTTGGAAACATTATGTTTATTATTATTATTATTACTAAATATTACCCACGGTGGAGGATAAAGGATAGGGACAACTTGATGGGTCAAAGTTCAACTTGATATACAAATGACCATCAAATTTAAGATAAAAAAGTACGAGTATTTGTTACTTTACACACTCTACTCCTTGTTGTCATTGTAGGAGTAGGGGAGAGGGACTAGTAGTTGTATGGGGTCCAATAGTCGTTATAGCAATTGTGCATATAATATCCAGTCTTGCCACATATTTATACTATAAAATGTAAATAAATAATCCACATGTAAATAAAAAAAATGCCAAATGTTGATCAAAATGGACCAATACTTGAACATAAAAGAACCTATAAATGTTATATAAAAAAAACATAAATACATTAATTAACAAGTGAAATAGATCATTTTTTGTTTCAAATAAAACATCATAGCTATCCACTATAAGCATGTCATTTATAAAACAAGATACTCACTTAAACAAGTACTATTATCATAGTGTAAAAATATTATTCTTTTGTGTACAACTATTGGGGTAGCAATGTATATGCATTGGCGTATTTCATATTAGTAATTTGTCTTATCAGAAATATAAAAAGTGAACACAATAAATACCTTGTTTTTCTCCATGAAATGTGAGGGATTGTCCAAAGATTTAAGTGTTCAACAATTGGTCCCTTTGTGTTCATATAAGTTTTATTTTATATCATAATATGTTGTTTTTGTGCTCAACTATTGCTCCTTTGGTGTTGGATATAAAAATTAGAGATAACACACATTTATGATTACTAATTACAAATGATATTTTTTAGTTCAACAACTAGGGATTTTTAGATTAAGTTTTGGTCGAATCTTAAAAAAGTCATTTTTTTGACACTTCACACTAGACGTGTTATTTTGACGACTTGCATGATGACTCACGCCTTCAAACCTTAGTTGTAGATAGTTACGTGTCAATATTACACTTCTAAAAAAAAATGGATGTCTTACGATATTCCATGTGACGGCTACATGTTGACGAAGTTAGTCCTAATGACTACTGGTCTCTCTCCCCTACCACTCTTTGTTACTTTATACACTCCACCCCTTGTTGTCATTGTAGAAAAAATATTATGTTTATTATTATTAAATATTAATATTTTGACATCTTAATGACTATTAAATTTTTATATGTTAATCATTACCAAAAAACCTCTTAGACATTAATTAGATTAATTTATACTTAATACCCAAAAATACCATATTTAATTAGCATAAAAGTTAAAAAAGACATTTGTAGAATCTTATTTTGTACCGCCGTCTTGGAAGCAAGCACATAGAGCAGTATAATCGTAATAATAATAAAAAGGGGAAAACACAATATAAACTAAAAGAAGAAAGAAGAAAGAAGATAAAAGGTGTGAAAAGGCAAGCCATTAATATCACCGTCAGTTACCGTACTCTGCGTAGCGGCGGAGGGTGCAGCGGAGCAAAAGGAAAAGGGCAAAAATCTATCTAATTCAGATTTCAATCAAAGCCCCCTTTTTTTCCCTCACTTCATCTGCCGCTTAACTTTTTTGCCTCGACGGAAAATCAAAGAAATAGTGGTCAGATCTTGACGGGAATTCAGGTCGAGGAGCAAAAAATAAATCAAGGAGGCAGATTATTGCTCGGTATGGCCGGATATGTTTGTCGGTTGATAATATTCGTGCAATTTATATCGTTGGGAATGGCGATGGCAGAGAAGGGGTTGTGTCGAATTCCATCAATTCACGATGCGATTTTCCAGAATTTATGTGCGTCGTCGGATTTGACTTCGGACGGCATCAGCACTGGGTTTCTCCAGTCGAGGGTTGCAGAGGTATGTCGTAGTTGTGACAAATAGCAAAGAAAAAATCGATGGTTTCATAAAAAAAGGAAAGTGTTGCCTTAAATATTAAGTAAACTGTGTTATTTGCCGTCAAAAAGAGAAAGAATTAAGGGTTTTAAACGAAGGCTTCTTGTTTTAAACTAGAAAGAATTAGGGATTTTTTTTTGTTAGAGTGCGGGGTATCTAGAATTAATAAATTCTTGTTGGATAATGTTTTATTGGTCCTAAATATGTTAGATAAGAGGTTTTTTTTTAGTAAAATTAGGTCTCATTTCTCGTAATTAAAAAAGATTTTGAATTTTTTTTTTGAAAATAATTGTCTTGTTTCCATGAACAAGAAATATTTGAATGCCTTCTATTTGATGAGCCAAGAAAGTGTTTAATAAAAAAAGTACTCCTTAATTGTGCCTCAAATTAGAATAATGAGGGTTTGGCTTTGCTAATTATGTTTGCGTCAGGTAAATAACAAAGTATCGAGTGTTCTTTAATTATGTTTTGTTTGCCCTAATTAAAAATAATGGAGTGTGTTTTCGGTGTGCGCCGATTTTCCATTTTTTTTGGTTAACTCAGCTGTTGACTAAAATGTTATCATCAAGGGGCATCTCTTCTTTCAAAGTCACCTAGATTCTTCACCTGGACCTGCAACTGGTCTCATCCATAAAGATTGAGGTTTCTTTTTATAGGTGCAACCTGTTTCATTAAAGTCACCTGCTTTCCCCACCCAGGGCCTGCTATTAGCTTCATGATTCATCTTTAAAGATTGAAGTTTATTTTTGTGGAACCATTGGCTTGGATGTGATGATTGAGGAATATCTGTTTTGTTAAAGTCACCTGGGACTTGTGCCGGTCTTGTTTTCAACAATCGATCATTTTTAAAGGGACAACCTTTGGCTTGCATAGTATGACTAAGGGTTATACCTTCCTTCAAAGTCACCAAGGGATTGCATCTCTAATCCGCTGATGTAGGTTGTATCTCTACTGCTGGATGCAGTATTTTTAACTAAATTGCTGGCTTGGCTTTGGTGGTTGGCTGATTTTTTGGGTCCCAGTTTTGGTATGTCTGGTTTTAGCTATATGCTTTACACAGATTAAATAGAGAAGCTGATAATTAATAATTCATTCTCAATTGCCAAATTTTAAAGATAAATCAAAATGGTTAGTGACCTCCAAGTCAATTAGGGTTAGATAGGGCATTTTCTCCTCAGTTCTTTTTTACAAAGAAGGTGCTTTTTTATGTGTAAGGTGCGAGTTGTTCTTGTTTCTTCCTAGGTGAGTTGCCCACAGTTCTGTCTGGGCCTATGGGTTCATCCTGTTATGTCTGAGTTATACCCAGGGCAAACCCTCAGGCCTGGACAAAATCCATATATTTGCTCAACTTACACAAAATTAAATATAGAACACAGCTGGTAATTGAAATTCAATGTCAATTGTCAAATGCTAAAGTTAAATCAAAATGGCTGGTAGTCACTTTTAGTTAGATAGTTTTTTTTATTTCTATTTCATAAAGAAAGTGACTTTTTAATATTAAGTGGTTGGGTTCTTCTTGGTCCTACCTAGATGGTTTGCCCATGGTTCTGCCTGGGGGTTCACTCTGGGTATGTCTGAGTCATATCAGTGGCAAACCCCCAGGCCTGGGTGGAACCCAGCCTGTACCTAGACCAGGATGTCTATGTGGTTTGAACTGGTCAGTGTACTGTTTGGAAGACGAAGATGAACATGAATAGAAACGGTAGGGATGCATTCATTCTTATAATTATATGTGCTGGAAAAGTGAAAGGGCTTGTTCACAAAGCTGATCTCAAGAGAAAAAGGCTTGTTATTGCCAATCACATTCCATGGTAAAAGGTGGGATAAACACAACCACTCAAGGAAAGGGGAAGATTAGTTTGGAAAATAATTAAAACTATCTTTTATCCTCCTCTGCAGGTTTGCAAAGAGTTGAAAGGCTCGTGATTAGATTGATCACCTTGACGTCAATTGAAAAGTTGCTAAAAATGGGATGTAATGTCCCCACTTTGAAATACAATCTAATGGTAAATATTAATAATAAAATTAAAATTCAAAAGAATAAAAATAAAATTAAAATGAAAAAATAAATAATTAAATATAATTAAAATTTAATTAAGTTAATAAATGATCAAAAGGCATGAAATGATAAGTTGTGACTTCTCCCAAATATGAGGTATAAAAGGGAGAAGAGAACTCATTTGAAGGGGGGGATAACTTGGGAATCAGAAGTGCAGATCTGATTGTGAAAGGTTGTGCCCCTTTCAAAGGGCAGAAATAATGAAGAGTTGCACTCTTTCAAAGGGTGCTAATGTTGAAAGGGTGTGTCTCTTGCCAAAGAGCATATATGATGAAGAGGTGTGACCTCTCCTTCAAATTGAGAGATATAAAGGAAAGGAATCAAAAGCAATTAGTGACATCACCATCGATCAGATCAGATCAGAACTGTTATTAAGTTACAGGCAGTAACATCCTTGTTTGGTGCAGGAGCACGAAGACCACTATTGGCGAATGGTGGTCAAAGGGGTAATCTATAGGTGTTTTCATGTCAGATTGATGTAATAAGGCCATAAGAGGCCATTTATGATGTTTTCAGGCCATTGGGATTCATTTTGGCCAATGATGAAAAAAGTTGTAAATTGTTGTCATGTTGTCAATGCAATGTTGCAAAAGTGTAACTAGGAGGTCTAGTGGTAGAATTTAGGTGCTTTGAGTCATTTGGTGTGTAATAAGGTTGTTATGGACCATTTAGAAGATGTGTAAGGTCATTTAGGGGTTACATTGCAAATATTGCACAAATTGTCAAAAATGTACAAAGTTGTAAAGTTGCAATTAGGGAGATGAAGAGTCATTTTGAGTAAGGAAGTTTATGGGTTGGTTATAGATGTTTGGCAGTTAAAAACTCCTTCAAATACTTGTATTGCATCGACCTATTGGGGGTTGGAAGGATGGAGAGATGAAATGAATGAAAAAACTCATTGGTTTTTGATGCTTTTACTGTATTTTTGCTGTTCTAAGGACCTGTGCGTCCTTGTATGGCTGTGTAATGATGTTTGATCAATTGGGATGAGTGATGTTATGAATCTACTTCGATTCGGTTTTGGTCTCATGCATTTTCATTAAGTATTTTGAGAGTTATGATTGTTTTATTGACTGCAACTTTCCAGATTTCTCTGTAACAATCATGTAGCAGTGTTTTGTATTGTTTTGTGTGGATGGTATGTGATCTGAAACTTATATGGATGGATAGAGGAATGAGTTAGCTTTGTTTTGGCATTGGTTGGAGGTCATTTCATTAAGTATCAAGGGAGATATGAGCAAATTATTGAAAGTGGGTTTGAAATTCCAGCAAACAAGGGTTTTGATGTAAAAATGGTGATAAATTCCCATTCCACTGTGGGAAAATTCTAAATCTTGGTGAAATGTTAGTTTTTCTAGTCCTTTCAATGTTCCCATTGGTTTCAGAGTAGAAACTCAAGTTTGGAGGGAGAAAAAAATGATGCCCTAGGCAGATTATTTTGTGTGTTTGGCCTTGTTGATAGGCTAGAAATGAGGTATTCATAAATTGATGAGTAGGTGATGGTTTCAAACCTTGGAGATGGTTGGATTAGACCATTTGTGCCATGTAGAGAGTGTGTGAGCAGAGTATTGGGTTGAGAGAAGTTATGCCCACTTTGTGACTAGTAGGGCTAATAGACAAGAGGACTAGTTTATAGAGGAAGAGGCATGATTGGGTCTTTGAGCCCTTGTTGTGAAATATGCCATATTGGTATTGAGGTGTCTTCAAGATTGATGATTTTAACCCCCTTGTATTGCATCATTGTTCTTGGTGGTATGCATGGAGATGTGCTTAATGTTCTTATGCAGAATTTAGTAGTATTATTAACTTAGGCTGCAAGATATCTATACTCCTACCCTTAGGAGGAAATTGTCTTGGACACGATATGTCACAATTTTCTCTAAAAAATCCCCCTTATTTGGACCAACTGCAGGAAGAAATGAATGAACTGATTGATGTCAATTATATTAAAATAGTATTATATTTATTCTATAATGGTCATCTTAGTTGTCTTTTTTAGTTCGTTTAGTGTAACTATTGCTTCTTTTATTAGAAGGCGTAGTTAGCTTTTTAGCTTCAGTTAAATGGTTTGTTCTTTTTAGAACAACGTCATGTAATTCTCTATATATACGTTGTATATTCATGAATAAAGTCATTCAATTATTTTTCTTGGTATTAGAGTGGGTCGATGGGATTTTTTAGAGTTTGGTGAATTTTTTAATAAAAAATTGAGCTTCCTACTTGGATATTATTTCTAGAATTTTTTCTAAGAGGATTTTTTTAGGAAAAAAAAATCTGAATTGGGAGCACTTTTGAAATCTTCTTTCTGGGCGTCGAGAGTTCAAACAACATCGTATTTTCGTGTGTTCATGGGTTTGCTAGTTTGTAATCTGCGTGATCACGTGAGACTATTCTCTATTCCTGACCTCCTCATAGCTCCCGTTGTTTTGCGTGACCGTTTTCTTTTTTGTGGTGCCGTTTTTTTTTGCAAGTTTGTGGGCCTCAAGATCAGTTAGAGGGTTTGTTTCGACTCCCGTGTCTGTTCGTTGGCATTATTTTGGCCCTCTCATGGCATTTTGTTTACTTTCCCGCGCAACCTTGCTCTCCTAGCTTGTGTGACGGGTGGGTTGAAATGGATGTGAAAAATGCAGAAAAAATCGGGCCTGTAAAAATTGTGTTTTTTTTTTGGTGCGTGATTTTTCCCTTTTGGGAGCCGTGACTTTGTCTTGGTGTGCAAGTTCAACGTTTTTTGTGCGCAATGAGAAGGTTTTCCATTTGTGGCTAGGGTTTCTGACGACTTTGTGAACTTGTAGTTCATTGATCGACGAGTTTCTTCATTTTTCTGTGTCGTTTTTTACTAGCATGCTTTTTTCAGCAACTGTGTTTGCTGATTTTGTGGGTTACGTGTTCAGCTGTCTTCTGTGTGACTTAAATTATTTTAGGTTTCTAATTTTTATCCCTTTAAAAAAATTAGTGATGGTTTTTATTATTTTGGGTTTTATAATTTTTGCTCCAAAAGAAAATTATCTTGGGTTTTTCATAATTTTTGTCTATAAAAAAATTATGTGGGTTTTATATTTTTTTTCCTTAAAAAATTATTTTGGGTTTTTAGATTGAATGAATTTTATTCATGAATATACAACGTTAAAACATCGAAACTTCCACAAAAAGGATGATTTGTAACCTCAAATTTTCAGGTTTGATGGTTTTTCCCACAAAAATCGTGCTATCTTGTGGTATCTTGCAGTTTGTTTGGGAGTTGCTGGAGCGAACAATGCTTAGTGCTAGTTTGCAAAAGTTTTTGTGGTTTTTGACAAAATTGTGTCTATTGCTCATTGGAGGGTTTGCCGATTTTTCCCCAAAATCGTGGTTTCAAGGTGTGACAGTTCTATAATACATGTGTGACAGTTCTATAATTCGTGTGTGAGCATTACATCAAGTTGGACAATTTCTCGTACTCTTGGTCATCACCATTTTGCAGATCTTGGGAGGGTCTTTGCAGCCGTAGGGTGTTCTGAAGAGAAGGGGCAACCTTCTTTGCATTTGTGATCAAAAGACTTGCAGTGTCTTCTATAGGTTAGTGAGTACGATGACCATTAGGGAGGATATTAAAATAATATTATATTTATTCTATAATGGTCATCTTAGTTGTCTTTTTTAGTTCATTTAGTGTAACTATTGCTTTTATTAGAAGGCATAGTTTGCTTTTTAGCTTTTTAAGCAGTTAAACGGTTTGTTCTTTTTAGAACACCGTCATGTAAATCTCTCTATATACGTTGTATATTCATGAATAAAGTCATTCACTTATTTTTCAAATTATGAGGAACATACTTACTAAGGGATGTTCTCCATGAGACCCCTGTGAGATGCCAAGGGCAGCAATCTTGCATAAAAGATATTAATATCCTATTAACATGTTAACTAATGTCTATGGGTTTACTCATTGATTAGTGTGCCCAAAATGATATATTAACCAATCACCAATTAAGTGCGATTTCACTAAGGGGCCTAGTAGTTATGAAAGGATGGGATACACAAGATATAGAGATGTCTTTTGAGAGGAGGGTTATAACTTTATGAACAAGTAGACATGAGTCTTCACCAATGAAGGAGAAGAAGATACTTATACAACAATTTTATCACTCCAAGGAGGCATTGCATCAGACTTGGTATTTCGTAAACACTCAACAGGTTGATTGAATATTGCAGTTTGGTATGAGTCTCTAGTGCATAACATGGTAAATGTTGTATCAATATACATATATCTCTGCATGCTAATGATTACTATGCACCGCTGTTATAACTGATTATATATTGTATCTGACTAACGATTTATCTGCAGTTTATTTGTTATATGTAGAATGTCCGAATAATATTGGAACCTTCATATGTTTTGAATGTTCTCAGTCATGGTAAGAGAAGAGAGGGATCTCAAATAGGGGGAACGGTGTTGGGGTCACCCCTAAGCACACCACCTCATATATGGCAGGGTCCACATGAAGCCAAAGGGGGGCGAAGGTGTTCGCATGAGGCCAAAGGGGGGCAAAGGTGCTTTGCCTTTGGGCTTAGGAGTGTTAGATTAGGGCACTCTATTGGGGTAAATCCTTATCCTCTCTACCATGGTGATGGATGGAATCATGTGAGTGGGAGAAGGTGGCTTGATGGAGGGGGAATGGTTGCAAAGTTACACCCTATCAAGTTACCCATCCTAGCTTGCTACGATTGGGGTTCCTTTAGTTAGTTAAGTAACCTTGTAATCAATTGGTTTTCCCTTTTAAGGAGATAAAGGTACTCCTCCTCAAACCCTCCCTTATTGGCTGAGAGTTGTAATCTAGGGCAAACTAGGGCATTTTACAAAAGGGGACATTACATGGGATGATAGCTATAAGGTTGATGAGCCAATCTGTTGCTTTATCTCCACTTCTTTGGACATGTAGAAAGCAAGCTTCTTTTGTTTGAGAAACTATAAATAGAGCATGAGCTAGAAGGCTCTACAACCTCCAAATGACAAACTTTTCCATTTTCATACATTCCGCCATGATTATAGAATCCCCTTCAATTAAGACACATTAACTTTTAGGTTCCATTGTGAACTCTAAAACCATGATCAATACTCCCATTTTTGCCACACTGATCAAGTTAGTGCTTGTATCTTTAGATCTAAATCTAATGTTGTCTCCCTCATTATCTATTATAATAGCTTTTGTCCTCAAGATCTCTAGATTGTTTTGGAGGAACCATCAAAGTTCAACTTTGCTCATCCCAAGGGGTGCTTTACCCGTTTTTCTTGCTTGTCCTTCATTTTGACTTTAGGTTTAGTCTAATAAAAAAGGATTCTTAAGTCAAGTTCCTTAGAAAACCAAAATCAATAGGATTTCTTTGTTTGTTTACAAAGATGATTTATCTACAAAAATGCAATTGACCATAAAAATCCTTCCACTCTTGGTCTATAGATACTCTTGTTATTGAGCACTAGTATTTTTTAGTTTCAATTAAATCCTTCAACAAATGATTTTTGGGGCAAGATCCAACGAGTTTTAATTAATCCCTAACATTGAAAGCCTACTCCAAGCTTCCATGCACTTTAAAATAGTAGAACTAAAGGCTCAATGGGAGTTGAAAGTTGAAAGTAATTTCCTCAAACTCTTTGACAAAGTGGATATGTAGAAGCAAGTGATTGATCTCTTGTTCGTTATGGAAACAAAGAGAACATCTATTAGGACTTGCAAAACCCCTTTTGGTTTTATTAAAATGTTTTTTGATGGTTTTCATTGAGGTCCCCACCCATGCCTATATTGAAAGAAGATGATACATTTAATGAAGGACAATTACAAGGAGAGAGCCCTTAACCAAAAGTAGCCACCAAGTTGTATCACCAAAGCATTGAGCACTAGGAACAAGCAAACCATACAAAAAGGGCCCAACAAAGAACAATAAGCTTGTTGGCAAAAATCCTCAAAAAACAATCTATATTGAGGTATGGAAGCAAATATTAAGACAATGGGGTAACTCCACATTTACCAATACTACTATAACACCTAGGAGAAGCCCAAGTTCTAAACATTGTAACAACCCATACACTGCTATCCTTAGTAGGACATGGATTAGCCGATTGAGGGAAGTTGACACCATGGAAGACATCTTGCCTCTTGGCTAAGAAGAATGCCTTCACCAAGTTGTGGGAGATTGCAGTCATTGGTGACTTCAAGGGTGCCATTCTAGTGTGTAATAAGTAGTGTTCCATGAGGATGCGTACTCACCTGCCTCCCCCCCCCCCGAAAAAAAAATACTCACTTTTTGAGGATAGAGACGTTCGTGGGCATGCGACAACATTGTGGGAATGTTGGGGTCCCTGGACACCTAGGCATCTCCCGCGAGCAACAAGCATGAAACATATTTTCATTAAAAAAAATCATTTTTTTTTGTGAAACTATGAATGAGGCAAATGGTCAATGGGCCCCATTAAAGCCTTCCAAACCCTATTTAACACCCTAAAATCCTCATTTTTACTCATAAATTCATTTCAACAGCAAGGTTGAGAGTAGCAAAAGAGTGAATTGAAGTGCTGCAAGTGCAAGAGGGTTGAGGAGGACCAAGAAGAATAGAAAGAAGAGAGAGTTTACACCAAGTTGCAAGGATTTTCCAAGCATAAGGTAGGATTGTATGACTCTTTTTCAATTTTTTTAAATTGGTTTCATGTTTATATTTTAATTTATTTCATAAATTTTTAGACATGGCTGCAAGTATACTTATTGTTCACTGTTCATATTGCCATCTAGATTCAAGACTGAAATTTGGAAAAATAACATATTCATAGACATGGCTGTAGGCAGTAATATTTTTAAAATTTTTTGTTTAAGTTTATTGCTTTACAAATTAGGTTTAGTAGTTTATAAATTTTATGTTTTTTTTTATTTTGACATTTGTCAAATTAGGATGAAACTTTTGTGTATCCTTTGCTTTTGCACTTCATGCGACCTGAAGTAAGAAAACAAAAGTGAAATCCTTGGTTGACAAAGATTAAGAACAAAGAGTTTTATTTGTGTATCCTTTACTTCTACAATTTGTGCAACCTGAAGTACGAAAAACAGAAACAAAATCTTTATGTCTTAATTCTTTGCATTATGCTACATACAGTCTGAATTTTAATATTAAAATTATAAATTTTATATTGTTTATTGTTTATTGTAGTGTTACAATGAGTTCTCATGGGATGAGTGAGGATGAGGTTGAGGTTTATAGTGCAAGTATTGAATTAAATTATGCAATTGAGGCTAAGGTTGAAGGGGATGACTGTGACGGTGAAGCCCAAACCACCAGTTCCATGGCAAGTGTATGTGCAAGTATGAATTGCTACTCCACTTTACTAGTAGATATTTCTAAGGGTCCCTTTGTTCGTTAGTCTCCTTTGAAACAATTTGCAACAAGATTATCAAGCAAGTTTGGGACATCTAGGGGTGCAACATTGTGGAAGTGACACTTTTGTGGCCCTGAATTTTATGGCAGCATTACTAGAGTTAATGTCCATCTCCTTCATATTTGAGGAAAAGGTGTGGAAGCGTGTAAGTTTTTGGGGAGATTCGCAACCCTGAAATGTAGAGCTGAGATATATAAGCTGTGCGGTGACAGTGAAGACAATGTAGTTGCACCTATATTTGCTTCTTTGTCTCATAGGTTGATGGGTCATCCAAACTTGCCACATGGTTCTACTACTTTGTAGAGGCAAGTTGCACATATGCTAGGTCCCTTTTCAAGGGCCCATGTAGTAGAGGCTAAGGGGAAACACAATTTGAGAAGTGATGTTCCTAACCAAATAGCTGAATTATATGATATACAAGCGAAGCATGATGTAGATGATGCCATTGGCAAATTTTCCTTTGCTAATGGCATTCCATTCCATGTGGCTTGATCTTCTAATTATAAGGAAGTAGTGGCAATGTTAGCAATATGCTAGGACCATTATATGTGTCACTAGGGGAGACAAAAACGGAGGTGCACAATCTTGGATGGAACATTTTAAGATAAACGCATTAATAGTGAAAATGAAGGAATGTTGGATGGCAAGTGGGGATGCATTATAGTCATGGATGGGTGGACAAACATTTGGCATCATTCACTTATCAATATCATGGTTACATGTTTAGAGGACCCATAGTTTCTTAAGGTAGTTGACTGTTTAGGGCATCACATAGATGTCGAGTTTTAGTTTTAGATTCTCAAGGATGCTACGGCGAGGTTGGGCCACAAAATGTGGTCAAAGTAGTGACAAACACAAGCCATGTGTGCAAAGCTGTAGGCAAATTAATCGAGCAACTTATAGACATATTTGTTGAACTCCTTGTTGTGTGCATGCCATGAATAATGCACTCACGGACGTGGAAAAGTTTGATTGGATCAAAGTATTGGTCAATGATGCTAGAGATGTGTAGATGGTTATCTGCAACCACCAC
Organism: Cryptomeria japonica; assembly: GCF_030272615.1. Taxonomy (NCBI): domain Eukaryota; kingdom Viridiplantae; phylum Streptophyta; class Pinopsida; order Cupressales; family Cupressaceae; genus Cryptomeria; species Cryptomeria japonica. Next base: position 497,869,692 of record NC_081406.1, read on the forward strand.
ACTTCACATGCACTCTTTAGGACCTTCAAATTAATGTGTGAAAAGCTGTAGGTAAATTAATGGAGACAACTTATAGACATATTTGGTGGACTCCTTGTTGTGTTTATGCCATGAATAATGCACTCACAGATATGGAAAAGATTGATTGGATCAAAGTAGTGGTAAATGATGCTAGAGATGTGTACATGTTTATCTGCAACCACCACACTTCACATGCGCTCTTCAGGACCTTCTCTATGAAGGAATTACTAAAACTTGTCAAGACTAGATATGCATCCTATTTTATTCTCTTGGACAGAATGCTTGAGTTACAATAGGCATTGCAATTAATGGTTATGACAACAAAATGGAATTAGTGGCCCGAGTCTAAGATAGTGTAGGGGATGAGGGTGAAGGATGTAGTGGAGAGTGATGTTTTTTGGGGCGATGCTAAATATATAGTCTCCATCATTACTCTAATTTTCGAAGTCATTAGTATGGGGATGCCAATGCACCTAGCCTATTGATACTATGCTACCAAATGAGGGTTGTTGTGTGAGAGGACCCCACATTAGCATTCTACAACACATTCAGTCAATCATTTATTGTGGATGGGAGAAGCTTAACACTATCTTGCACATGGTTGCTAGTGCATTGAACCCCAAGTGGTACAAATAAAGGCCTAGTAGAGTTACACCATTCAGGATGCTGAGGTGAAGGCAGGGTTCTTTAGGGTCATCCAAAAGATGTATGATCTTCTAGAGGCCAACATCATTCGTACTGGGTGAATAAAATTTGCCACTCTTAGGGATTCCTTTGAGGCAACCAAGATGGATATGGCAACTATGGCACAAGTTGACCCAATTTTGTGGTGGAATTGCCATGGATCAATTTCTTTGACTACCACTCTAGCCATTCGATTGCTATCTTAGGTTTTTAGTTCTACTGCTATTGAGAGGAACTGTTCTACTTATAGCTTCATCCACTCCCTTAAGAGGAACAAACTTACCTTTGGGAGAGCAAAAAAGTTTGTGGTTGGGTATAGTGCTTTGCATCTCATTGACCGCAAGACACTTTTGTACAAAGAGAGTCTAGCAGCATGGTGTGATGTAGAGGTAGAGAAGCTTATATAGATTGATGAGGATGCTATAGTTACATGGGCAAGGTTGGTTGGTATTAGTTTGGTGGAGCCCACTTCTAGCAGATCTAGTGTTGAAGAGTTTGGCGATGATTAGAGGTCCCACTTGACTCCATTTTGTTATTGTACATCATTATGAAATCTTGAATATAATATAAACTTCAAATTCGACATTTTCATTGTTCAAACTTCAATGTTAACTTGTTAATACCCACTTTAAAGTTCAGTAGTATTTAAGTTTTAGTATTTTACTAATTTGCCAAAGTTTCATTTGTAATCCTTATACATCTTTTTATAAATATTTTTTCAAATACCATATGTATATTAGTGCTACTCCCCCACAATCACTCTAGTGATGTCCCCAAATTTAGGCCCTTGGTACCCCTCATCCTTGATACCCATCACCGCATCCTCGCATCCTCCTATGAGGAAACTTTGTGGAACTATGGTAATAAGCTACTTTTCAACAAGTCTATGCATCTCTACTTAGAAGTTCTACAAATATTGAAGCTAGCAGTTCACTACAATAGGTCATTGTTGAAAACCTTGAATTCACCATAAGAAATGGTTTTTAGATGAGCCACAAATTTTTCTTATATGGACATTTTGCTATGTTGCTTCCTTAAGTTGTTGACACCTTCATCAAACATGCTCTTCCAGCCACAACAAACTTGAGTAGGTGAACTTGAAGTTAGATTTTAGATTCTCGTCTTAAATGGTTCCATGGTAGAGAGGGCCATGAGGAAACATCTTCCTACCATAATCAATGAAGAATGGACCACAATGCAAACAAAAATAGGTACTACCCATCACAGCCAAAAAACTTAATTAAACCAAGCTCAAACAGAGAGTAAACCAAACATCATTACATAGCTATTAAAGCTAAGGCAAGGCGAGGCAAGAAGATATTGTTCCACCATTAGATTCTTATTGCTAGTCGCATGTGCTATGTTCAAATCTTCAACATTGTTGTCTATTCTACTTGGTTATTGTTTTTGGCCCTAGGAAGAAAGATCCACATGTTACAAAATTCTCTAAATCATCTTTGATAATCCCAATGCCCACTTTGCTTGGATTGCCCCTTGCAACTCCGTTAAAGTTGAGCTTCAAGAAACCATTAGGGGTGGCCTATCTAGCGTTTTTTATGATGATTCCATTTATATCTTAACCCCTTTCGTTTAATTGCTGCCAAATCAGAATTTTATTTTGAGCAACCAAGTAGAGGAAAACTTTGGGCTCAAGCCAAGGTTTTGAATGACAAGTCTTTGTCTAGGATCTTAAGGTGGGGGCTTCCTTAATAGTCTTTAAGAATTTGAGGTAACCTCCTTTCACTATTTCAGCCCCATTCCCTTTCCTATCCCAAGCCAGAAGATATCCTTCCTTTCATCCTCTTGTTCTTAAACATTATAGCAAAGTGTTGAGGTCTAATAATTGTTTACCTTGAGCCCCCAATGGTTGAGGTATTAATCTGTAAGGCCTTATAGATACTAACCTAGCAAAGTGGGCAGAATTGGAGCCAAATCAATCGAAGCACAATTTCATGCCAACTTCACTTTTGTGCACCGACTCAACATTATCACATCTTATGACACAATATTTTCTTCTGTTCGTACTTTGCCTTAAGATCCATCACACATGAAGACTTCTGGTAGAATGGTTTCACATAAATTTGCACAAGCACCAATCACAACTAGCTCAATCCAACTTAGCACAAGACAACTTTGTTCACATTCTTTAGTCATGTGTGTAACTTCATGATCACATTCCATTTTAGGAGTGTGCACATTATCTTTGACAACAAACTTCACCACCTCCTTGCTGACATCTCTTTGTTGTGTGCCACCTGCATGTGGGCACACATGCATTTGCACCAATATGATTATTTGACTCCATATGGGTACGGCACATGGCTGTGTCTGCTCCATATGATTGTGGCAGCCAATTGGCACCATATAGATTTGACATTTGGCACAACCTTGGGCACATGGGAAGCACAACATATTCCAGTGACACTTGTTACGCCGAAGGCGTTTCCTTATTTGAGATGAAAGAGCTGATTTTACAATTTGACGGTCCATATCATAGCAGAGGCCTGCAAGACGATCACAGTATTTTGGATCGTTAGATATTGCACTTTTTTTTACCGTCACTTGCTGCATTAAAACCTATTTTGAAATGACTTGCAACTTGCTGTGAGTGGTCGGTACTATCCTGCCATCTTTTCCACCAACCTGTCTTCCCAGGCACGTTTCCCTGAAATACTTCACATGTCTGAATGCTGACTATAGTCGTAGGGTCTTTTTCCACTGGTTTCTTTTGGACTTTGTTGTCTACTCACATTTTTTGAGCATAGACAACGAAGCCAAACACGTTTTCAAGCATATCATGAACAGCTGGTGGTAGACGTGCATATAATTTTAATGCCTGGCAACATTTATAGTGTCGTTACTATTACCAATAACCATAGAGTCTACACATTTGCAATTTAATAACATACTAGTGGAAGGTTAATAATATTGTTAGTATTTATCATGTTAAAAAAAGTCAAATCCAAAGTTGATTCCACCTCTTTACAAAATACTAATATACACGTTGAATAGTTTTTAATTATTTTTATTACAATGTTTAGTTAAGTTTTATTTATGATTTGATTTTTATATAATTTTATTTTTCATTTATTATCAACTTTAATAATTAGTTTTACTTTTTATTTATCAATGTAATAAATTTATTATTTATAATTATTGTTTAAATTATTTTTTTTAATATTTGGATTTTGATATATGTTAATTTTATAATTTAGATTTAAATTTTAAATTTATTCTAATTAATTATTTATTAATTTAATAAAATAAATCTTTATTATTATAATGTTTACTAATTATTATTTTTGTTAATATTAGTAAATTTTGAATTTAGATTTAAGTTTGGAATTTAATTTAATAATTTGTGTTCTTTTTATGAAATTACAAATAATAATTAAATGTTATTAGAATAAATTTAATCATTTTCCTATTCTCTTCTTTTTTCTTTGTCTATTCTACTTTGGAAGCAGATATACTTTACATCACATTATCTATCCATTGTTTTGGATGTCTATTTGACAACATTTTATATTGAAATAAGACCTTTCCACACGATTACAATGAAATTCAGGTGGAACTTCCAGTTAATTCTTGCAAGCCAATCTCAATTGAACTATCATGTGTTCCACCTAGATAAGGAGTGGATTTTGAATTTCATTTAGATATTTCATGTCAAGCACTGAAATAAATGGCCTTATCTGTACACCATCTTTTTCAACATTGATCAAATATGCTTACTTGTATTCTCATATTAATGAAATAATATTTCCTCTATCTTTCTCTTACTCATTTCATATCTCTTGTTTTCTAACTTTATCTATTTATTTCTCAAGCTCTTTATCTCCTTCTTGCTCCTCTATATCTCTTTCTATTTATATCTCTACCTCTAACTCCCTATCTCTATCTATTTCTCTTCCTATCCCTCTCTATGGCCCTAATCTATATCTCCCTTTATCGATATCACTCCCTCTATATTTATTGACATCTCTCTCTCTCTCTCTCTCTCTCTCTCTCTCTCTCTCTCTCTCTCTCTCTCTCTATGACACACACATAATCTCCCCTTATTTTTCTCTCCCTCGCCCCATATCTATTTTTACGCCGAAGGCGTCTCCTTATATGAGATGGACAGCCTGATTGAAACAATCAACGGTGTTAAACTTCTTACATACAAGCAAGACGATGCAATGCATTACAGCCATTCATCGATTTTCACCATTTTGTTTTACGAGAGTCAGTGCTTTCCATCATTGGATTTTGTTGGTCAGTATTCTGTGTCACTTATCTTCTTCTTCGAGATGCGATAGCAAGTGGGCCACAGTTTTTTCATTGTATGCTTTCTTCTCCGGACCCTTTGCGTGATAACACTGATTTTCTACAATGGCAGCAGCCACTTCATCGTACTATTGTCGCAATCACATTTAATACCATAATCTTTACTATTGAAGATGTTTTAAATTCATTTTAATTTTAAGTAAGAAAGATGTCAATTTGTTTGTTTTGTAATTTAGTACTTTTTATATATTTGTTCTTAATCTTGTATTTTACTATTTTTTGATGTTTTTTTTTCAATAATTTTAAATTGTATTGATTTTTTAAATAATTTATTCATGAACATTTTAATTTTAATTTTATATGATATGGCAATTTTATATTTTTTAATATGTTTGTATTAATTTTACAATATTTTAAAAATTACTTCACGACATTAAAAGAAGATTATTTTAAAATTCCTTTACGAATCTGACTTTTAGAAACTTATATAGCTATTTTAATACTTATATCATTAGCTATGAATCTGAATCATAATATATTTATTGTTGTAATACTACTGTCATTATTGTCACTGATGTCATGATGGATGTTATATTACTCAATATTAGTTAATCTTATAAAAATTTCTTTATTTCTCTCTGTTTGTATGATATACATATACTACCATCCCCTGCCATCCCAAGAAAATGACCTTTGGACTATCATATCTTAAATGCATCCCTCATTGTTCTTGTCCTTGTCCCCATTCGTGAACCACTGTAGAACATAGCATTTAGCCCTTTCAAAGTTATACAATTGGTCTTATTATTATTCCATATAACAAGTGACGTCCATTTCGTTCCATTTGCTGGTGCACACATCATTAATTATCCTCATTACATGCACTTTTCATACTTTTTTTTTTATCTTGCTTAGTTCTTGCCTAACAATATTTTGCCGACACATATACAAACCATACAAAATATATTAGCTCTAACGAAGGAACTAATAATTATACACTCTTACATGACCAAATTAAATTGAACATGAAAGGAAATTGAAAGAAAACAATAGAATAATTAAAGGCTCAACAATTTTAATCTTGGAGAACTAGAATTTTTGGAAACAAACTCTAGCAAAAGTGAGGCAAATGGCCACCCTTTTTTACTATCTCCAATGAAAAATATAATCTTAGAAACTTATGCACACAACCAGCCTGAAACAACAATTGTTTAGTCCCTAATATCACTTATCCTGAAATTCACTTCAAACACCCTAAAATGAATTTATGCAATTGACCTCATGTACTACACAAATTTATCCAAAAAATACCAATTTTTTTCTTAATTGACCTTATATACTGGTTTGGCGTACCCATTGCACACCAAGGTGCAATTGCTAGTTAGCATATTGTGGAAGACTTAACTCATAGCCTATTGTATAAATACAATTTGCTGTACATTTGATATGCTTGTCTTCTTACTAGTCAAACTAGTTGACTTGGTGTGGTTGTACTCTAGGATTTCTTTGGCAAATTAGATGGACACGTCTCCGGAGCTGTTTAATTACAATAGCTTTTTCTCAAGCCAGATTCTTTGTAATTATGTATTATACGTGTATGATGAATAGATGACAATATTCTACACACCTTTGACATGTCTTTGCTTCATCTTGGTCATGGCACTATAAGAGTGCTTGTGCATCTCAAGGCTTACCATGGAAAACACACATCTTCATTGGCATAGCCTCCTAGCTTTTCCTATATGCAAAGTTGTCCACTGTTTCCCAATGCGAATCAGATTACACACATCTTTCCAAAAATCAGTTGATTTTCTAATTTTGACTATCTAGAATACCTATTATTTGGTATAAAGCTCTAATGCCATCCATGCTGTCCAAAATAGCTGGACTATTGAGATTCTTTAAGGAGAGAGAAACGAAGTTACCTTCTTTCGAGATATTTGCCCTTTAGAATATTCAATTCAAGCCTCTGAGATTGCCTAAATGAATATCTAAATTAGTTTAGCCACAAAATCCTTATTAAAGATAACTTTTTTTTGATATGCCCTCCCCCATATCCAATAGGCTTGCAAACCTATGTCATGCAATCGAAGAAGTTTCTGTGTACCCATCGTTCTTTGCCAAAGTAAGTTCTGCATGGTTCAAGGTAGTGGAAATTCCTTTAGGATCTAGAAGTAAAGAAAACCAATATATTGGGATGGTTTGAAGAACCAATTTGAGAAGGGTGATTCCAAAGGCCAAAGATAAGAATTTACCCTTCCATCCATCTAACTTAGATTTGAGGTTTTGAAGGATAGGTACCAAAGTTCCTTCTTGTTCTTTTTAGCAAATAGAGGGAATCCTAAATAGTTAGTAGGGAGTTCAGATCTCTTAAAAGAGAGGATCCTACTAAAAAAGATTTACTCCTCCTTTACGTCATTTAAGGAAAACCTTGGACTTAGCTTGGTTCACCCTTTGACTATAGGCCATCTCATAGTCCCTAATCAAGTCTCTGGATTCTAACATCTCCCCAAGAAGGCAGGGAAGCTATTTGTGAGTGAAAGGATGCACTTTAGGAGATGATTGAAACCCACTAAATTTCATATTTTCACTCAGGTACTTGAGTTATCTTCCTAGAGCCTCCACCATCATAATGAAGAGGTAAGGGGAGAGCAGATTCTCCCATCTTAGGCCTCCAGAGCTCTTAAAGAAATCTTTTGCCAAACCATTTATGGTGTTTGAGAACCTGGAGTTGCTTAGCAATTGCTTAACCATTCTCGACATTCCTTGTTAAGAACAAAATTTTCCAATACGTTGTCAAGGCCGGCCCACCTAACTCTGTCACAGGCTTTGGAGATTTTTAGTTTAATAAGCGTTCCTTTTCTTTTACTGACTGCTAGAGAATGAATCACTTCATGGGTGGCTATGCTTCCACTTGAGATTTGTTTCCCTTGTAAGAATCAACCTTTGCGAGCAGAGATACTGAGAAGAACCTATTTCAACCTATTAGATTGTCTTGCAAAAACAGACAGTTCTGAAATCTTTTGGCTTGATTTCTGCCAATTACTTTGGAATTAGGACCAGGAAGATGGAGTTTGGCCCTGTGAGCATAGATTTGGATGCTTTAGATCATAGCTCCGTACCAATCAGGTCCTAGAAATGCTGATAGAAAAAAGCTGGTAAATAATCCTGGATAGGGGCCTAATCCCCTTTCATCCCAAAAACGGCTTTTTAAACTTACTCCAAAGTGATATTAGTGAAAAGGGCATTATTGTCAAACATTTAGTAGTTTGGGGATGCTCAGCATGAAGACATCATGTTTTTTATCCCTGAAATTATAAAACAAGCTTCCAGTACTTCAAGAGGGTTTCCATGATCACATTGGGTTGCTCTAAGAAGTCACCTACTGCATGTTCCAACTTGGCAATGGTACTGCGTGACCTCTCATTTTACAATATAGGAAGAATTTTGTGTTTCTACCCCCCTATTTGAGTCATTTTGCTTCCAGAGATTCTCTTCCTTATGGTGAAGTTCCTCAAGTTGAGAAGTCAAATTTTACTCGCGAGTTTTCAGATTATCCATAAGACCTTGCTTCATTACAGCCATTTGGCTTTCCACCATTTTTTTTGTCCAAGTCGCTTTTCTGGAGGAAAAAATGTTGTTCCATTCCTTATGCATACTATAAAGATTTTCAAGCTTTTGAGCAAACATGGACATTTTAGTGCCATACCTTTGAGAGTTGGAACTCCAGCATTTTGAAACAAAGCCGTCAAGCTATGGATGTTTTTGCCACATCCTTCTCAAATATGAAGGGAATTCTTCTTGGAAAACGATTCTCTTCAATGCTTATCAGGATAGGCCAGTGATCTGAGCCCTATTCTGTCATCACTTCTCAACTGAAGACCAAGTTCCTGTACATCTGCTGAGTGGATGGTAGTACTCTATCTGGCCTCTCTAAGATCTTAGCAGCTCCACTCCTTATGTTAGGCTAGCTGAAAGACCTTTTCCTGGCTCAAACATTTAACATGGAGGAATCAAAACTAGAACCTTACTGAGAATTGGATGATTCCCGTCAATTTTTCAGAGTGATTGATCCTTGTATTAAAATCACCTATCATAATCCATTTCAAGTTCTCGTAAGAACTGATCACTTGAAGAATTTGGGACCGAACACTACTTTTCCTGATTACTTGCAGACAATAAATATTTTTTAAGTCCAAAATCTTTAACAGGGTTATTGCAATGGATCTGGAAAACCTGCCAATGGTCTGTGGATTAAATCTCTTTGAGTAAGAGATCAGAAAGATTCCAGAGAGTGCCAAGTCCACCTGAAGTGGCATTTGCTTTGGTAAAGGCATCTTGTTCCACCAATTGGGTTTCTTGCAAAAGTAGAATGTCTGGTTTGTATTTTCCCAAATGCCATCTGGGAAGTCTTCTCTTGGTTGGGTCATTGAGGGCTAATGTTCCAAGTGAAAACCCTCATTGAAAGGTTTTAGATTTCTTGGGGCCTACCAAGATGCCCTTCAGTTGTGATTAACTTTTTGCTGCCATTGTCTGCCATCATTGTCATGTTTGGATGGTCTACCAGCCTTAGAAATTCTGAAGTCACTGAAGTCTCCTTTTCTCATATAGCCTTAGAAATTCTGAAGTCTCTTTTTTTCATATCACTCTTTTTGCATTTTGTTGGGGGATATCTCTACTGCTTTGGTCTGAGCTTGTATCTACCCTTATCTATTTGTTTCGTGTACATGAGCCTCCTTTATCTGGGTACAAGTTCTTGTCCCTTTTTGTGTGAGACATTTCTTCTCTTCTTTTTTCCCTATCTGAGGAGTAGGGAGGTTCTTCTTATAGTTTCTCCAGTTCTCCTAAGCCATATCCCCTAAGAAAATAATTATTGCCAATTGTTTTGCGTCTTTCTTTAAATTGGGTTTCTAGGATAGATTCCTCCTCTGGATCCATGTTCTTTGATTTCCTTATGCCCTTTGTTGCCTCCTTGTTTCCTGTTGTCCCTTTTTTGCTATTCTTGTTCCTTATGCCATTCCACCTTCTTGGCTTTGTATTTCCGACTTTGTCTTCTTTGGCTTCTATATCTGATTTCTTTTGGATGTCCTCATTTGTCATGAAGAGCATTTGCTGATAAGATGACCATATTCATTACAAGGCCTACATCTAAATGGGAAATTCTGGCAATCAAGGCTTTGATCCCATTTCACTTCCCTTGCTCCTAAAATGACTTATTTTGGTAGAAAGGTCTAGCTCAACACAGATCCAAGTGTAAATGAATAACCCTTTCCCCTGGTAGGGCCTTGAGGTATTGATCCCTTTTCCCAAGGAGTTGGCATCTGCATCAAATATATTATATGTATTTAGACTTGAATTGTTGGGGCAGGCCATAATTTTTTTGTTCTAAATTAGTACTATTTAACATATTTCTGGCTCTGCCTATTAAAGTTCTATTCATTCTTTTGGCTACCAGATTCTATTGCGGTGTATAAGATGTAGTTTCATGTTTTACAATTTTATTATGTTCATAGAATACTTTAAATTCCTTAGAACAATACTCTTTTCTATTGTTGACCTTAAGACCTTTTTTTTGGGTCTGTTTTGCTGATTGTTCCTTGTAATTAAGATTGTAACCTCTTTCTCTCTTTTAATATGCTAGTCGTGAGTCATGTTAGCTATATTCACTTGAAAAGTTGTTCTAAGAGGATCATGTGAAGTAATTTTTTTGAATCAAGGACAACCCTTAATTAATATTTTATCGACTGTGACAAGCCTTTTTGTAGCCATGATTTTAAGTTATATATCAAATTATCAATTTATTAGAGTATGAATGATTTGGAGAGCATCAATGACAATATATAATTGGATGTTTATTTTCATTTCAAGAAACCATTTTTAGGGCTCTCTAGATACAGAAATATGGTTGATAATTAATGGTTTTCTCATTTGTTTATATGAAGCTGGATGAAGTTTCCCTGGAGAGGGCATTAAATATTCTACACAAAAGTGGCAGCTCCTACATGGCAGTGCTATTTTATGCATCATGGTGTCCATTTTCAAAGCTTTGTCAACCTGTTTTTAATACTTTGTCATCGATGTTTCCAACAATTCATCATGTAGCTATTGAAGAGTCTGCTATTAGGCCCAGGTAGGATTAAAAACTTTATATCATTCATCTTGCCTTTAGTTGCATAATCTCGACTCTTTGAAGGAATAGAAGTTTTTTGCTCCAATCACGTTTGCTTTTTAGTGTTGTGGACCATGTGCCTGTCTTCATTTGAGATTACAGTTGTAATCTTATGCCACCTAACATTCGCAGTGTTCTTTCAAGATATGGAGTTCACAGTTTCCCTAGCATCGTCCTCCAAAACCAGACAATGAGGGTGCGTTATACTGGATCCAGAAAGCTAGAGTCATTTGTTGCTTTCTACAAAAATATTACAGGTATGTTTGTACCAAGTAATTCTGCAAGCTGCTAATTCTTTCAGAGTTATGTTGACCTTGTCTTGCAATTCTTCCTTTTAAACCAGCGATTTCTTATCATGGTGCAGGTATTGAACCCGTTTCTCCCTACCTTTTGACACTGGTAGATGGAAGCAGTTTGAGAGGTTTGGATATGGTCAAGGATATTGAGAATGAGAAACACTGTCCATATTCATGGGCAAAATCTCCAGAGAAATTGCTTCAGGAGGATAATTATTTGACATTGGCTATCCTGTTTCTGGTTTCAAGAATGCTATATTTTCTATTCCCAAAGGTGTTATTATGGCTCAAGCGGATATGGAATAAACATGTTTTTCCTGCAGATGTGGCCAGCACGAGAGAATACTCACCAAGTTACATGGAACGGATTTTATACATCTTTAATAGAAATAGAATTATGAGTAGTCTGAAATTTTATAAGACAGGTAACTTCCAAGGAGGTGCTATGAATGCAAGAGCATGGGCTTCGAAGTCTCTAGCTTCCGTTTCACTTGGTGAAGGCAGTTCTAGTAAAGCTGGTTCCAATGGAGAAGGTCGTTAGGAATATTCAAAATGAAGAGTTTGCTTGAGCACTTACAGTTTGTAACTTCGGGGGCTGCAAGCTCTAATCAAAGGTCTGAAAGAAATGTCTACAGCAGATTTTAATGGTGCAAAAGGTCATTTCCTCTTTTGTATATCGGGGTGGCATTGATCACTTGAATTTGTGTAAATTGTCTGCCTATCCTAGTTTAGGACTGCACAAAGTTGAAGCAGGATGATGAAAGGCTTCAATTTCTTTTTAAATTGAGCGCAAGGAAAAATCTAAATTGTAGGAATAGCCTTTTTTTTTCTCAAAGTGAGCCCTTGTGCGGTTCATTGTGCATCATCATCCTGCATAGCATTCTTTCCCGTGCTTTTCAAGGTCTACAATTAGATACGTTATTATTTTATTTTATATTTGGAAAATTATGTTTGTGTTGTCAGGGTTAGGTATTCCAAACCCTCAATGGTGTAGTAGGCATATCTGTATATGCACTTTTAATTGTATTCTAACTCCTCATCATATTTCAGGCATAATTGTATATTCACTTTCTCTTGTTAGAAGCAAGAATTTGTTTGATAGGGATCGTTCAGTATTTCATCCTATATCAAGCCGTGGATGCTCCCTTTTGTACATTGTATCATACATCTGCATGCAATGGACTCTGATATGGCCTAGGGATAATCAGTGCTATATTTCTTTGAAGCAGAAACTTGTGGCTTCGGCATTTCCTCTGATATTAGCCATGGATATCACCTTTTTTACCGTGTGCTTGCAATGGATTCTGAGATGGCCTTGGTATGATTAGTGCTATATTTTACTTATCACGTGCTCCTTTGCATCATTGTGCATTCAATTTTTTTGTGATGTACTTATTTTATTCAACATAGCGCTATACTAGATTTTAGCTTTTAATCTTTTTCCATTTATGGCTCCATTTCTCTGATTTTGAAGTCATTTGTGTTTGTGATTGCATGCGGAAACCAAAAAGGGTCATATCAACGGATTTCAATCTGAATGAATATGAGACAGGTTTAGGTTTTCTTCATGTGGACAAGGTAGGTTAAATGTAAATGGAAAAACAATGTAAAGGTATTAGGTAGTTTGATTATCTTAATGGGTACAAGATGGGTTAAATGCAAATCTAAACAATGTTAAGGTATTGAGTAGGTTTGGTTATCTTAATGGGCACAAGATTGGTTAAATGCAAAGCTAAACAATGTTAAGGTATTAGGTAGGTCTGGTTATAAATAAATAGCACAAGATAGGTTAAAAGCAAATCTAAATAAATGGCACAAGATAGGTTAAAAGCAAATCTAAATAAATGGCACAAGATAGGTTAATGTGATGTAAGTTTTTCAACAATGTTAAATCTCAATGGTATGTTATATGATTTCTCAATAATCAATAGTAATACACATGCACAAATGTTAGTGTCGTTGATGTCCAATTTAATAACTACAATTAAAGAATAACTAGTATGCTATAAAAAATACTAATAGGCAGACCCATGATAGCTGCCTTCAATATTAATTGGAGGATAGAGCAGGCTGCATATGATCAGAATAGCTTATACGATCGCCCTACTAAATTTTAATTCAGTCGGTCATATAGTCTACAGTCTTCCCCATTGCAAATGTTAACGAGGCACGATTTCACACTGTATGTGTCCTGCTGACGTGTCATTAGTTGCAAGGTTTGATAGTGTATCATTGTAATATATAAAATATTTGATTAATATTTGTTTGAAAACCTACAATTTTGTCTTATCTGGTTTTGAGACGTTATAGGTGTCATGTAAAGTTTCGTTGGCACCAAGGGATTCATGATTTAGAGTCCTTGCATTCAAATTTAGTTACTGCCTTGCGTCTGTACTATTGCAATTACACGAGACAAAATGTTGTTACAATATTAAATGTTTTTACATGTTATGATATCTTAAGAACTTTATTAAACTAAATACATTTGTTGTTGATTGTTGAGATATTTAATATTACTTAAATATTCATGGAAATGATATTGTTATTATTAATATATTATTGTATAAATGTGTTATGTTATAGAATCCCTCATTTATTTTAAAATCTATTAAAATAATTGGTAAAGTAAAATAACTCAAAAATTAAAATTAAAATTAAAAACTTTCAGAAACAAAAAATATTAATACCTAGTTTTCTATACTTACAAACACTTAAGAATTTTGTTTTTAAGTTATTCTAGTCATGATTTTATTTTTCAATAATTGTTTACTATTTCTCAATGTTTTCTCTTTTGTATTTTTCGTTTGAACTTTTCCTTTTATTTTCTTTTTTCTTTTTTTATTTTTTATATTGTAATCTAATAGAAGGTTGGTGTTTACTATTTTTGAATGTTTCCTCCATCCTTGGTAGAAAAACAAAAATAATTTTGGATATGTAAACATGGTATTTGATTGCAATACAAAGGTATTTAAAGAAGTGGAATTGTAAAAGCGAAGAGTTCATAATTGAAAATTCTTTTGATGATGAAAATATTTTTTACAATAGGCTATTTTCTAGTCATTGTTTTTATAGGTTTTATATTCTCCAATCCACTCTTGAAAAATTAGTTAATAATTTCATACCTTTTTTTTAAAGACTATAATAATTTAATGAATGCAATTATAATGCCTAAACATTGCTACACAAAATCATAATTTTGGAGTGGGAATATTGATTTATTTAATGAATGTAATAATAATAAGCAATGTTAAATTAAATATTTCATTGGGAGGATGAATTTAAACTTTTATCTAATTTGTCAAATGATTATCATGTTTGTGTGGTTGTTGCACTTGATATACGTATATATCATTTCATTTTAACCATTTTGATTTTATACAAAAATATATTTACTAAATTTTATTTATAATATTTCAAAATTAATATTAAATATAATTATTTTAAAAAAATTATAATATATAATATATAATATATAAATTAAGTTAATAATATAATAAAGGAAAATTTATATTAGCCTACCAATATATTAACTCAATTTGTAAAGATGACACTTGAGATAAAATGATCATCACAAGATTTGCCAAAAAAAAAAAATTGGATGCATTGAAAAGGCTTTAGAAAATTCAAACAAAAGTAATTGGCTGTCTTCTAGAAAGTTAATTGTGATGAGGAGTTCAAAACAAAAATAGAAAATACGTAAGAAAAGGCAAATAACATGGTAATTAATTCACTAGTACATGGAATTGGAAATTTGGAAAATCTAGTACTATCTGAAACTTTGAAAAAGATATTTACGAAGTTTTTGTTTGAAGCAATCCAAATAAAAAACCAATACTTTCAGTGAATCCATCAAATTTAACTATACTTTATAGAGAAACTCGATGAATTTTGCAATATATATGTTAAATCCTCAAAATATTGATTGTACTTTCAGTGAATCCATCAAATTTAAATATACTTATAGAGAAACTCGATGAATTTTGCAATATATATGTTAAATCCTCAAAATATTGATTGATATAAAGATAAAATGCTTTGCGTGAAAGGGGTAGTTAGGTTGACATGAGTAGAGATCAAATAATAGGTACTAATCACAATAATGCAAAATATGAATTCATGTATGTTTGTGGTTTCTCTCTAGTCGTTAACTCCTAGAATGTCCTTCCTACTTGAAGCACAACTATATGTAGATCGAGATTACCATTATTTATACATAGTATTAAAATAGATTATTGATGTTCACTCTTTACAAAAACTACAACAATTCTAATAGAGTGTTTTTTTATGCCTAAGCATATGTATTTTTACTTATTAGTAAGCTTGCGTGACCTACTTGAAAGACCTTTTGTGTAAGCAACTACTTTTTCTTTCATGTTTGGACAATTTTTTTGAATGTGTATATGTATTATTTTTTCCCTACAAATTAAACATGAAGACGTATAAGTGTGAGCAAGGTTTCATAGAGCTCAGTTTTTCGCATATTGAGTTCTATCGGCCCGCTTTTCCCGCATACAAAACATACACCTAATAGCTGGTAACACAATTACTTCAATTATAAGGTGGAAAAATTGAAAACATTTTAAATCCATACATTTAAACATATGACCTATCAAACATTTCATGGGGCATTTATTTAGAGGTCTTAACATATTGAATCTTTTGATTCTTTTAATATGTACCAAATTTGTATTGGAGGGAATTGATCCTATAATTGAGTCAAATGAAGGGGTTTGATTGAAGTAATTGTAAGAATAGTGAGGTCTAAGATGAGGATGCATGAATAGTGACAAACATCATAATGGACATTAGGGGAAGACCACCTCTAATTTGGATGGGGACATATAGTTGGACACATGCAAAAAGGGTAGGCACAAATATAAAATGTCAAGTAAATGTAATAACAATTTCTTGTAGCATAAATTTTGTTTAGAAAGTAATCATTTTTTCCAACCCTTATCCAACAATTAATGATCATTCCTAATTAAAGGGACACAATGCATTGCACTCAATCATCATCATGTATCAACTCAATTCATAAGTTCATTGCTCTATTGTTTTTTCTGACTTTATCCAATAACTAATGGTCATCCACTTATGAATGAAGTTAAGATCATAAACAAGTATTTATTCAAAATAGTTTTAGATTTTTACTAATATTACAATTTTATGTACCTCTACATATATGTGTAAAAAAAGAAATTATGAATGAAGTTAAAATATCAACATAATTTACAAATAAAAAATAAAAAATAAAAAATAAAAAATAAAAATAAAAAATAAAAAATAAAAAATAAATTTTTTTAATTTTCAACATAATTTGCATGTTTTTGAAAAAATAAATAGAAGATAAAGACCCATAAAATAATCTCTATGTATCAACTCAATCCATACGCTCACTATTTCTATGTAAGCCCAAATGTGTTGGAATGGTGTTCAACTTATATGGCATGATTGAGGGGTCAAGAACATCTCTTTTTAGTCAAATTTACCGAGAACTTGTAATTGGCCTTGTCCACTAGGATATCTTGCTCCTTCATTCACATTCTAACATTTGTAGATATAAATAAGATTTTGGGGAATTTGAACATATACCTACTTCCTATATCACATTCTTGGGCTCCGGGCTCTTTAGAATGAATTTGTAGCTTACATGTGGAAGTCAGTCTGGTTAGGTAAACATTCAATCAGAGTAGGGTATGGAGCAATGAAGAAATTTATGAGAAAAGAAAGACACAAGTTTTATGGGTGGCAGACAATGAAAAGATGTGAGGTGGAATACTATTGGCGATGAAAAAGAATAGGCACCTCCTCTTCACTGTCATTATTTGGATTCAAATTAAGCATGATGCGTACGTGACAAGCAAAGCAGACGCAGATGGGGATTCTGGTTATAAGTCTCTCGTTCTTGATTTGTATCATGGAGAAGTTGATTTTAAATGATTTGTTTTGATTTAAGGTTGTGGCCACTAACATTAAGGACGTTCTTTCTCCCAACAATCTTTGATATTAGTAAGTCAGTGCTGAGTAAATGGTAAGTCTTATCATTACTGAACCTGGTTTATGACTTTCATATACAGGAGTTCATGGATGTACCAATTTTATTATTATTACAGAATTTGTTATGGCTTTCTCGTTTCCTTTATATTTTATGTCATGTGTTTGTTTGCTGGGTTGGAATGTCATGAATGAGTAAACGCTTAGTTTAGTTTAAAGGATGAAGTTTTGCAATTGTGACATAATACTATTATTTTGTTATGGTTCCGTAAGATTATCAAAATAGCTCTTCTAAATTGAATAGAAATTGTTTGGTTGACTATATTGACATTGAAAATGTAATGAAATTGTATAGACTTACACTCAAGATCATTCCATTTGACAAATATGTTAAATTTATGTCACATATAGTAGTTAGATTATTAAAGACCATTTCACTCAACCAAACTGCTTGTATTTGATGGAATTGTCTAAGTTAAGTTTTGGGCAAAGTTGTAGAGATAATCAGGGTTTCGTAGGTGACATGTAAAACTGGCGAGTTTATCAATTTCTCAGTTTTCATATGTGATTCTGGTTGAGATTGCATGCCCAATTGAAGTGTGAACATTAGAAGCAAGCTAGATAATGTTTGAGCAAGTTCTATAGAACCCTAGTCGTAGAATGAGAAACCCTAATCTGTCAAAATGAGTAGAAAGCCTCTGAGGAAGATTGATGAATATTTGATCACGCAATTGCAAGGCAATATAGCTCCATAGCCAATGTGTGGGCCAGGAGGATCGAAGGAAAAATTGCTTGATAGTCTACATGGGGTCAGGGATGCCAAATTTCTAGAGCTAGGATGGGATTTGTTCTAGCACTAGTACCAGAAGAGAGGTTCGAAGATTCCCATGAGGAATGGATGGGAGCTTGGTCTTGGCAAGCTTGTTGTGCCAAATGTGTTTGTTGATGTTGACGTCATGATGGTTTTGGTACAAAGGTATCATGTTGGATGGAAGGCAATCGCCATTGTAGGTGGGCATGACATGATTAACATCATCAAGTTTCACATTTTAGATTGTTTTGGTTTGAATAGAGCAAAATTGTCAATAATTGACATGAGGGAAATGGAAGAGAACTATAAAGTCCACGATAAGTTGTATAGGACCAAGTTAATCCCTAAGTTTAGGTGGAAGGGTGTAGATAGGAAGCCCATTCCAATTTCACAATTTGAGAAAGAGCCTTGCTTTGTTGATAAATTTAGAGATTACTTTGTAAAGACATGCCACAATCTATGTCAGGTGCTAGGTGAGGATGCAAAGGATAGGATGCTTGTTGATAGATGTGTATGGTAGTTGAGATTTAGGATATGATGAAGAACACAAAGTTTGATTTTGCTCAACACTTAGAGGACAAGATACATGAAAGTTTTGTGAAGGCCAAGGCCAACGTGGAGAAATTTGACTTCAAGTGGTATTCACTCATTCGCTACATGATTCTATGGAGTGGGAAGAAGCATTGGGGTCCTGACTTGCCACTAAAGACACAAGATGGAGAAGGAAGAGACTTGTCGGTCCAATGTTGGACCTATATCTGAGATATGTACTGTAATCACTCAGATTTTTCCATATTTGAGAAATACTTTGTTCAAAAGGTGTTAAGTTATTTTGCACAACCAGAAAAGAAAATCCCAAAGGAGGTCATGGATTTCACCAAGCGTACAAAGAAAAGGAAGGACCTTGGGATTTCACATAATTGGGGAGACTGATTTCTCCACTCTAAGACTACTATAATTAGGATGTATGGAACTCTAGTGCAACCTTATGTGTTGCTCAAATGTGTACCTTTGAGAATTGCATATTTAGAGGCTATATGACAACTTAGCAAGATGGATCATCTAGCCCACACAAAGCCATGCAAGCCCTCATTGTTCCCTACACAATGTAGGTTTGCAAATTTCATAGTTGAAAATAAAGATGGCTTAGACCAATTGTACTTTGCCTCAAAGCCATACTGAATGAGACATTAGGAGTTGAGGAACTATGATCTAGAAGGATTTATCAAATCCCTAGGACTTTGTTTCTTACATGAAGACTTGGTTGATGAAGATATCATTAGAAATTGCACAACAATTGAGCAAGTATATGAGAAAAGGAGAAATGAAACATGGTCCAAAGAGAAAAAGACATCAAAAGATAAATGGAGCCATATTTCCTTGGATTTTCCACGATGAACTTGATTACCTAGTGAAGATTGAGAAGTTGCTGCTCAGTGCAGAGGCATCAGGGAAATGGTGAAGAAGGGAAAGCAACCAATCACCTCTGAGGAGCCTCTTGCAAAGAAGGTCAAAATTGAAGAGTATCCTATGAAGGAGAAGGGGATAAAGATTGTTGATGTTGAAGAAGTAATGCCAATCCACACCTCCATCTCTAATAGGGCAAACAATAAGAGAGATTGCACCAATAATTCCCCCAAGTAGAACCCTTGAGAATTTGAAGATTGAAAATGATCTCACTGGGGATGTTAGGGCTCTTGCTTGCAATCAATTCATCGGTGATGATGAATTTGTGAAAACACAAGAGTTTCAAGATTTTTTGGTCACAAGGAGGAGAGAAGAGTACCAAAGGATTTGTGAATAAGAAAGAAATAAAAGGCCACCTTTTGAGTGGAATAAAATAAGTGAGGAAGTGATGAAGGAGTTTGATTTTAATATTGGAAACATCACTCCTAAACAGGGCAAGCGAATGGTGAAATATGCAGGAACCTTATTGCTGCCTAGATGGGACATTGCCACTACTTTGGCATTTCATACTACAAGAAAAGAGCAAAAGACAATATATCATTCAAAGGAATAGGTGGAGCATGATCTATTAGGGTTTTTAAGTCCCAATTTTGGATTGTGGTCAATATGGGCTTTGTCACCAAGCACTGACTATTTTTAGAATTATGACCAATTCAGAGGGAGTGCAACGATCAAGAGGGTGGCTAATACTTTAGCATCTGAGGCAACAAACTTGATGGTGAACACTTCTTTATTCAACAAAGCAGTTATTGATAAATTATATACTAATTTTGAGACTTTGAAAGAAAAGCATATGCAAAAAGTGATTGAAAACCAAAAGCTTCTCAGGACGATTGAGATATTGGAGGCAGACACAGTCTCATTCAAGCTCTTGCAATTCAAGCATCCGACTTTGGAGATAGGGATTCTTTGATGTCTGAGATCATAGAATTGAAAGATGAACTAGAAAAGGAGAGGGCATCAAAGAAGCAATTCACAATGGATCTAGTGGTTGGTTTAGTCAGTCATAGGTTACCAAAGATAAATCAAAAGATTGATGATGCATACAAGTGGTACTGTGACCTTGTAAATGCAAAGTTGAAATTTGACCAAGATATGCAAAATTTTAAATGGGGGCTCAATAGGACCCAAATTTTGATTGACATGATTAACATGTCAAAGCATGATAGGGATAAACCACTAGAGTTAAAGGAAACTTTTGACAATTTCAAGATCCTTGAGGAAGTAGTGTCATCTTCCATGAAGCTAAGGACACAATTGGAATAGAAATGGAAGATGATAGAACAAATGGAGTGCAAAGTGTTGCCCAACATCAAAGATGATCAAGGAAGTCCAAAGTCATTGGACCAATGGAAGTTAGAAGTTAGTTCATTGTTGTCAAGGGAAGTGTTAATTATATATGATGACAATGAATTAAGAGTAGGAAAGTTGAATCAACTACTAATTATCAAAAGGATTCAAAATATCATATCTATCTTGATAATTTGAAGTTGATGTTGGATTACTCCTGGGCAAATGATGCAACATTTGCCAAGTGGGGTGAAAAATATAAAGAAGACTAACTTTGAATCTACACATCAACAAACTATTTTAAGCAGTAGCCATCAGTCTCTTTCGAGGAGTGGAATCATAAATTTTGTAATTGAATGCAAATTATTCCCTTGTTCTAATTTCCTTTTCTATTTTGACATTCCACTACTATTTGACATCCTAATTCTTAGGATGGTGGCTATTTATGATTTTTCAATGTATGAATGACACATGTACAATGGGCTAGAAGCTTATTCACTCCCTTGTTCCTATAAAAGGGAAATTAGAGCCATTGTATTCTTCTTAGCTTTTGAAATTTTGATCTCTAGGAGAGCTCAAAGTAGTGTTTTAATAGGAGTTGATAGTGAATGACAAACAAATCATTCTACTATTGTAAAGCATATTTTCAGATCATATAATGAAAAATGGTGTTCAAGACTATTTGGTGTAATTGTCTCCTCATATGATGTTTGATCCTTTTGGAATATTTGAGTAAGGCTTAATTGTTCCAACTCTATAATGCATTGTGTATTTTGATTTTTGCTCTATTTCAAGGAAATAGGTAAAGATACTCTAATCAAGATACAAGGGGTTAAATGTGATGTTAGGATCTTTAAGTAGAGTTGCATCTCAAATAGCATTGGGTGGTTTGGTGTAAAACATTGAATCAATTAGCCCTAGATTGAAAGTTTGTGTAAAGGTTGCAAATGATGTTGCTCTAGCTTGACTCTATTGCCCTATCAAGCATTGGTCTCAACAATCTCAAGGGTTAGGGTTTTAATGCATCTTAAATTCAAAAATCCAAAAACATTTCATTTCCTTTCAGATTCTTTATTTTTAATTTGTTAGTATAGGATTTGATATTCTTTAATCCTAAAAGTAATCAAATCCGAGATAGCCTAGCCTTGAATAATACATCTAAAACTTGGATTTTGCATGAGAATATATCTTCTTTTTAATACAATATCAATGATTAAAGATTGAATCAAGAAGATATTGTCATAGGATCACCCTCGATTTGCAGAGCCAAAAGTGTAGAAGGTTTAAGCCTTAGGGTCTAAGCAAGGGTTTATCTCATTCATTGGGCATTGGTCTAGAAGCCCTTAATCATAACAAAAGGCTAATCTTTAGAGGGTTCTAAGATACTCAACTAGAAAACACCAACACAATGCACCCATACAAACATATTAATTTTTTTTGAAGTCCATTCAACCATCACTATGTGTTGACTCAATGCATAAGCTCATCCTTTCTACATGAGTCTAAATGTCTTGAAATGGAATATCACAAATATGGTAATTAGATTTGCATCTTTCTTGAATTGGTTAATTCTCAATTCCAATGACTTAATGCTTAAGATCATCCCATTTGACAAATATATTATTTCTATGTCACATCTAGTAGTAAGATTATCAAAGAGACACAAACAACAAAAGTTTGTAGATATAAATAATATGGCAATTTGAACATAGGTTTCCTTTATGAAAATCTCAATGACTAAATAATTATGACCATCCTACTTTAAAAATATGTTAATTCTATGTTAAATGTATTTGGGTTTTTATCAATATTACAATCCAATGCATCCATATATGCACATGTAGAACAAAAAATAAAAGATTATTTTAAAGTCCACACCCAACCATTGCTATATATTAACTTGCATAAGCTCACCATTTCTACATGAGCCCAAATGCCTTGGAATGGAACATCACAGATATAATAGCTAGATGCTCTTTTTGTGAATTGGTCAATTCTCCTTGCAAAGTGTTCAACTTAGATGCCATGACTGAGAGACCAATGGCATCTCTTATGATCCAATTTACCCAAAACTTGCAATTGGCCTTGTCCTTTGGATTATGCTGCACCCTCATTCAACATTTTAACATTTGTAGATGTAAATATGTAGCATACCTTTATGTTTGTTGGAAGAAAATTATTTATACGAGCATTAAGTTTCTCTAATTAAAACAAAGCTACGCACTATAGCCATTTTAGGCTAAAACCAATGGACAATCTTTCTATAATCAGATTTTACAAGAGTTAATCTAATTTACTCGAATTTTGGGTACAAGGAAGGCCTTTATCAATTGTTTAGAATATCTTCACTAAGGCTGTCTTGCTATTTCTAGCACATATTAGTGTCTAATTTTATCTTAAGCTTTTGCACCAAACCATTAAATTTATTTGCCTCAATGTTCTTTCATTCATTGTGGCCAAAGCAATTTTAGTTTCTCAAGAAAATAAAAAAATCCTAGCTTTATTTAAGGGATATAAGCTGTTCCACTCATTGAGGAAGACTTGTCTTGGGTCAAAGATAGTAAAAACAACCACATAATCGTTGCATCAACTTTTTATCTTACCAAAAAATAAACACCGCAAGAAGATCCTTTTAAGAAATAGGACTAATTCACAAATGATGCCTTGCTTGTCTTGGGGGATTGAGCAAAATGGCCTGGCTGATTTACCCTTAATTGCACAAGCCATAGATGATAAGGCTTAAGAGAATTCCAATCTTGGAAAGGATCATAGAGCATGTCAGCTTCAAAAGATGAGAAACACGCTCAGATGTATTTATCAATTGTGATATACTTTATAATTCATCAAATATATTAATATGTTGTGTTCTCTAGCATTGCAGATAGATGAGGTTTGCACAAAATGTCCTGGACGATTTACCTCCAACTGCACAATCCATAGATGATATAAAGCTTGAGAGAACTTCTTGGAAAGGATTGTGGAGCGTGTGAGCTTCAAGTACGAGGAACTTTAATGGCACTCATCGTGCTATTACATCTTTCAATGTTAACTTCACCAACAACTTTTTTCATTTATCATTTCATAATTTATCATTATTAATGTTCATTCAGCTTTTGAATATTTTAAAAGGGACATGCAATTAGTATTCTGACTTCTAGTTCATACTAATTTGGACATTCAAATCTACGCCCACATGCCATAGTAGCCATGAAACTAATGTTGATAGCTCGCTTCAGAGCCAAGGATATCGATAAAATTTCAGGACATCAAACATTTAACATTATGTCCACTTCAAAAAATATTACTCTTTTATGGAGTGTCTAGTCAGTATGTATCATGGATAAGGGCCATTCAAAATAACTACAAAAAATTATCAATATTCAAAGTGAAATTAATGGTGATAGCTTGCTTCAGAGCCAAGGATATTGATAAAATTTCATGACATCAAAGCATTTAACATCATGTCCACTTCAAAAAATGTCACTCTTTAATGGAATGTCTAGTCAGTATGTACCATGGATAAGGGCCACTAAAAATAACTACAAAATTTTAGCAATTTTGAAAGGTATTGCCTACATGAAATCAGGACAGTTAACAACAATGTTGCTCTCAATTACATCTTAATTATCTTGTAGCTTAATTTGGGTCACTTCCGAATAAATTAGTCAAAGTCGTCAAAATTTTGAGAGAAGGAATTACTGTAGGTTTCAATTTCAAATTTTGTTACTCCTACTCCATCGTCAATGATAAACTAATGTTTTTCCTCTAATATGCTCAGGAGTTGAGAACAGAGGTATAGTCTTTTGAGACTCTAGTATGGATGAGTAAACTCAGAACAAAGGTTTTGACATATAGGTTGTGGCTTCTAGGGAATAGGAAGCTCAGTCATGTTTTGCTCTATCGAATGCTCAGTTTCTTGGGGAACACCAAAGACCCAGTCAAGGACATTCAAGTACTTCGAGCGGAATACATCCCTTTCTTGTGCATAGCAATGCATGATAACAGCAGTAGATAAGCTAAATATGATAACATCAACTCTTTTCAATTTCTTGGCATGAGGTAACAAGCCTGCATCTGCAATGGTGGTGAAAAAGCTCTCAAGGGCACGAGCAAAGCAGTATAAAGCTATTTCCATGCGACGGCTCTTCTTCTCTATCAACAGTGCAAGGCCAGTTGGAAACTGTAAACAACAATGCATGGTTCAGTAAACCGCTAAAACCAAACTATCAAAGGAGGTTTATGGCATTATTACAATTAGTACAAATGAAAATTACTTACAGTTCCAGCGGCAACTACAGGTAGGTTACAAGTTTTGATTATATTGAATACTAAGCATGTACATACCCTGTCAGAAAATTTTCATTATTAATTAGTGGGCAGAAATTATAGTGAATATCTGGTTTACATCCACAAGATCAAAAGCCAAGATTACTCAAGTACAAGACTAGAATAAAAATTACATAGATTAAACGTTATATATATATCAAAATCATTGACAAAAAGTATGCATATGAAAGAAACTGATATACACTTGAATGGTGAACACCAGCAATTGTGTCAGTTTGATTAGTGAAATAATTACAATGCTAAATCATAAATTTGTTAAATTTAGACAATTGTTACCATCTTTCTTAAATGTACTTTGGTCTTTTGCTTCTAGATATATTCCATATACTGCAGAAACCTATATATTTGTAACTTCTTGACTGCTACTTGAAATAAGATGCTCGAGGATGCAACTTATTGGTTATATTTGGCCATAGTTGAAAAACTCTCCTGAGTCAAAATAGCAAGCGAGTAACTCACCCAAAAACTCTCCAATGAGTTCTTGAAAAAATATTGGCGATTTTATCCTATAAAACTCCTGAGTAAATGCAAAAAATCGCAAGTTTTGTATTAAAAACTCCAAATTCATATAATTTATTTTTCTTGCTTGCAGTTAAAAAAATGTGATTTTCATTGGTGGTAAAGATTTCAAAGTCCTTAATTTGGGCTTGGCTGCCCCTCGACACTGTTTGAGGCGTTGCGTTGCCTCCAAAACCCCCACAGGGGCTACTACCCCTTGACCCTGCTGGGGGCGTTGCCCCCAGACCCCCATGAGGAGCACTACTCCTCATTGGGGTCTCCACTCCCAAATCCCCATTAGTTATTAGAATCTGTCAAATAAAAATCTTGATTACAATGAGGGGGTGACAGGGAATTGGGATTATAACTCTTGAGAATGCCTATTAGACATTATTGCACAACTTGCCAAAAATCTCTTTCGATGAAGCAACTTCTACATATGACATGGCTAGTGGAAGTGACATTATAACTCATATAGAGTTGAACTTGTTTTCTGGTCTATGGTATGTACTAAACTCCAATTTTGATCTATATATGATGGAAATTAGTAATATTTTCAACTATTCAGTAATATGTGTGTTTTTGAAGAATATTTTTAAACATTTAAGTGTATAAAATGTTCGATAAAATTGCAGAGTAAGAGTTTTTCAACTATGATATTCACCATACAAATTTTAGACAGAACTTCATTGGAATTTTTGTCCACTTCTGTGGTTCAATAAGGACCACATTATTAATTCTCTTGCAAGCATCTATGCTTCAACTATTTTTATATAATGGTAATATAGACCATAGTTTGTAACCCAGCCATTGTTGGCTTTATACTTCCCATTTACTAATCACAGCTCATATTCCTTGTTGAGAGTCGATCGAAGCACAAAAATCATATTCTTTCATGAAGTTGTACTTAGATCCTCATTATGTATTTGCTGTATGCTTATGTTACTGTCTTAGTCAAATCGCTGCATTGATTAATCCCAATTTATGTGATAGGCGAATGAGGTCTCTATGAAATTGTGAAGTATTACTCCGTAAGACAATTTCATATGCAACTCTACAGTTCGTGAGAGGGATATCAGATCAGGGGGCCATGACAGATTTCCTCAAGATTACAATTGATTATCTAGAACCACTCAGACAAAGATGCAGGAGTAGATCCAGAGAATATTAAAGTAGTTTGGGATTGGTGAACACATCAAACATGAAACAACTAATAAAATTCCTAAGAATAGCAGGCTTTAAGAAAAGATTTGTCCATGGTTTCTCCAAGGTAGCTTTACCCCTAAATGAACTACTAAGGAAAACATGAGGATTTTTGTGGAATCAGACACAAGACAAGTCATTAGATGCCCTTGAAAAAGGATAACTGAAGCTCCTATCCTACCAATGCCAAATCCAACATATCATTTACAATACATATAAATGCTAGTAGACTCACAATTGGATCAATAATTTTCAAGTTCAAGAAAATCTTCACCATGCAATGAATAGAAGTGGGCAAAATTGAATAAATGTATCCTATGTGCGATGAATAAGTATTAATCAACACAACCAAAATGTTGAAAAACTACCTTAAGATTCAAGAACAAAAAATTTCACGTATATACATATTGTAATCAGTTGCTATATTTCCCCCCAAAAGGTATGTAGCAGACAACATAGGTGGCCACTACTTTCTGATAGAAATAAAAATACAATGGTCTATGAACAAGAAAAGAGAATGTGGAAGCATAACACCGTTTCTCGGGACTATAAAATCTCACAAAAAATAATATTCAAAGGAATAGATCATAAAATAATAAACAACTATCATGAACTCCTATTGTTAAATTACTTTGTGCAAAGATATAGATTAGGAGACAACATCCTCAATTACAAGATAGAAATAGCGGAGTAACTAGTTATGACCATTTCAAATATAACATTTCCAAAGAATTCTACAAGAATACAGTAGTAAGCCGTGCAGATAAAAACAAAGACCAATAGAAGAATTTGAAAATGAAAGTTGTTCCACGTTAACTTGTGTGCTGAAAGTTTTCCTTCGAAGAAATTCAGATAATGAATTTGTACACCCCATTTAAGCCACTCACACTTTGTTAGCATTGATGAAAAATATATGAATGCAAGTCAGCTCATTTCCCATTAATCAATGAATTTTCTGTCTGGAAATCAGCAAAGGGGATTTGATTGAAGACTGCCTAGGAATTAGTGTCTACTCATGTTGATAAATTGCAGGGTGACACCATTAATTTTACCTTTTTGTACTCTGCACCCTAAAGACTACTAACATCAACAAAGACAACAAT
Source organism: Cryptomeria japonica (assembly GCF_030272615.1). NCBI lineage: Eukaryota > Viridiplantae > Streptophyta > Pinopsida > Cupressales > Cupressaceae > Cryptomeria > Cryptomeria japonica. The sequence goes on from NC_081406.1 coordinate 497,897,844, forward strand.
GGCATCAATAACAAAAGATTTCTCCATATGTCAATTTCTCTGACAAAACCAAATGCTGGTTGGTCAATCTAATGTAGTTTAATTGTTGAAAATTATATTTTACTGGCATAAATGCTATTTGAGTTCTGCTGGTGGATGGCAATTTCTGTTGATTGCAATAAATACTCTGTTAATTAGCATATATGTAATTTTGACTAAAATTGATTGCAATAAATGATCTTTAAATAGTAAAACAAATTAACTGTACAGAAGGATATTGAAAAAAAATGGAGCGGTCAGGAGAATGCCCTAATCAGACACTGAATGAGGTTGTGGGGCTGAACCTAATTTGATTGGGGTGAAAGCTGGGTAATTGCAGGGATGAGTGTTGCCTTTGGGGAAAGATAACATCAGAAAGTGTCTTTGTTAGGAGATCTTAGATAGAAATCTGAGGAGATTGTTCTGTTGGCAGCGACAGAGGTTGATTTTGCTGTTGAGGTTGGGCCACTTGCACTATGCAAACAAGATGTGGTTGCCACAAAGCAAGGATTGGTAGCCATGAAGATTGTCCAGGCATTTATGGTCGATACTTTCACTCATTTGTATGTGGCAGTTGTGAGGCAGCTGAATGTGTCTAGAATATAAAGGATGATGGGAAAGGATATTAAATTATCTTGGATTCTTGAGTAAAGGTAAAGAATGGGGGAGTATGCAGTGTCAAAGTGGCAGAGGTTGTAGAAGAAATGGAACACTATATGAATATGGCAGTCATGTGTAGCCTTTCTTCTCACTGACCTAGTCTTCAATAACTTAACCAATGGATAGTTTGGCAGCCTTTATTGGAAGCCCTTCTTGTGATTTACCCATGTGCACAAGGTTTTCCTGTGGTTGTCTGTGACTTTATAGAGGTAAAATTCTCAAAAAAGGTCTATGGTTCTGAAATATGATGTCTTTATTTCTGATACCCTGGTATCCAGGCTTTAATAACCACTGTTTCTTCATTTTTGGTTTCCTTTGAATTTAAAGGTCTCTCTCTCTCCACCAAGAATTCTTGTAGAGTGGGATTTTAACTAGGGCCTTCCCTTTAATATAATAAAATTTCAATTAGCCATGTTATTGGGCCAAATCCTACTATTGGATCATATTAATACTGCAATTCAACAAATGCGAACAGATCACATTAATCTTGTTATTAGGCCAAGTATTGTTATTGAAAAATATAGAACAATATATCGATTATTAGACAACTTCATCTTGATTTTTAAATTAATCTAATGTCATTGACCTTTTTTCTTTCAGCAGGTATTTTAAAAGGTCAATCTGTATCATGAAAACAATACTAAGAATCTGAATTAGCATGTACAAATACTAACAAGAGTAACTCAATGTTCAAATAAACAAAATCTTGTTTTACGTAAGGAAAATTAATTTGAAATTTTGAAGCACTAAAACTAGAATGACAGGTGAGGAATTACAACATACCAAGCTGAAGAGCAATATGCAGAGAGAAATAAGCTTGACTTTGCAGTCCCGAACAAGCTTTTTCCCAAAATGCTACGAGGCCTACAAAGAAGTAAAGCACACCCTTAGCATTCAAGGGCTTAGAAGTCTTCTACCCTACAAACAAATCATAGAATGTGCTATGAAAAGATGATAAGACCCTTGGAAAGTAAGTATAAACTAGCTGTAAAGTACTTAAAAGATGACACCTCGGTAGCATAATGGGAATTGACAGAATGCGTGGCTTTAAGGACTTGTGGGGCTGAATTTGCTCAATCTTAGTGAACAAATTTGTCTTAAACAAGAGCAATAATATCCACAAAATTACCAAACATAAGAAGTTGCAAAAACTAGATGCTGATAAAACATAATTTTAGAAAACATCCAAGCAAGCTTTTACAAAATTATTTTGGAGTTACATCATTCCTAGAAAGGAAAAAGAAAAAAATCAATTCATATGATGACCAAATGATACAAACAAAACAAAATTGTCGCCTTTTCTAGTCTGTTTGTCATCCTTTTGAAATAAAATGTTGCCTCCATTGCCCTTCAAATCGGATTATTTAAGGTTAGTAGTTTGTGACAAACAAAAGATGCAGCCTCTATTTGGATAGTTTTAAATAATGCCCGAAAATTAAAATCACCAAAAAGACAATCCAAATGGAAAATTCCTTCTTGCAAGAGTAACACGAGAGAATGATTCCATTACTTACTCTTTTAGAAGTCCTCGCCTATGAACAATGAGAGCTGGTATAAAATAAACTGGAAGGTATACTGGCAATGCTCTCAAATAAGCCTGAACAAGAAATGAGATTGCATGTGCAGCACATGATTGGTTTCCATGCACAATCTGCAAAAATAAGTCACGCAATATAAATTATTACATTTTGAAAAGGAAACCAAATCGGTGATCCCCACAGTACCTAGTAAAAGGAATCTTCACAACAAAGAAATAAATAAAGAAAGAAATTTTATTTATATCCACAGATGACAAAAAGTAGGTCAATGGGACTAGAGGTCACAAAAGTTAACAATAGAAAATTCTATGAAGAGAGAACCCTAGAATCAGAGAAAATCAATTTGACAGAAAACCAATTTTTCACAGCATAAGAAATTCTTGAATTATTTATTGGCTTGAATCTACAGTTGTAAAATTTGGCTTTACAAAGGTCTCTCTTTAGCTCCCTATATTTGCAGTCTGATCAATAACCTATTGATTATTCTTCCGAATCTTTCATCCTATTAAGGAATTGCAAAAACCCTATTTCTTTCCCCTTCACATAGAAATCTGTTCTTCTTCCTTCATTCTACTTTCAACTCTCCAATATAACCTGTACAGCAAGTTACAATTATTAGCATTCTTTTTGAGTGTAGCAGAACACTACCTTAATTATTTTACCCATATCAGTTTCTTCTTAATAGAAAAATAATCTTTTTTCTCTCTGCTATCTTCGTATGGTGATAAGCACGTTGGTGACTACCATTACTTCCCAGTTTTGTTGGATGATTTAGATGGATGCAATGGGAGAATGATTTTCAGCAAGTTGGTAAATAGACTTAGATTGGGGTTGAAATGTTCTTTTCTCGCACGTAAGCAATTATTTGGCCTTTAGGTTATTCCTCATATTTTCCCATAAGCTAATTGGCATAAAAAAAGGGAAAATTAATTTAAATGATTAAGTTGTCAAAAGTTGTTTTTCATATTTTTATATTGACAACTTATATTAATTATTTTAAGAAGTGACTTTAAGTTGTGCTAAGGAGGAGGCATCGGGCTTGTTGTGACCTTTTCACACATTGCCCCATTGAAAACGGGGACCCCCTCTTTTCCTATTTTCTGCGTTGGTTAGTTTAGGGTTTTGGCAGCTTAGTGGGCAATTTTGAGTTTCCCGTGCCCGAGTCTCGGAATTTTGATCATGCCTATTGTCATTTAGGTTTTTTTTTTAAGTTACAGGATCAAACACGTAAAGTTGAGATTTTAAATGATCCTAATTTTGTCAAAGTGTAAGACCTTTTGAGTGTTAACGTGTTTTTTGAACATCCACGTCGGTGATTTTAAAGTGCTAAGGTATTTTAAGACCTTTTGGAGTTGTTTTCTTGCTCCTAGGAAGTTATCCAGTTGATTTTGCACTTTATCCCGATAGGTTTCTTTATTTTTCGCTCAACTTTTTGGTAAATTTGCCCAAGACCAGATGAGTTTTATTGAGTTTTGGAGTTTCCTAGTGGTTTTGAGTAGAAAAATCATCATTTTCCGAATGAAAATCCATATTCTAAGGGTTAAAAGGTCAAAATTCCACACTAGAGGTGCTTTATCCCTCATATTCCTGATTACCCATGATTTTCCCCCACTCAAAATCCAGACTGGACATGGATTTCCCTTGGAATCCAGACATGCCCCATTTTTCCACCATTGAGAATCCATACTAGGGTTGATTTTCCCCCGGATGCTTTAATTTTGATTAAGTGTTAGGATTTTACCCTGACTACCTTCGTTTTTCCACTGGGAGTATGGATAAGGTTGCGGATGACATTTGTAATGATTCCATACTTGGATCGATTTTCCACCAGGACCTTTTGTGACAAGATTTTGTGGATTTTTATGCGGATATTCATTCCAGGCCCTAGGCAATTTTCCATTGAGAGTGATTTTGATGATTTTGTGTCTGGATGAATGTCCAGACTAGGGTCAATTTTCCCCCAGTGGCATTTTTGTGCTGAATGATGAAGTTTTAATTAGAATTTTCATTCCAGACTTAAATCGATTTTCACCCATTTTGTGCAAGTTGATGAAATTTTGATATTATAATGATTTTTTTTGGGATTTTTATCCCAAGTTAAATCAATTTTCTCCCATTGGCCATTTTTTATTTAAATTTTGAAATATTTTAATAAAGTGATCCCATTTAATTGTTTTTTTAATGAAAATCAATGATTATTTAAAAAATTAAAAAAACAATTAATAAATGATTTGCAATGAGCATTAAATGAATTTTACCTTCTAGAAGCAAATAGATTTTTGCCAGGCAAGTATAAGAACAAGTTTTTTTATCCCACATTGCTTGTTTGGTGAAAGTTGATGGTGAAAGCAAGTTTAAAAGGAGAGACCCCAGCATTATTTTATTATTATATTTGCCAAGTGTATGCTTGCAAAGGTGATTTTTTCCTCCAGTTGGTGATTTTTGATGAAGTGTCAAGTTGACACATTGGGTTGAAGATTGCTTTGTTGCTCATTTTTCTTCATTTCCAGCCCAAGGCGATTTTTATTGGCTGCCATTGGAGTGAATTTGCCACAGATTTTTCAGACTTGGGTGATTTTTGTGAAGGTGGCGATTTTCTAGAGTAGGGCGATTTTTTGTTTGGGTGATTTTCCTCTTTGGTGCATGCCACCATTGTTGCAAGCTTGCTGGTTGATGTTTCCAAATCTGTTATTTGCCTCCATTGCTGAGATTTTATACCTTCATTGTGGCTGGAAGTACGATTTTCAGACTTCACACTTTGTTCCCAGCCCATTTGTGCCTAGGGCGATTTTGCCTAAAGGCTGATTGGAGGCATTTTCAGTCAATTTTCAGAGCTATTTTCAGTTGTTACAGGTCTGAAAACTCCATTGTAGGCGGCTGTCCTCAGAAATCTTCATTTTCCAGCCACCTACCCACTTAGGTGATTTTGCTTGGAGCTCATTCCTTTGTCATTTTTTGATCATTTTCAGGGATTTTCACTACTTTGCAAGGTGCTGGTAAGTCTGAAGTAATTAATTTTCAGACTTGTCCTCAGAAAACTTTATTTTTACCAGCCATACTTACATTCCTGGATATGATTGCTTTCATCATTGAGGTTGATTTTCATCAAGTTTGTGCACATTTGGGTGATTGCAACATGTTTTTAGAGATTAATTTGTGAAGTTGCAAGTTGTCTTCAGATTTGCTGGCAGCCATTGTTGACTTCGGAAGGTGTCTTCAGACTTAGTTTTGTGTGAAAACACAACCTTTCACACCTTTCCTTAGTCATTGTTTATCCGGTATGCTTCTTTGCACTACAATTTGAAAATAATTTCTAGGTATAAGGAGGTGTTTTCAGACTTTGGTCTGAAAATTATTGATTTTAATGAATTTCATACGGGTTTAATACCCTAACCTTGTCACATTTTTGCATTCAATTGTTGAAATCTATTGAGAATGTGGATTATTTTCCTGATTTCCATACCCAAATTAGTCTAAATCATTAGGAAATCAGAAATTTGTCAAGAATATTTTCCTAAGTTCTAACTTCTAGCTTCATACAGGTACGATGTCGAAGTTCGGACTCAAGGAAAGGAGAGAACAACAGAAGATAGTTGAGACTGGATTCTATCCAGAATCCAAGATGTCATCCAGATGGAAGGAGATTACAGACACGAACATACATTTCCTGAACATGAACAAGATGCGACAGCGTATGTTCGGAATTGGAAGCCAGATTCCTTCCCCAGCCTATGTGAACATTATGAAGAGTGGCATTTATCAGGCCACTGGATTTCTGCAATCCATATAGTGCAATGAGCTTATCTTGGAGTGTGCACAATGTTATGATCCTCGCTCCCGAATGATCAAGACTCCTAAGGGTGCCATCATTGCCTACCTTGCTAAGGTGTTTGGAACTCCACGAGGAGCAGACATGAAAGATATAACTAAGGATGAATATGAAGACCGATATAAGAAGAAGATGGATGTGTGCAAGACCGTAATAAACGAGTGGATGAGCGAGCCTAGGCCCCATCATTCCAAGGCTCCCAAGACACTCATGCACACAAACTTCAAAGAGGAATATAGTGATTTAGTATTCCTTCTTAACCAAGTGATGGGGATGTCGCAGGGTGCAATATACAATGGATGGATGTTCTATTTCATCCAAGATTGTCTAAAAGGAACATTGATAAATTGGTCTAGAATCATAAGTGACAATCTAGACTTTCAGCTGAGGAATGTGGAGCGGTCCAGGTCATTCGCCATGACTTCCTATTTAGTGTACCTGCTTGCACAATTTGTTACATACAAGGGATTGGTATGCAGAGGTGAAGTCGGGAATGGACAAGGACAATTTGGGAGTTATGAGTGCTATCTACAGCTGAACATGTATCGAATTGAAGATTATAAGAGAGTGAATCATGTATTCACAATGTACATAACGCGAATGTTGCAAGGTGGAGTCCACAGGAGGTTGTCCAAGGAGGCAACGAAGCCGATAGAGAAATATTGATCGTGGTATTTACAGTTTCCCACTTTCACATACCTTAGGATTCATGGGTTTCAATCTAAACCCTACAGGCTTCCTAGGTATCCTTCTAACAAAGTGATCTTGTTGGAAGTGGTGAGACAGCTTCTGGAGTTTGATTCTATCCAGAAGAAAAAGCACAGAACGGGCATGTCATTTCCTATTTCATTTGGGAAGACATTAGACGTTTGCCAGTCCGCCTTAGCAGCTAGCACAACAAGTGAGGAACTTGCATTCTATCGATTTGCAACATACAAGAGAAGAGAAAGATTTGATCCAGATAATAAAGTTGGAAGGATCAGGGGAGAAAAGTTCATCCACAAGGTAGACATAGAAGATTATTGGGCCAACCTAATGGATGAGCAGGCAGTGAAGAGAAGAATGTGGTCCAGAATGTCAGTGGATTTCATAAGGAAGTGTGGACTTTTCCTCATTCCTGACCAAGTGTTAGATGACAGGGATCATACGCATCCACAATATGAAAATGAAATGAAGGCGATTCTATTGCCTAATTGGTCAAAACCAGAAGAAATAGATTTGAATGTATTGATGAGAGAGGTTTTGAGTTTCTCCCGAGCATGGGTGGATATTTAGATGAACAAGTTAGTTGATATGGGTGTTACCTTCACTTATGAAAAGATGAAACAAGAGGAATCCGCTTCCGAAGATGATCAGAGGACTATCAGTGATATCAGGATTCATGTGGATGAGGAGAGTCAAGCTCCTAAGAGAAGGAAGGACACACCAAGAGAAGTCAAGGCTAGAGGGAAGAAGATTGAGGAGGTCATGAAGAAGAAACAAAAGACTATCATTCCTTCGCCTATCGTTCCTTCACCACCCCTTAGTGTCTCATCAATCAAGGAAGTTGAAATGCCAGAACAAAACAAAGGAACTGAGCAATGTTCCAACACAGTAATACTACCAGAGAATATTCAAGATTTACATGCCACAGCGACATCTACTCCACCTAATGAGGATGATGATTAGTCGGGATCCCCTATCGTCCTTTTGGAGGTTAGTTTGGGAAAAAATGTATGTGATTTGACCAGGAATAATCCTGATGGCGATGATGATGTTATCTCGACATTGAGAGAGCTTGATCGAGAGATGTGTCTCGATGATGGTATGGAGATGGCCGCTATTCCTGATTGGTTGATGAAGAGTATGGAGAAAAGTAAGAAAATGATAGAGGCACAACCTATTGATGACATTGATGACTACTTAGCTAGGAGCAATAACGAGCCAAAGCCTAAGAGAGCTGAGATTATATCACACATAGCTAGAGATGAGATAGGGATGCGGATTGAGTAGGTGGTTGTTCCTATTGCGGGTGTGATGGCAGACATTGCTACTCCCATGGATTTCCAAATCACTTTAGTTGCCCTTGGTCGTACTACAAGAGAGAAGGAATTTCAAGAAGTTAGTGATAACTTTAGGGAAATCAGTGCGAGATTGGATAGAGAAATTGAAGAAAAAGAGAAGTACAAAGAAGAAATATCGAACTTAGAGAGTACATTGCAGGGATAAGGCGTGATAATCCCACCCTTATTTCCCCTATTGCATTTGATCATAGACTACATTCACATTATGAGGCAGCAAGAGATACACTCTCGGAGGTGGAAAAATGGATTGAAAATACAAAGAGACAGGCGGATGATTTCTTTACTCAGTTTGTCTAGGCATTTGACAGGACAACAGGGCTCATATTCATAATACAATATTTGGGAGGAGTTTGGGAAGCATTCAGACCCATTCAAGAGAAGACTATTCCACGCCTCAGTGCTTTGAAGAAGATTCCTAAGTCAACATTGGTTAGGGAGAATGTTGTGCACAGTGGAGATAGATACAATTTCCATGGCTGGTATTGTTCATTGGCCATGAAGAAATCAACTTATGAGAGTGCACAACTGAGTTGTACAGAGATGGAAAGATCAATTCATGATATTCAGTTGAAGATCCTTACCTCAATTGAGGAGTTATTGGGAGTTGATGTCAGTGAGGATAGTGGTTTACACTTAGCAGAATTAAGAGACAAAATGAAATTCATGTATTTTAATCAGTTGGACTTTTTAAAGAAGAGTCAGATAGATGATTTGGTCTCTTTGTTGATTCATGTTCATAGTTCGCAGAAGCTCACGCCAGATTGGGAGAACACTTTGGATGCTTGCTCGGATGCATTGGACGTGATTGATTTACAACAGGATACCTTACCCAACATTTCCATGGAGGAGTTAGATTCCGTATTGGCTAGATTCTTGGAGTATGCTAGGAGAGAGAGATGCAGGACAAAATCTTCTAGAAGATTCCCTATTTGATGACTAGGTATCTTTCTATTGGGCCATATGTTGGTGGCACCATTTTTGATGTAAACCCTAATTAGGGCAATTCTAGGGTTTTGTTGGCATGATATTGGCCCTTGATTTAGTTTTAATCTTGGCCATCCATTTTGTATGAGACTCTATATATACCTCATTGCATCTCATTTGTAAGAGAGTTTTTGTGGAATTGTTGGTATATGCTGCAACTATTTGAATATAAATCATTGTTCGACTTGATGATGATTTTGTCTTTCAAGTGTTGTTTTGCATTCAAGGTTCTCAATTCCTCCAAGTTAGATTAGAATTTGCTTTCAATGTTTGTTAGATTGAATGAAAGATTTGTTGAATATATTTGTATGGAATCCTTAATCCATACCACTAGCCTCTTGCTGATTGTAAGTGCGCCTTGCGTGGTCAACTCAAAATTTATGCAAGCTTAACTTCAATTATTATGCGTCCCTTGATATGCATCAACTTGGATGGTGTCAATGCTTGATGGTGATAATTTGAAAATCTATAAGCATACCTTAGATGATTGCACTAAGCTCATGTCAAGATCTGTTTGACTTGATGGTGAGACCTTGCCTAATTCGATTCCACTGAATTTGTTCATCATTTCCTACATTCCTAGGCTTAGAATAGATTTCCTGAACCCTATTCCTTTTGCCATTTTTTAGTAAATCTTGGTAAAATTGAGTCCAGAACTACATTGCCATATCCTAAGTTATCAGCACACCCATTCCATATCCATGATCAATGAAGTTAATTCAAACATTTGTGTAAGTCTCTAAGTGAAAACAACAATTCACATCGATCATTGAGTAACCCACTCGTCAAGACCTGACTGTAGAAACCTTGGAATCATTTTAGTTGATCTTAGCCTTAGCATCTAAGGTGATTTTGTTCAAGAGAGGGTAAAATTACTTTGGTATTTTATTCTGAATGTTATGTGCATAAAACACACATCAACAGGGCTTAAGGGGATAAAAGGTGGCTTTTGGACACTTGAAAATGTTTTTAAAATATTAAAGTGAATACGGAATCGGAAAGGAGAAATTAATGTTTTATTCACTGAAAAAGTTATAAAAGGAGGGAGTTGTAGACAAAAAAGGGTTAACAATTTCATGTTTGCTATTTTTACTATGTGAGATTTCAGTTTCTCTAATTTCTTGAGGACGAAACCTCTCTAGAATTTCTAGTTTCAAGGATGAAAACCCTCCTAGCTGGTTAGAATGATTTCACCAATGAGTTGAAAGTGAAGTTATTCCAATTTGGTGTTGAAGATGCAGATTTTTTATGTGTTTTGATTTGCTAAGATTTTGGAGTTGATTGTTGAATTTTTTCAGCTATTTTAGTGAGTTGGTGTTTGCAGACAGGCATGTCATTACACCATAGCTAGCTGTACCATCCCAAACTGGCCATACTGCTGTTAATATTTGTTTGAGATGTTTAATCTGTCGAACATGTTTCTACCGGCCTATATTTGTAGGCCGTACAAGCTGGAAATAGATAGAGTACCTTTTTATGGAGGCTGTACCATATGCTGGGTTGTACTAATGGAGTTAGGGCGTGAGAGTTAGGAGGTGAAGCACTTCTTTTTAGAGCCAATCTTTGGTGATTTGGAGGCACCTAGGGAGTAACATTTGATGCCAAGTCTTAGTCATCTGGACTTCAGTGAATATCATAAGTTTTCTACGGGTTTGCACCTTCTGTACCAGCAGACATTAATCTGTATCAAGCCTGCAGCAGTATAATATGTCTCATAAGTCTGATCTACATCAATTATGAGGAGTAACAAGTAAGTTTTCGGTAGTGTATCATGTTGGTGTTGGAAATAAGCCACACCCGGACCGACGATGGACTGGTCCAAGAGGGGCCAGTAGCTCAGTGGTAGAGAACTCCAGCAGCGTATGGAAGGTCCTAGGTTCGAGTCCTAGTTGGTCCATGTCTCAACATGGTATCAAAGCTAGGTCCAGGCTAGGAGGCCCAAGCACACGAGAGGTGTGGCTTAAGGGGGGGTGTTGGTGTTGGAAATAAGCCACACCCGGACCGACGAAGGACTGGTCCAAGAGGGGCCAGTAGCTCAGTGGTAGAGCACTCCAGCAGCGTACGGAAGGTCCTAGGTTCGAGTCCTAGCCGGTCCATGTCTCAACATATCAGTCCTAGTTGGAGTTCTGTGGATTCGGGTGTTGCCTACAGTTGCTTGAGGGGTGTTTCCAGAGTGTATCAGTCAGATTTACCAGCATGACAGCAGTATCAGAGTGTTACCAGACTTGCATCAGCACCTTACATCATATATAACAGATATTCTTCAGTTGGTTATGTGTTCGGCTACGGTTATTCTATGCTTAATATGCATCTTTTAGGCTAATTTGTGTTGTTACAACTGTCTGATTTTATAATCAGGATATTATACCAGCTGGTTTCAACAGTGTACTTGTTAATTTGCTATATTGTAATGCATCTCATGCATATCTTGTAGATGCTTTATGGTAAACTGCTGGAGGATCATGTTTTGTATGCATTTCATAGCAATGTTCCACAGGTGTTGGGACAGGGGGACAAAGGGTATAAGTTTCGGGGATGGTTTCGGGGACGGGGGGACGTGGGCCTTTTGGGGGGGGAAACGCGTCCCCATGGAACACTGTTTCATAGTGTAAGATTGGATAGTTTATCTCCAATCACTATAGCATATTATTCAGCCCATTTTGTTATTGAACAAGCTAGCATTATTGACCATTTTGGTTTGAGTCAAGCTTAGACATTTTGTCAATGGCTTGAATTGCATTCACACAGTCCATTGAAGAGGTGTTGATAAGGCTAGCTCTGCTGCCTTTGTATCATTCTATGCAGTCTACCATAGAGGTTTTGGTTTGTTTGGCTCTCCCACCTGAGTATTCTAGTTGGCTTCCACCATATCATTTTGTAATTGCATTAATTTAGAATAGCCGCATGGTCGGAGGCACTGTATGCTCTCACCTTGTTCACTCCAGGACCTGGGTGATCAAAAAGTGTTGAAGATATTGCATTTAACTCTTTTAAATTGCCAAAAAAAGGTGGGTTGTTGCACAGGTGGATCGCTTGATGATAGAAAGCTGTCACAGAGTTTGTCAAACTTCTTTGTAAAAATTCAAAATTCAGTGAACTGAATGAAAAAGAGTTCATCGAAAAAGCTAAAAAAATTGTATAGAATGATTTTCTTAACAAAATGTTAAAATGAACTATATAATTTTGATTTTTAGTCAAAAATGTAGCACATTGACACCTCCTAGATTTTCTGCTAGGGTTTTTGTTTTAGTTGAGCCCATGGGAGCTATGCCTCTTGAAATTAAGATTCATTGTTGTTGCCTCTTATTTGCTTACCTGTTACCTTTCTGCTGTTGCCTCCATGTATCTGCTGCTGCATTTTGATGGGACTGTCCAGTTGTGTCAAAGAAGAGACAAATTCTTCTGTGTTTGCTGTTGTAGCCTCATCTCTGTTTTGACCTCGTTTCAAAGATTTCAGTGTGGCTTTTGCTGCTGAGATTTCAGCTTTGTTTGCTGTCAAATCTCAGACATTGATTGCAATTTGCCATTCAGTTGTTGTGACATTTCTTTGGCCTCTTCATTGCATCTAGCTTTAGGTTTTCATCCAATTATATTACATTGTTAAAATTATACTTTATTTTAGAGATCTATTGTAATTGAAATTTATCAATAGCTGGTTTTGATTAGATTTATTATTACAAGAATTTAAATTAGGATTTTAAATTTTTTATTTTTTATGTTTAGTTTTGTATTCCATTTATTTTTACTTTTTTTTTTTTTAATTTTATCATTTTACTTTTATATTTTATATTTTTTATAGTTAGACATTTTGTTAAGTTCTAGAGTTTTTTATTATTTTATATACATCAAAATTAATCATGAGCTTTTCCAATTTCTATTCACTGAGAAACTTGTTTGGAAAATTTTCCTCACCAAACTTAAACACGAACATGAACCTTGTGACTTAGAAAGTAAGTCAACGATAGGATATATCTTCAGTCTTGGAAGAGGTGAAATATCTTGGGTGAGCAAGAAACAACAGATTGCTGTTTCATCTTCAACAGAAGCAGAGTACAAGGCTTATGTTTGGCTGCATCTGAAATGGTTTGGCTGAGGAGGATCCTGGCCGATTTGCAATTACATCAAGAGAAGCCTAAATTTCACTTAATTAGGGAATGCTCCACCTAGTAAAAAAATCTGGTTTCCCATGCACATACCAAGCACATAGAGGTTTATTTTCCATTTTGTTTGTTTGCTGGTGGAGAAAGGTTTTATTGAGCTGATAAATTGTCTAACTCAGAAGCAAGAAGTGGATACATTTACAAATCCTCTAGGAATTGATAAGTTTATTCAATGTAGGAGAAAGCTTTTCATATTTTCATGTACGACCATAAAGGAGACATGTAAGAATAGTTAAACTTAATATAATGGTCATAAATGCATACCAGTGTACTTTTATAGGTCATGTGTAGTTATAAAATTACATTGGTATGCATTTATGACCATTATATTAAGTTTAACTATCCCCAAAGGTCTGCCTTATGACCATACATGAAACATTGAAAGCTTATCCCTACATTTATGACCATTACATTAACTATTCTAACATGTCTGGTATATCAAACTTCTTTTCTTGCATTTTTTTTTGACAATAATGATACAAGCAGGCAGAAAAGCTAACAATGTTTCTTGAATGGGATTAATAAAAATTGGAGAAGAATAGCATTTGATGGCTCAACAAAACATAAACATAATTATTGTACCAAATTAATAAGAGTATATAAATACAGTGTACGAGAATAAAAAAATACATTCCACGAACAAACAAAGCAGGGGAACATACTGAACATGGGATTTTCATGTTAGGATCTAGTTTGATCTCAACACCATTAGACTTGTAGTATTTCTCGATGTCTGCCAAGCTTGTCCAAGGCATGCCAAATACAAGCTCTTTTAATCCCTTCAAAATTACAGGATCCTTCCCACCATGTTTATTCAGGAATGATCTGTACGTGGAAGGCAAGCTATCTTGATTCAAAACATAAGATGACCTGTCAAACAAAAAGAGACAAATCTATCCAATTAGGCAATGCTTACATATAATTCTCATTAAAAATATTATTAACAGACAGCCTCAAGAAAAAATAGCATACAATATGATAAACTACTGTTATTTCATGCTGCGCCCATTTATTATGCAGCAGGAGATGCATACAAGTCCAAAAAGGTAAAAGCTGAAAACTGCATGTCTAAAAACATTTCTATGATATCAAGCATCATGTAACAATTGACAAACACCATTAGAAACCTTTGTATATTACGATGATATTTGTACAATATTCAATGCATATATATCTTTTTGTCTATCAATTTAGCCTAAAAAGAATAATTAAGTTCAAAGACCACATAGAATCATTTAATTAAAAAACCAATCCCCATAAAAATTAAAAATACTACTTCAACATCAATTAGTTAAACTCAAATGTCATGAAAATATTCCTTGTTTAAAATTTACATGATAATATAACTAATCAACAATTAGCATCATATAGAACCCGGATCGAGCAAGTGGGGGTAGTATCCTAAGGGATAATAAAGGCATGTTAATTTTTGCTTACACTGTCAACTTGGGTTTCCAGACCTCCAACTTCGCTGAGGTGACTACTGCTTATCATGGTATCAAGTTACCTAAGTAGAAAGGATTTACTAATGTGATAACTGAAGGAGACTCCAGAAACGTAATCATGAAGTTGCAAGGCTACGCCACTCCTAATTGATCTCACCGAGACCTCATAGTTCCTTGATTACCAAAGAAACAAAATATTTCATTGCCTCTAATGTTAGAGGCAGGAACGGAAACCTCCCTTGTGATAATGGCTCACATGCTTGATAAGTCCCTCAATTATGATTGCTTAGGGATGGATGTGATCTCCCCTCCCTTGGATTATAATGGAAATTTAATCTGCATTAATTCTCTGCCTTCTCATTTTGGATTTAAAAAGCTTTGGATTTTCTATTTCCTTGTGCTCATTTTTTGCTCCATTGCTACGTCTAGTTTGTTCACCATGGGAGTAGACCTCATCTAGGTGAAGCCCAACAATTGTGAGACTCTAAAGAAAGATCAGGAGGTCTGGTCCATGATCCAGAAAAGTAATTTGACCTCTTATATTGAACCTATGAATGGTCATGACCCTATCCTCTCGGCTGAGTTTGCCTGTTCCTAGGAAGATGGGTTAGTTAATGTTAGAGGCCTCTCTTTCGATGTTACTATTGAACTCATCGCGGTGGCTATTGGCCTTCCCTTGAAGGAGGCCAATTTCCCTATAAAACCTGAAGGGAATTACCAAGCAAACATGAAAGATTCTTGAAAAGGGGGGAAAAGATTAATTGGCTGCAAAAATGGGTTTAAATGTGAGGACCTGCTTGGGGTTTGGAAGCATATTGTCGAAATTCTTATGAGGCATGTCACTCTAAATGGTCCTTTCAAAAGATTTCATTCTCTATTGTTTCCTATGCTTAATCATTTTAGGCATAATGTGAAGATGGATTTCACGTTCTAGAGTTATTCTTCATTGGAGTAGTTTGTGAAAGCGAGCCAATGGCAAGTTTGCCCCTTCACTAGAGATTAATCTATTGCCTTTATTGGTTCAATTTAGCTCTTACCTCAATTCTTTCCTCTCACACATGCATTACCAATCCCTCGCTCATTGTGCGCAAGAACCTTACCTGCATTGTTAAGAACTCCAATAACCCTTCTTCCTATGCTTTAAACACCCCCCCCCCCCTTTAGGAAAAGGATTCTCGTACCTGTTGATGTGTTTTTTATGCACTTCATACACATAATAAAATACCAAGGTATCTTATTTTCTCTTGAACAAAATCTCTTCAAATGCTGAACTAAGTGATCACTTGAGGTGACTCCAAGGTTCCAAATATCAGGTCTTGACGTGTGGATAAGCTCAATGGTTTGATGTGATATTGCTGGAATCACAAGGGGACTTACGTTGAACATGGATGTTGTTGGAATATGGAAATTTACTTGATTTCAAAAAAATAAAACAAAAAAAAAAGGGATCGAGGGTTTAGAAAGCTAATCTAATCCTAAGAATGTAAGAGACTATGAATGACTTAGTGAAACTCTACTAGACTTTGCTTTGCCATGCAAAGAACAACTCCACAAAGCTAGTGTGATCTTCTTAGGTAATCAAATGATGTTCAAATCACCACCAAAAACATAGACACCATCAATGTGATGCATATCAATGGGTGAGTAGCAATCGAAGTTGAGCTTATAAAAAGAGTCCAGTTGACCCCGCAAAGTATTTAGCAATCAGCAAAATACAAGTAGTATGAACATGTAAATTTCACCATTAATCATCCACAATAAATTCCATCCATCTAAACAACATTAAAACAAATGAGAAGTAGAGACCATGTGAAATGTTGAATAAACACATGAAATTCACCATATCTTCAATGAAAATAATATGTTTCTTGCAACAAAGTCTTGGCAACAATCTCCTTGTCTCCTACTCTACTCTACTTCTAACTGCCTTCTGCTATCTTCTTACTAACTCTTGTCTATTAACCTTTATAAATGAGGAGAGTGAGCCTTTTATAGTGCTCTTAATACAATTGAATGGTCAGGATCAAATACAAATCAATGGCCACGATTGAAAGATAGAAACCCTAATTAGGGTTTGTTACACCCATTACATAACATTGAATGCTTGACCAATGATTTAATTACAATAAATAAGACACATGTCCTTCCTGGAATGTTGACCAAAAGGAATTGAGGTAAGGTGAGATAAACAATATTTGATGAATTGACATGTTTCACTTGCTCCACTCTTGGATGCATCGGGTTCAATGTATCTGGACGTGTTGACTTTGATTGATGGATGAAGGTGAGTTGTCGCCACCTCAGCCACTTGCACGCCTTGTAACTCATCACAAAGGGTGTGATTGAGCAATATCTCTTGATACTCAACATTTCTAATTGCTCCTTGATGAATTTGATGATGGTGAGAGATATTACCAAATTGCATCATCTTATCTGATTTGATCTCTTTCACTTATCCTTCTTCATTCATACTTAGGAATTTGCCCTTGTGATGCATCTAATGTAGACCTTGCGATGTCTATGCTCAATGTATTTGACCTTCTCCTTGCATTGGTGATTGATTGCATCATCTTGTTCATCCATCCTCATTGCACTCTTCAAGTTCCTTCATTCTTGCATTTCACTTGCTTTAGACTTGCTGTCATCTTGGAGCTGATCCTCATCATTTGTTGCTGAGTTCTTGCATACCTTGAATCTCTCTCCTTAGCGTCACCTTTCCTGCCCTAGCAAATGCCTTGATGTGCTTGAGCAATCCTTCACTTCTTCATGTGACTGGATATCACTTCATCCTTTCTTCTTGTGAAAGTCCATCCTCCACCTTGAAGGTTCTAAATATCATCTTTGTCCTGAAGCTGATCCCAATCTTCATGTTGAGTCCTGGCGTACTTGTGCCTGCTGATGAAGTCCTGCATAATGTGTTTGTCTTGATATTCTTCTTGACCTTGGGGTTGTCTTCCACTTCCTGCAAATAAACATTATAAGGATGAAAGGATAAAACATAGGATGCAGCAGTGATCACCAGTCAAATTATTAATGAATTTAACAAGAAGAAATGCAACTTAGTCTAAAATCAGAAAATTGAAAACCACCAATTTTGATGTGTTATTCGCAGTTTTCGAGTGGAGTTTCAGGTCTGCAAATGAAATTCCGGGTTGCTGTGATGATGCTGATCAGATCCACCCTTCAATGCTGGTGGGATGTGGTTGATGAATTCGCTCTCTAATTATTGGTGTCTGATTCGAACTTCACCTCTGTTTGATGGAGACTTCACAACTCTTGGATGTTTGCTGCTGGCAATATCACTTTTGTTGGATAAATTCGCTGTGGTTGGTGTTGGATTTGCAACTCTCTTGTCTTAAATTCGCCTTGCCTTTGGTGAATTCACCGTGTTTTTTGAATGAATTCACTATCCTTGATCGAATTATCTTACAACTGCTCTGCTCCTGAATTCAAATTCGTTTGAGATGATCAAATGAAATGATCATCCATCCTCTTTATAGGCACCCCAACCCTTGATGGTTCACATCTCAAGGATGGATTTAAGCAACCCAAGGAAAAACTTCTCCTTGGTCGTGGATTTTTGCAAGTGAGGGAACAAATGCCACATTGGTCAGGGATTTTAGCAAGTAAAGGAAAAATGCCTCCTCCTTGGTCGTGGATTTTGGCAAGTGAGGGAAAAAATGCTCCCTTGGTTGGGGAATTGAGCAAGTCAAGGAAAAATCTCACCTATGCCAGGGATTTGAGCAACTCAAGGAAAAATGTCACCTAGGTGGGGGATTTGAGCAAGTGAAAGAAAAATCACTCATATGCCAGGGATTTGGGCAACTCAAGGAAAAATGTCACCTAAGCAAGGGATTTGAGCAAGTCAAGGAAAAATCTCACCTATGCCAGGGAATTGGGCAAGTGAAGGAAAAACCTCACCTAGGCCGGGGATTTGGGCAAGTGAAGGAAAAATCTCACCTAGGTCGGGGATTTGGGCAAGTGAAGGAAAAAATGATGAAGGCCATGGATTTTGGCAATTCATGGATAGTTCAATCCGACCTCATCATTCATTGATTTCATCAAGTGTAGAGTGACTGGCTCATAGGAGTTTCATCATCACCTAGACCTTCGTTGATCCTCATCAAGCATTTCATCTCATTTGATTGATCCTCACTCCTTAATCATTCCTCACTTCTATGCTCTAACCTAAGGATGTCCACTTGCTCACTTGACTCTCACCTATCACTTGACTATTAGAGATGAGAAGAGTCAAAACTAGTCTAGAGGGGGGCTTGACTAATGCTAGACTGCCTGACTTGATCACATCCTGACGACAAGGGCATTGCATCCTCTCACAAGCAAGAGGTCAAAGACACCAAAATTATTGCCAAGCTAGACGACTAAGCCATAACATCTACACTATCAAGCAAAAAAGTGGGGGGTCCCCATTTGCAATGGGCCGATGCGTGAAAACGTCACACTTCATGTCACAACAGTACCAACCCCCTGTGCTCTACTAAAAGCAAGTCCTTGGTTGCCAAGTCTGTCTCTAAAAAGAAAAGTGTCTCTTTTGAGGAACCTCCAAAAATTTCTCTTGAATGATGAGTCTGGTTCAACCTAATGTTTCTCCACCCTCTTGCAACTCCCATGTTAGTTCCCTCCCTCTCCTAGAGTGGAGGAGAATCCTAATGTTGGGTCTATGGACCTCTCGGCCTCTTGAAACACCTCCAGTTGTAAGCTTTGCAAGGAACTTTGTGACAATGTGAACGAGTTGTGCAAGGCCTACAACCTCCAGATATCCTAAAGTGGTAGATTGCTCAATTGCACATGGCCAAGAAGATCCACAAACTGCAGTCCACAGCCCTGACTAAGGCTTTGGATTGACTTGATGAGATGGTGGATGAGGAGATATGGGACGCCATGAAGGGGATTGCTGCTACAAGTGAGCTGTGTTGGAGGAAGATAGATTATCAAATAGGTGTATGGTTTTGTGAAGGATGTAATGTCCCCCACCTGATTAACATTATTAATCTATTTCAATATACTAAAATTGATTGAGAGACTAATCATGAAGCTAGTCATTGATATTCTTCAACTTATTAACAATTGCTTATTTATTTTCCTCATTAGATGATTAATTTCATTATTCATAGTTTTTAATATAGTTATCAGACCCTGCTACTACTTCAGTTTTAAGGGAGAAGGGTCTATGTATGTTACCAAAGCGCTTAGAGACCAAATAAAATAGGTTCCCTCAAAGTTTACAAATCCAAGCCCTTACCTATCTTGGGTCTATACCCTCAAGGCTTATAGGTCGCTGATCCCCACCCTATCTTGGGACTTAACCTATTGCTTGGATTTAGACTACCCCTCTTTGGAACATCTCATTCCCATCTTCTTAAATACTGATAGTAATAACATGATTTAGACTATAAGTACACTAGTTTCTTACGTATTATGAATATATATGAAATTAAGTATGACTGTCATACATATTGCAGTCCATATTAATATTACTATTTATTCTGCATAAGAACATTATCGAGCTTCATATATTAAGCATACTTATTAAACACATCCCCATGCATACCACCAAGAACAAGGATGTTACTGCCTGTAACTTAATAACAGTTCTGATCTGATCTGATCCATGGTGCTGTCACTGGATGCTTTTGAATCCTTTCCTTTATATCTCTCAATGCGAGGGAGAGGTCACGCCTCTTCATCATGTATGCCGAAAGAGTACAACTCTTCATTATTTCTACCCTTTGAAAGGGACACAACCTTCTAAAATCAGATCTGCACTTCTCATTTCCAATTTCTTCCCTCCTCAAATGAGGTTCTCTTCTCCCCTTTATATCTCATGTTTGAGGGAGTCACAACTTATCATTTCATGCCTTTTGACCATCCATTAACTTTAATCAAATTTCATATTCTGTTATATTTTAATTTAATTTTTATATTTATTCTTTTGTATTTTATTATTATTATTTATTATTAAATTAAATTTCAAAGTAGGGACATTACAAAGGACCACAAGAAGATAGAGTAGGTGGTCAGCAATCTCTAAGCCAACCAGAACAAAACCTTCAGCAATATGTGGGATATCACTACTTACTGCAAGGAGACGGTCAAGAATATGACAGTGACTCTTTAGGTTTTTCAATGAGATTTAAGCATAAAAGGTGTAGTGCCCCTCCCTCTTTTGGCTTGTCAGACTTGGTGTTTTGTGTACTGTGCAGTTCGACCCTTATTCTGGTGTTGGTCGATTTTGGTTTTGGATGGTGATGTTTGACTATGCTTCTTGGGTTCTATATGACTATGATGTTTCATGTTTGTGTTGGTCAGAACAGTGATGTTATTTGATGTATTGAGCATGTGATGTTATACGATGCATCTTCCCTCTGTGTTTGATGATTATAGATGGGACATTTTAGTAATAATAGAATTTTATCTTGATGCTCTTAGATGTTTATCTGCTTATCTCTGATGTAATATGGTTGTAATTGATAATATCTTCGCTAGAAACATATGATGCAGTTGATGATGTGACTATTAGATGTTATTCATACATGATATTTCATTAGTTTACCTATGAGTTCTTTATATTTATCGATGTATACTGACTTGTGCATTGTTTCCATGTTGATGTGCTTGGGTGAGAGGGAAAAGCGCCGCACTGCTCTCTACGGGCAAGCTACGTCACTTCCATTCCCTACTCACGGTATAATATTTTGTGGTTCACACACACACACACACACACACACACATATATATATATATATGTATGCTCGATAGTTTGTTTATGTATCTGCAGGTACTGGGCATCGACTCCACCTGAATCTTCAGGTTTGAGTGTGCTCTCCAACCCAATGGCAAAGTGGTCAAGAAGTTATCAATCAGACCCCTGTTAGGCACCCTAGTTCCTTGTTAGTCAGGTCTTGTTAGTCGTCACCCTTTTGTTAGTACTCAGTGTTTTGAATTGTCGTAAATCGTCGCTCTGGCCTATAGTTGATAATTTTGAGAAATGATTATTGTTTTAACCCCTCTCAATATTTGGGATGTAGTTAATTAAATTATTTAATTAATTAATATATTGGAATTGGTAGAAATTTAAGATTTAAATTATTTAACTAATCCGAAAATAATATTTGTGTTTATAAAGATTAATCTATTATAGTTAATTATGGCTTATTTAATTGAGTAACTTGAGGGCTTGGATTATTTTATAAATTGGAAAGATTGATTGAATAGGAAATTATAAATATTCAATTAAGTGTTTTAATTATTCTTGTAATAAACTATTATTTCTTAGTTGTTTTAAAAAAAGAAAAGAAAAAGAATTAATTTTTAATCAAAGAAAATAATTATTATTTATTTTAATTTAGATTTTTGCATGTGTGGGAGTTACAAATGAATTAATAAAATAATTAATGTTCTCAATTAATGGAGGAATCTGCATGTCAGGAGTTGCTTATTTTCTTTGAAAAGTTATTTTATGGGGCTTTCTGGCTTTTTAGGAGGGGAAGCTCTGCCGTGAATATTTTTCCTGCATAATTTGTTCTGGATATTTTGGGGATTTTGGAAGAATTTTTCGGGGTTTTGCTCTATGAATCTTGGGGGAAGAATCTGGTTTTGAAGATATTGGCAAAGGAATTGGATTGCTCTTGGGGAAAGT
This sequence comes from Cryptomeria japonica, assembly GCF_030272615.1. Lineage (NCBI taxonomy): Eukaryota > Viridiplantae > Streptophyta > Pinopsida > Cupressales > Cupressaceae > Cryptomeria > Cryptomeria japonica. The sequence goes on from NC_081406.1 coordinate 497,920,201, forward strand.
TTTTCTGAATTTGGGAGTCTTGGCGTGAATCTTACAGAGAATCTCCTCTTCTTTCATCTCTGTGTGCCTACCAAATTAAGAGAAGAGGTAAGGCTCTGTCTCTTATCCTTTTGCATGTTGATTTTCCAGAATGATGTAATGAGGAAAATATTAGGTTTAGTTTGCTGGAAAGATTTTAGAATTTTGTGTCCTTTACAAATCCAATATCTGAAAGTAAATGTATTCATAGCTTTTGATCTTGCAAGTTTTATATTTCATTTTATTTGGATTCTTCAGAGATCTATAGTTAGATTGTATAAATTTGTAAATCTGGGGATTACTAGAATATTTAATTCCTCAATCTGGGTATATGAAACTATGAATTTTACCTCGGGAATCTATTGTCTCGTCTGTAAATTCCAATTTGTATTTTTTTTTATTAAGTACGAATATATATTTATTCCATTTTAAAATCTAGAATTTAGTATTCATACTGTTATTCTTTTTATTCTTGTAATTTTTCTCTGAGATTCATATCTGTGTTTCAGAAATATATATATATACCCCCCTGCATATTTTATTTGATAGCGTCGGCTTAAGCATTTTTTATTTGGCTATCGATGGGGTTATATTTAAGTGTTGTTGACAGTGTATGGTGGGGAAAGCCACCCACGCAATGAGTGGGCTCAACCCACAACCATGGCTGTGGGGAGAGCCCTCCCCACTGCCGTAGGATGGAGAAACTCCCAATCCCCACGACACTCCATGCCCGGCCGTGTTTCAAGTTCTTCCACAGGGTTAAGTTATATTGTTGTGCGTTTTGCATTTGACTGTACCGTATACATGTAGTTCGATGCTTACTATAGTTCTCGGTGGAAATCTTATTTCGATGCGAAATATATATATATATATATATATATATATATATAAAGGTGAATTTTATAACTGTGTATTTTAATGAAGTTTTGTTTTAAGAATTTAATTTCCAGTATTGTTATTATATATATATATTTATAGTATAAATTCATATGGTTCGGTCAACTTTGGTAATTTGGCAGATTTCTGATTAGGATATGTCCATATTAACTAGAACATTAATATTAATATATTTATTTTCAAAGCTCTTTCTTCCTTGATTATAGAATAAGTCCGATATTCAGTTTTGTATTACAAAATTCAGTTTAATTAGGGACACGATTTGAGTGTAGAAAAAAATGTATATGGTAAATTTGAGCTTTTAATCCATTCTTATTTGCTATTGTTCTAGTCTTGATTTGTGGCAATGTACTTAGCTATCCCAATGAATTAATCATTTTAAAGTTAGTCGTAAATGTGTAGTGCGAATCGAATGAACTAATGATATTTTGAATTTAATAGAAATGAACTAAAAGTAATAAATGAATTAGCTTGTATAGATAGAGTAAATGATTAGGATTTGATTTTGGATTTTATTTAAAAGTTAAATTATCGACGTAATCTGAGACTAGAAGTTCTCGACTTATTGTGTCTTCGTGATTTCTCGGAATCTGTTTAAATATGGGGAATTGTATAGTCATGTTGTGTAATGTTGTTAACTCCAGAGTCTAGGATTATGTGTTCCATTTGTTACCTTCCTAGCCCTTTTGTTGAACTCCTTGGAAACCTTTCTAGCATGTGAATTTGAGTCGTGCTATGGTTGGAGACTTGTCATCTTGTGTCTTTGTTATCATGAACTTGAGTTTATTATGAATCCTAGGTGCAAGTAGGGAGAGTGGCTTCTATTGGGGGTCGGAACCCAAAGTGGTCGCCAGGGTAACCCAATAGAAGTTTGGTAAAGAAGTGATAACCTAATTAATAAACTTGGGTGGGTAGTTAGATCACACTAATCAAGATAAGTTCTCGAATGCCTCCTTGCCCGCAAACGCTCGTATAGGTTTGGGGTAAGTGGAGAAGGGCCTGGAATAGCTTCCACTGACCTTGTCTTCTCGAGAGGTTGGTGTGGTCCACTAGTGTATGTATGGGGGCCAGGACCTAGTGAAGACCTACCAGGGTAACCCATGACATCCTAGTGATGACACTCTTCCCTTTGCAACCTAGTGGTAACCCGTATCTCTTCCTTCCATATAATGTTGAGTTTTCGGAAGTGGATGTTTTCTCTTGCTTGATGCCTTTGTGAATGTGTTCGAGCCTCCGGTGTATTGTTGTTATTCTTGTGCCTCTATGGTGCTCTCTTGTGAGCCTCTTGCTTGCTAAGTTTATTTGATTCCTTGACAGTTTTGATAAGTTGGTTCTCCGGAGAGTCATGTTGGTACCCTTGTATATTTTGCTTCCGCCTAGTAGGTTTGATTGGTACCTCCTAGCACGGGGGGTGGACCTATTTTGGTGCCACATGATTGGGTAGAGTGCTTTTCACACCCATTGGGTTTGAATCCTTCAGCTTCATGTTCGCAGTGGCTCGGAGATGATTTGAAGGCTTCTTGATTTACCAAATTTTTGTATACTTCCACTTGGGACTTTTGGAGATTGTATAGTGAGGATCCATCATTTTGTATATGTAATTCTTATGTAAAAAAATTCTCAAGCTTGTAACAAGAATCTTGTATTCATGTATTTTTTTGTAATGTAATTCTTAGCAATTCCTTGTAATTATTTGAGATGATGTTTAACCTTGTGTAACATCGTTATGGGGCCTTGAGGACTTTTGTTAAATGGTTTCATTATGTATTTGGTTAATCTGTATTTTAGCATTTGTTATGTAATATTAATTGAATATTTAAAAAAATAAAAAATAAGTTTGCATTTTCATGTTCTTGGTTGTTATGTTCTCTGGGCCTCATGGCAAGGCGTGACAAAAGGGATGAGGCAACAGTTGTTTCCCCTCCTAGCTCCAACAAGAAAGGAAAGGTAACGAGAACCCCCAGCTTGACATCACTTCCACCCCGGAGGATATTACTAACAAAGTTCCGAATGAACTGTGCTTTGAGGACAAGTTGGAGATCTTAAACAAGGAGTGGCAGCTTCTGAGTGATAGTTAGCTGGCCTCTCGGTTTTGACTGGTCTTTTCCTGGCCCCCTTTGTGTTTTCTCTTGTTTGTAATGTCCCCTAATTAGTTATACTTTAAATTAACCTAAATTTTCCCAAATCGAAAATAGGTAATTAAGTTTACGGGAGTACCTATGTATATTGTTTTCCTGCAACAAAAAATTAGAGAACACATATGAAGTAATACTTATAAACTGAAACATATACTAATGAATTAGATTGAGGGATAAAATTCTTTTTTATGTATTAATTACCATTAGTATTATATTTGTTAGATAAAACTAAATTGTAGGTTAGCTGCCATTCTTTATTATCCATTTCTTAGTGCACTAGGGTAGGCTAGATAGATAGGGTGTCCAAGAGACCCTCCACCCTAGGCCCAAGAGCAGATGCTACATCCATCTTGGCTCCATGTTGCAAGTGTTAAGCATCCATCATGGAGTGGCGTACTGTTGTGACCCTTTCACACATCGCCCCATTAAAATGGGGACCCTCTCTTTTTGCTCGGTTTTGCCTGTTTCTCTCTCTGCTTTTAGGGTTTTTGAGTCGTCTGGATTAGAGTCAAGCCTTAGGGTTTCCGTTTTGATGATTTTAAGCCAGAGTCCAGTCCAATTTTGAGAGATTGTTAAGCTTCCTCTCGTAGGATGCAATTTTGAAGTGGGGTAAATTCGTTAGAGGTCGAGTAGGTTGGTCTAGGTTCAGTCGGAATTTTGAATATAAGCCCGAATTTTGCCTAAGTGTGGATGATGGAATTATGGAATTTTGTCTGACTGAATGATTTTGACCAAATTTTGAAAATTTTGATAATTAATTCTGGACATTGGAAAAGTCTTATTGTTGCCTTGTCAAGTGGTTAAAACTCTAAAAACTTAATATTTTGGCCTGTGGAAGCAAAATCGCTCCTGTCCCTCAGCCAGGGACCAGGGCGAAAATGATATTTTAGGCATTCTGGTTATTAATTTGTTTCATTTGTCTTGTGCAGGGTCGCCAGGAGATGCGTTTGAACGCGAATTGAAACCTTTGAAGATTTTGAGATTTGAAAATGGCGAATTTTTTGGAGTTTTAGGACAAATCGCTCCTGTCCCTCAGTCAGGGACCAGGGCGAAATGTCTTGTCTGAACCATTCTGACTTCATTTTGATCAAGCTAAAGTGTTAAGGACATGATGAAAGGTGAAATCAACATGATGGAGTGTCCAGACTTAGTCATTTGCAGCGAAAATTGAACATTTGCCCTCAGGGACAAAAATCGCTCCTGTCCCTCACTGAAGGACCGGAGCTTGAAATCCAAAATTGCCTTGTCCTTGAAAGATTTGAATGATTTCGCGATTTGAGGAAAACAAAAGAAGTACATCTTATCAGTTGAATATAACTTGAAACTGCCATCATGAGGAAAATGGACCATAGAAGCAAAATCGCTCCTGTCCCTCTCCCAAGGACCAGGGCGAATTTTAGTGATAGCTCCCGTCCCTCTCCAAGGGACCAGAGCGATTTTTCTTATAAGACAAGTTTTGGGCGAAGATCAAGTGACTGTTAAGTTTGAGGCAAGCAAAGGAGGCGTAACGAATCCATTGAAGATAATTTGAAGATTGCAAGACGCCAAGTGAAGCTCATATTGTCCTAGACGCTCCTGTCCCTCTCCAAGGGACTAGAGCGATTTCTTCCTTAGACAAATTTCTCGCCAAGTTGAGACGAATTCCATGTCAAAGATGAATGAAGGAGAACATAACGAGCCCATTGAAAATAAGTTTGAAGGTTGGCAAAGCACGAATAAACTTATAAGTGAAAGTTCGCTCCTGTCCCTCTCCAAGGGACCAGGGCGAAATAGTCAAATATGCTTAAACTTTGAAGGCCACTTTCGTTTCATACGTTCAAGAGGGAATAAAGGACGTCATTTTACGCCTTGAAGACAAATTGATATCAATACGATGGAGGATTTGCACTATAGACCAAAGTTCGTTCCTGTCCTTCAGTCAAGGACCAGGGCGATATTCACTAAATTGGCCATTTCTTTCAAAAACCACGTCAAGGCAAGGTCGCACAAGGTCACACAGGGTCGAAAATGTCTTTGAGAAGATGATATGCAAGGGACCAAACGTCAAAAGGTGACCAACTTGAGCAAAGATGCAAAATCGCTCCTGTCCTTCAGTCAAGGACCAGGGCGATATTCATTAAACTGGTCATTTCCTTCAAAAAACGATAGCAAGGCGAAGTCATGCAAGGTCCGAAATGTCCTTAGAAAGGTGATGAACAAGGAGTTAATGTTAAAAGTTGACGATTTGGAGCTAAAATACAAAGTTCGCTCCTGTCCCTCACCAAGGGACCAGGGCGATATACACTCAAATATCAAATTTGCCTTGTAAATGACAAGTAAGGTACGCGTGGAATGAAAGGATAAAATTGTTACTTGCCTTGTAATGCAAATTAGTGATTAAGGAGGCGAAGACCAAGGAGTAAATACAAGATCGCTCCTGTCCCTCACCAAGGGACCAGGGCGATAATGATCTTAAGAGGCATTCATCAAAACATTGAATCAATCAAGCTCATGGTCCCCAATTAAGATGCCAGTTTCAACGTGGAGGAAGTGGTTTTGAGCGTAAAAAGGGGAGAAATTCAAGAGCAAAATGCTAGATCGCTCCTGTCCCTCTCCCAGGGACCAGAGCGATAAGGTTAATATCCCCTATTCTCCCATGTTTTTGGCACCAATAATTTTTTAAATCGCATTAAATGCTAAACTTCGATAAACCTTGGTATTTTTTTAATTAAAATTTGCATTTAATGGGTGCGCACAAGGCATTTAATTAATTAATTTTGCCTTTTAAAAATCGAAATAATTAATTACAAGGTATTTAATTAATTAATTATTAATTTAAATAAAGAAAGAGCGCTTGGGTTTATTTTAAATGTTTTGCAAAGTCGACCTCCTCTTTTTTTAAAATTTTGTTATTATTTGACTTATTTCCAAGTCGGCCTATGTGCAATTAGAGGGTGAGCGCCTATATAAAGGAGATGTGATATCTCATTTTTAAATCATCATTTTATCATCCTTTCATATGCGATTTGGAAGACAAGGAGAAGTGCGAAATTCCATCCAAGGGGAGTGCGCATTTGGTTTGAAGTGAAGCGAATTTGCCATCATCACGTTGAAGACCCCTAAGGTTGGCGAAGTTACTAAGGAAGGTGTTCGCTTGAGGAGGATCGCATTGATACTTCAAATCTCGATTTTTGCCTAGGCGAATTTCCTTATTTTGCTTTTTTAGAGTTAGCTCTCAAGTAAGGTATGGCGAAGTCTCCCTTGTCTTAATTTTGAATTTTGATCGTCATAGTTTAAATTTTGAATTTTGAAATTTTGAAATTCCATTAGCTTAATCGTTTTTAGGAAATGATAACTCAATGACTTATCATGAAGTTTCCTAGATTTAATCTCTAATCTAATCTGTGTTTATACATTGCAAAAGCTATTACTTATTATGAAATGTTGTGTAGGTGCTACGATGGCGACCTCGAAGGCGGGAGCATCCACCAGTTGTCCAGCTCTCATGAAGGAAGATCAGAAGAACTAGAAGAATTAGAGATTAAGGAGAAATTAGAGAGATTAGAAGCAAATTGTTTTGTAGCAAGATTGAGCTTTGAAGAAGGAATTTCAAACAATTGTTGTTCATGATGGCTTTGAGATCAATAAAATATTGAAGTTATGGTGTTTTATTGCAATTCTCGTGGTTATCTTCATGGTTGTTCATTTTCTTGAATCATTCTCAATCAAAGTAGTGTGTTAATTCGAAGGACAAAGTGTTGGACTTGATCTTTGGTAGGATTCGCTTTCCAAACCACTAGCGCCTTGCTGATTGTAGGAACGCCTTGCGTGGTCAACTGGATCAACTTGAATCACTTAAACTTTCGATCATTGTTGTATCTTGGACATGTGCCTTCGTGGTAGTGTTTATGATCCTTGATGAATTGAAAAATCATTTGTTACCTTAGAAGATCGCATCAATTTCAATTGAGTTGTTACTTTATGGCAATATTGAAGTTGGTAGAATCCTGCCAAGTCTCGTCCACATTGAGTCATTCTTAGGGTTAGATTAGACTTTATCTCTTGCAAGCCCTACTCTTTTGATCTTTTTTGAGAGCTTGTTAGTATTAGGAAACCTTGTTCCTGTAGTTCGGATTTGGCGTAAGACCCCTTGATGAAACAGCAATCACAACGACCACTGGTGCTTATCCACACGTAGAGACCCTACTTAAAAGAACATTGAAGTCACCCTAACTGATCCTTCTTGCGATATCTTCAGCAGTTAGAGATTTTATTCAAGAGAGGATAAGGTACCCTTGGGTATTTTATTCTGTGTATGATTGTGTACAAAATACACGTCAACAGAATTGGCGCTAGAGGGAGGGGCTTTTGAACCAAGTAATCCGAAGGAACAGTACTATCCGGAAAATCTACCAAAAAAAAGACGGGGAAGAACACATTTGAAGCATGATCATGAATCACGATGGTGTTGCCACATGAAGGGTTGAATCAAGTAGTGCAACCTAATTTGCAAATAGGCGACATTCAAGAAGATATTGTTTCGGGATTGAATCACTTAGCGTGGAACATAAGGAGAAGTGAAGCTGAGTATAACAGAGTGAGAATCATCTTGGAACAAGAAGAAGATAGGGCTGAAGAACACCGAAGAGTCGCAGCTAGAGAGCTTCGTAATCAAAGGAACCTACAATAATCTTCGCAAGACTCCACGCTGGATCGCATTGGTTCTTTCTCGCCCGAGAAACATCAAAGACTATTAAGGTCAACACCAGGCATCAAGAATCTAAGTGAGCTTCAGTTTACTTCAAAGGCGAAGCGAGTCAAAAGAGAAGATACTCCCAAGGAATTTGAACTAAGATTGGAGGAATCCCTTGAGTCATCACAAGCTCCGTCTCTTCAAGAACAAGTACAAGAGGCGATTCAAGCCAGTATCCAAGCAATTTCTCAGGCGAAAAGCTAGGTTGGTTCATCAAGCCCCTCGACAAACCTCCAAGCCTCGAAGAGTACAATGGCACACCATGCTCCTCCTCCTCCTCCTGCTGCTCATGCACTTAATGGTGCAACTTGGCTAATCAACAATCCATCACCGTTGGAATTTGCGGTCTATCATGATATGCCTAAGAATCCAGAACACTTTTGTTCCAAATTCAATGTCAGTGATTTCAATCGTACAGCGGAGGATCATATCAAGATGTTCGAAGATCATCTTCATAACAGACAAATCGAATATGGAGATGTAGCATGTAGGCTTTTTCCCTACTCATTAGGAGAAGAGGCGTACTTTTGGTTCATTCATTTGCCTATAGGGTCAATTAGGACTTGGGACGCCATGAAGGATGCATTTATTGCTAAGTTTGGTATACCAACCACACCAGCTGAGTTGTACAGACAATTTGTTGAGATCCGAAGAAGAGAACATGAACCAATCACTTCCTTTAACAACAGGTTTCACTGCGCATACACAATGTTACGGCATCCTTATCTAATTGCGGACCCAAGGGAAATCTACTATGGGGCTTTAGACCATCTCACTGCTATGTTTGTAAGGACGCATCCTATCCCAAATGATCTAAACGCGGCATACGCGAAGGCTATTGAAGTTAGCAAGCACATGGGACAGAATATTACAGGGCCACTACTACACATGGGACCTGTCGCAGCTCCAAATCAAATGCAATCGGTGGGAATGGCATTGGCTAACCAGACTCCAGTCATGAATCCGATTCCACAAGCAACATATCCAAGCGTGCAGCCAACAAGCCAATTGGTCCTTCATCCTGGAGTTCCAATTTCACAAGCCCCACCAGCACAGCCTGTGTACCTGCAAAATGCAACAAACTCGTCAAGAACACAGGAAGAAAAGGACGAAATGAAAGAGTTGATTGAGCAAGTCAAGAAACTATCAACCAAAGTAACTCATCTAAGGAACCAAAATAATCAACTCCAAAGTATGCAGAGGGCCAACCACGGCCAACATGCGAACAATCAAAATTTCCAAGGAAATAATAACCAAGGTTTCAGGAATAATTATCAAGGAAACAACAGCCAAGGCTTTCAGAAGAGACCATGGAATACGGCTCCCAATAATGGAAATGTGGTGACGCCACTAGATAACCCACCAAATTCTCAGAATCAAGAAAATCATTCTACTAGTAAAGTGTTTCTAGCAGAGGCGGCCTTGTCCAGTTGGTGTAGACTTCACAACACGAACCAACATTCTGAGTTGCAGTTTCCTGAATTCAAAATCGCAGCCGACATATTCCAGCAGGAAATGCGTAGCACTGATCCACCCGAAAATCCACCAACAACTGGATATGAAATGGTCCCAACTACACGATATGATCAAGCCATGATTGTGGAAAGTTACGGATATTCACAAGAAGAAGATAATCAAGCACAAAATGGGAGATTTCCACCAGAATCTGCTAATGGACCGATGGTACCTCCAGGCTCCCAGTTCCCACCTGCATCTGCAAATGGACCCATTGAAGACTCAGAGTATTATTTTCCACCATTGAACAACAGTGTCCTAGTTGAAGGGATAAAGGAGGTATTTCACCAATCTTCAGGAGGTGTGAACCAAAAGGTTTATCAGAGGAATCAGAGGAATCAAGACCCCCTAACTACTTCGATTCCTCCGAACAATTTCTCTACTCCTCCGGATCCCCAAGCTAGCAACAATCCAGAATATCCACAAAACACACAAGAATACAGACACAGGAATATTACACCCCCCGAGGGCAATGAAATGAAAAGACTAGCCACGTTGGTGTTAGAGGAACTCAAAAAAGTTAGTGAGTCTACCACTCTACGAGTTGCTCAAAGTATCAGAAATCAAAGATGCAGTGATCAAAAGTTTGAGTGAGTCTAGTACAGTAAGGTCAAATGTTCAAGACTCGACCAACAGAGCTCGAGCTACTATCAATGTGACCCAAGAGGAAGCCAATGACCAAGGGCAATCCGGACAAAATGAATGCATGGTCCAGACCATAACCTTCCCAGCCAAAAGGGAAGATATGTTGGAAGGAAAAGTGTTACTCAAAAGGGGTGAGACTAAGAAAACTCAACATGCTATCAAAGAAGGCCTCACCACTAGCCAGATTCTTCCAGAAAAAGAAGTTGCCATAAAAAAGGATGTGGTCAAGAAAGGAAGATCTCCAAACAAGACCGATCACTCAAAAGAAGAGGGTCTAGTAAAGGACAACAATCCAAAGGTCAATGAAGTGAAACATCAAGAACACAGTGGGGATTTGTCAGCCCTTTCCCATGGAAAAGATGAACCAGCCCCGTTCCTGCTGTCAGTCAGAATTTTTGGGAAACTATTACACAATTGCCTCTATGATTCAGGAGCTTCCAGCAACGTGATGCCCCTGGCTGTCTGTCAAAGACTAGGTATAACTCCCGCTCCTACCAAAAGAAAGGTTACTCAGTTAGACAAGACAGAAGTCCCAGTCATGGGCGAGTTGAACAACATCCACATGCAATTAGCCGCGGACCCCAGGGTTCAAAATTTCATAGACATATCAGTAGTAGATATTCCAGATTCATATGGGATGCTCCTGAGTAGAGATTGGTCGCGAAAATTGAATGGATATGTGTCGACTGATTTCGCACATATGAGGCTACCATGGAGAGGCGTCCCAAATCAAATCAAAATCGACAACACTCCTAGATTGAGACTCATGATAACCGAGTATGGGGAAGACAATGAAGTCCTATTCTTAGAATCTGATTTGGGGACATACAAGCCTAAAGTCGGTGAGGTCCTGATGATAAAAAACATACAAGATAAAGACGACCAGCAAGAAGTGATAGAATCTACAGAAATTGTCGTCGAAAGTGATCAAGGATCCGACCAAGAAGATAATGGAATGTTTGAAAATTTCAGGAGGTTCGTACATAGAAACATACAACAAAGTGTGCAACTTGGTAACTTAGCATCCGTTCGAGATTTGCTTCTTCCAAATTGGTGTAGGATTCACAATGTCGTCCATTCGGAACTATCCTGTGCTTTATGTCAGACCACATTAGAACAGGTATACAAAAGAGCCCTGCAGACGTTGATTATAGAAGAAGTTCAAGAGTCAGAGGTGGAAAGCTCTTCAGAAGATGAAACTCTATCCGACACGTCAACCGAAAGTCAAGGAGACCAAGAGACGGAAGATCTAGAAAATGCAATATGGACATTAAGGTTTGACGGGTCTAAGTCCAAACAAGGATCTGGAGCCGGTTACAAATTGATTAGCCCAACGGGAGAAACCTACCTTGCCGCTCACAGACTACAATTTCCTTGCACCAACAACGTAGCTGAATATGAATCTTTGATTCATGGGTTATTGTTAGCTATCAAAAGGAAGGCAAAAATACTACAAGTGTATGGAGACTCAGAAATAGCTATAAGGCAAATCAGGAAGCAATATGTTTGCCATGACAAAAGATTGACCAGATACCGGAACCGAGTCTGGGACCTCATTGAAAGTTTTGAGGCCTTCAACATCAATTCTATATATAGGCATCAGAATCAAGTGGCTAATTCCCTTGCACAAGCCACCAGTTCATTGATACCATTAGCAATGGAAGGATTGAAGAAGTTCACAGTTGAATTAACATCAGTCCCTTCGGTCCCAGATAACATCACCAATTTTCAAGTTTTCGAAGACGACAAGCACATAATGGATTTCCTAACCAACACAGATGTCTTCCTAGCCCAGATCATTGATGAAGAAGAAGTGGGAGAAGCAGAATTTGATGCCGAAGGAGTTTTGAATTTAAAGACAAACACTATTCCAAAGGGAATGGTAGAATTAGAAAGAATTTTTGATCCTGACAAATTGAAAGAGATGAAGAACCACAGCATGGAGGGAAACATGTGCGACTCCATCAACGTAGGTGACGACATACAAACTAAGAATGTGTTTATTGGTAAATCTTGCACCGCAGCTGAAAGAAATGGAATCCTGAAAAACATGAGAGATTTTCCAGATGTCATAGCATGGAGTTATGAAGATCTCAAGACTTATGACACTGCAATTATTACCCACACAATCCCTTTGAAGCCAGGAAGCAAGCCATTTAGGCAAAGACAAAGACCGGTTAATCCTTTGTTGGAACCCCTGATATATCAAGAGGTTAAGAAGTTGCTCTCAGCCAAGATCATCTTCCTAGTAAGGCACTCGACGTGGGTCGCCAACCTGGTACCTGTCAGAAAGAAAAATGGAGAGATTAGATTGTGTGTTGATTTCAGAAATCTCAACCGGGCTTCGGAAAAGGACAATTATCCGCTACCATCACTGGATGAAGTATTGCAAATTGTCAATGGGTCACAGATGATGTCCTTTCTGGATGGATACTCAAGTTATAACCAAGTTCTGGTCGAACCAGAAGATCGACTAAAGACTGCTTTCACCACCAAATGGGGAACATTTGCATACAAGAGAATGCCTTTTGGACTTATCAATGCCGGGGCCACATTTCAGAGAGCCATGGACATCGCTTTCAGAGACTTAATCGGAAAATGCATTATTATATATATGGATGATATCACAGTTTTCTCCAGGCAAAGAGAAGATCATGTGGATGATTTAAGAAGAGTCTTCCAAAGATGCAGAAGATATGGTGTATCTCTCAACCCGAAGAAATGCATGTTTGGGGTAACAGAAGGAAAACTTTTAGGACATGTCATTTCAGAAAGAGGAATCTCCATCGATCCTGAAAGAGTAAAAGCTATATCCACTATCAATTTGCCGGCTAGTAAGAAGGAACTCAAATCATTTTTCGGCAAGATCAACTTTGTCAGAAAATTCATCACTGGGTTTGCTGAGATAGTCAGACCTTTGAATGAGATGCTGAAGAAGGACGCAAAGATTGAATGGACACCACAAGCAAAAAGGGCATTTGAGGAGATAAAGACGGCAATCGCAGGAGCGCCAATATTGATTAGTCTTGATTACCTCAAACCCTTCTATTTATATTCCTTCGCTTCCGACTACACTTGTGCCGCCATTCTTACCCAGAGAAGTGAAGAAAGGGACGAAAACCCAGTTGCATTCATGAGCACCCCGCTGAAAGATGTAGAACTTAGATATCCCAACATTGAAAAACAAGCATACGCACTAGTAAAGGCCGTTAAGAAATTCAGACATTACCTTTTGAGGGCCAAAATTTATGCAATAGTACCAGATGCGGCCGTCAAGACTCTTCTCATGCAGAATGAACTAGGAGAAAGAAGAGGAAAGTGGGTCGCCATTATCCAAGAATTTGATATCGAAATCCAGCCCATGAAACTTGTTCGAGGACAAGCATTGGCGCAGACATTGGCGATTGACGGGCTAGGATTAGCCCAACAAATTTATGAATTAGAGGATGTCACTCCCGATGAATGGTACAAAGATATTGTGACATACCTACTTAACAACAGATGTCCTGCTCGCATGACACCCACGTAGAAAAGAGCACTAAGAATAAAGTGTCAACATTATATGCTTCAAGGATCCGTTCTATATCGCAGGAATCATGAAGGGATATATCTGAGGTGTGTTGGCAAAGATGAGGCCAAACAAATAATTGAACATTTTCATTCCAAGTTTGGAACCGGACATGGAGCCAACCTCGCAACAGCTCATCAGATCCTAAGGGCAGGATATTATTGGCCTACACTTTTCAAAGATACATTTAATCATATCAGGACTTGCCACACATGCCAAGTCGCAGCCTTCAGAGAAAGAAATCCGGCTATGCCATTGAATCCAGTGATTGAAGCTAGACCATTTGCCAAATGGGGAATGGATTTTATTGGTGTTATCAACCCCGCATCCTCGGCACAACACAAGTATATCATCACAGCTACTGATTATTGTACCAGATGGTCGGAGGCACAAGCACTCAAAGTATGCACTACTGAAGCTGTAATCAAATTCCTGGAGGAAAACATTATCACAAGGTTTGGATGTCCTTATGCGTTGGTTTGCGACAATGGCTCGGCATTCACATCATTGAGATTCTCGAATTGGGCTTTTGAATATGGAATAACCCTCAAATTTTCATCAAATTATTATCCTCAAGGTAATGGGTTAGCTGAGTCAACCAACAAGAACTTACTCAGCGTTATCAAGAAATTGCTAGAAAGAAGTCCGAGAGAATGGCATACTCAGTTGAGATTTGCTCTATGGGCAGACAGAATCAGAACCAAGAACGCATTAGGAATTTCACCTTATTTTCTGGTTTATGGCCAAGATCCAGTCTTTCCCATGCAACTCAAGATCCCGACTTTGAGATTTATTCAAGAATACATGGAAGACACCGATGCTATTCAAGCCCGATTAACACAATTAATGAATCTGGAAGAGAAGAGAGATCAAGCATTAGAAAACTTTGCAAAACACCAAGGAGTCGTGAAAAGATGGTTCGATCGACAAGCTAGAGTCAAAGCATTCCGGATCTCAGATCTCATCCTATACTAGGACAAAGCACACGAAAAAAGAGGAGAACATGACAAGTTTGATAAGCTTTGGAAAGGCCCTTATCAAATTTCAGAGATTTTGGGAGAAAATGCATTTAGATTGAAGACTTTAACTGGAGAAGACATCCCATTGCCTGTCAATGGGAGATATCTCATACGTTATTTCCAATCCTGAGATGCCCCAGGCCTTCCCTTGTATATAGTTAGTTTAGTTGCTTTCGTTGTTTTCGTTCGTTTGCTTTTCTTTTGTTTTGGTTTGCTTTTCGCTTTGTTTTCGTTCTTAGTTTAGGTGTTTAGTCTTAGGTTAGTTGTTTTGTCCTGAGGGGGTATCCATTTGAAATTGGGTGATTTTTGTTATGTAACACTCTGACTTCCCGCTAGATTGTTGGTTGCACTTGGACAATCATGAGGTCTTTTGGAACTGCAAAGGGAGTTTCTTTTAGTAAAGCTTTGAGTCAAGACATATTTGCAATGAGGCAGGATTAGCTTATTGAACTCACGTATTTTGTCCTTCAGTTATTATATCTTTTCACACTTATAATCTCCGAGTCATTGTGTTTTCCAGGCAAAGCTGTGATCGGTGAAAAATCTAAAATCTGACTTCAGCGCCACCGCAATCCTCAAACCCTAGTGAGTTTTACTACTCACGAGCCAAAAGAATTGACGGAACTGAAAAGCAAGATCAAAAGAAAAAGATGAGAAAATGAAAAATGAGAAAAATCAAAAGAAAAAAAAATGCGCTGACAAAGAAATATCAAATTGGCTAAAGGGAATATACGAGTAACTCCATCGGGGCTATAGACGCCTGGCTGGCAATGGAGCAATATTCGTGAGCTTGCGGCGATAACCTCGTCGGGACTATGGACGTCTGACCGGCAGCGAGGCTCTATCCAGGATGCTTTTGGAGTCCAGATAAACTATGTAGCTTATCACAGGGGTACCTGGAGATCATGATTGTCTTGTTGAGGGGAATTAATTCATTTGCACACACATGGGTAACTGTGGACTTGATACTTTGTTTCAATATGATGATCTCTTCTTGTAAGTGTTTCTTAACTCCTGGTTTTGTTAAGGGAGGTTTTCTGAGTTTTCTTTAAGAAAGATTGATTCCTAAATGTTTTTCAACATTTCTCAGTGGTGTCGCCAGATGTTGTGACCATTTCACACATCGCCCCATTAAAATGGGGACCCTCTCTTTTTGCTCGGTTTTGCCTGTTTCTCTCTCTGCTTTTAGGGTTTTTGAGTCGTCTGGATTAGAGTCAAGCCTTAGGGTTTCCGTTTTGATGATTTTAAGCCAGAGTCCAGTCCAATTTTGAGAGATTGTTAAGCTTCCTCTCGTAGGATGCAATTTTGAAGTGGGGTAAATTCGTTAGAGGTCGAGTAGGTTGGTCTAGGTTCAGTCGGAATTTTGAATATAAGCCCGAATTTTGCCTAAGTGTGGATGATGGAATTATGGAATTTTGTCTGATTGAATGATTTTGACCAAATTTTGAAAATTTTGATAATTAATTCCGGACATTGGAAAAGTCTTATTGTTGCCTTGTCAAGTGGTTAAAACTCTAAAAACTTAATATTTTGGCCTGTGGAAGCAAAATCGCTCCTGTCCCTCAGCCAGGGACCAGGGCGAAAATGATATTTTAGGCATTCTGGTTATTAATTTGTTTCATTTGTCTTGTGCAGGGTCGCCAGGAGATGCGTTTGAACGCGAATTGAAACCTTTGAAGATTTTGAGATTTGAAAATGGCGAATTTTTTGGAGTTTTAGGACAAATCGCTCCTGTCCCTCAGTCAGGGACCAGGGCGAAATGTCTTGTCTGAACCATTCTGACTTCATTTTGATCAAGCTAAAGTGTTAAGGACATGATGAAAGGTGAAATCAACATGATGGAGCATCCAGACTTAGTCATTTGCAACGAAAATTGAACATTTGCCCTCAGGGACAAAAATCGCTCCTGTCCCTCACTGAAGGACCGGAGCTTGAAATCCAAAATTGCCTTGTCCTTGAAAGATTTGAATGATTTCGCGATTTGAGGAAAACAAAAGAAGTACATCTTATTAGTTGAATATAACTTGAAACTGCCATCATGAGGAAAATGGACCATAGAAGCAAAATCGCTCCTGTCCCTCTCCCAAGGACCAGGGCGAATTTTAGTGATAGCTCCCGTCCCTCTCCAAGGGACCAGAGCGATTTTTCTTATAAGACAAGTTTTGGGCGAAGATCAAGTGACTGTTAAGTTTGAGGCAAGCAAAGGAGGCGTAACGAATCCATTGAAGATAATTTGAAGATTGCAAGACGCCAAGTGAAGCTCATATTGTCCTAGACGCTCCTGTCCCTCTCCAAGGGACCAGAGCGATTTCTTCCTTAGACAAATTTCTCGCCAAGTTGAGACGAATTCCATGTCAAAGATGAATGAAGGAGAACATAACAAGCCCATTGAAAATAAGTTTGAAGGTTGGCAAAGCACGAATAAACTTATAAGTGAAAGTTCGCTCCTGTCCCTCTCCAAGGGACCAGGGCGAAATAGTCAAATATGCTTAAACTTTGAAGGCCACTTTCGTTTCATACGTTCAAGAGGGAATAAAGGACGTCATTTTACGCCTTGAAGACAAATTGATATCAATACGATGGAGGATTTGCACTATACACCAAAGTTCGCTCCTGTCCTTCAATCAAGAACCAGGGCGATATTCACTAAATTGGCCATTTCTTTCAAAAACCACGTCAAGGCAAGGTCGCACAAGGTCACACAGGGTCGAAAATGTCTTTGAGAAGATGATATGCAAGGGACCATACGTCAAAAGGTGACCAACTTGAGCAAAGATGCAAAATCGCTCCTGTCCTTCAGTCAAGGACCAGGGCGATATTCATTAAACTGGTCATTTCCTTCAAAAAACGATAGCAAGGCGAAGTCATGCAAGGTCCGAAATGTCCTTAGAAAGGTGATGAACAAGGAGTTAATGTTAAAAGTTGACGATTTGGAGCTAAAATACAAAGTTCGCTCCTGTCCCTCACCAAGGGACCAGGGCGATATACACTCAAATATCAAATTTGCCTTGTAAATGACAAGTAAGGTACGCGTGGAATGAAAGGATAAAATTGTTACTTGCCTTGTAATGCAAATTAGTGATTAAGGAGGCGAAGACCAAGGAGTAAATACAAGATCGCTCCTGTCCCTCACCAAGGGACCAAGGCGATAATGATCTTAAGAGGCATTCATCAAAACATTGAATCAATCAAGCTCAAGGTCCCCAATTAAGATGCCAGTTTCAACGTGGAGGAAGTGGTTTTGAGCGTAAAAAGGGGAGAAATTCAAGAGCAAAATGCTAGATCGCTCCTGTCCCTCTCCCAGGGACCAGAGCGATAAGGTTAATATCCCCTATTCTCCCATGTTTTTGGCGCCAATAATTTTTTAAATCGCATTAAATGCTAAACTTTGATAAACCTTGGTATTTTTTTAATTAAAATTTGCATTTAATGGGTGCGCACAAGGCATTTAATTAATTAATTTTGCCTTTTAAAAATCGAAATAATTAATTACAAGGTATTTAATTAATTAATTATTAATTTAAATAAAGAAAGAGCGCTTGGGTTTATTTTAAATGTTTTGCAAAGTCGGCCTCCTCTTTTTTTAAAATTTTGTTATTATTTGACTTATTTCCAAGTCGGCCTATGTGCAATTAGAGGGTGAGCGCCTATATAAAGGAGATGTGATATCTCATTTTTAAATCATCATTTTATCATCCTTTCATATGCGATTTGGAAGACAAGGAGAAGTGCGAAATTCCATCCAAGGGGAGTGCGCATTTGGTTTGAAGTGAAGCGAATTTGCCATCATCACGTTGAAGACCCCTAAGGTTGGCGAAGTTACTAAGGAAGGTGTTCGCTTGAGGAGGATCGCATTGATACTTCAAATCTCGATTTTTGCCTAGGCGAATTTCCTTATTTTGCTTTTTTAGAGTTAGCTCTCAAGTAAGGTATGGCGAAGTCTCCCTTGTCTTAATTTTGAATTTTGATCGTCATAGTTTAAATTTTGAATTTTGAAATTTTGAAATTCCATTAGCTTAATCGTTTTTAGGAAATGATAACTCAATGACTTATCATGAAGTTTCCTAGATTTAATCTCTAATCTAATCTGTGTTTATACATTGCAAAAGCTATTACTTATTATGAAATGTTGTGTAGGTGCTACGATGGTGACCCCGAAGGCGGGAGCATCCACCAGTCGTCCAACTCTCATGAAGGAAGATCAGAAGAACTAGAAGAATTAGAGATTAAGGAGAAATTAGAGAGATTAGAAGCAAGTTGTTTTGTAGCAAGATTGAGCTTTGGAGAAGGAATTTCACACAATTGTTGTTCATGATGGCTTTGAGATCAATAAAATATTGAAGTTATGGTGTTTTATTGCAATTCTCGTGGTTATCTTCATGGTTGTTCATTTTCTTGAATCATTCTCAATCAAAGTAGTGTGTTAATTCGAAGGACAAAGTGTTGGACTTGATCTTTGGTAGGATTCGCTTTCCAAACCACTAGCTTCTTGCTGATTGTAGGAACGCCTTGCATGGTCAACTGGATCAACTTGAATCACTTAAAGTTTCGATCATTGTTGTATCTTGGACATGTGCCTTCGTGGTAGTGTTTATGATCCTTGATGAATTGAAAAATCATTTGTTACCTTAGAAGATCGCATCAATTTCAATTGAGTTGTTACTTTATGGCAATATTGAAGTTGGTAGAATCCTGCCAAGTCTCGTCCACATTGAGTCATTCTTAGGGTTAGATTAGACTTTATCTCTTGCAAGCCCTACTCTTTTGATCTTTTTTGAGAGCTTGTTAGTATTAGGAAACCCTGTTCCTGCAGTTCGGATTTGGCGTAAGACCCCTTGATGAAACAGCAATCACAACGACCACTGGTGCTTATCCACACGTAGAGACCCTACTTAAAAGAACATTGAAGTCACCCTAACTGATCCTTCTTGCGATATCTTCAGCAGTTAGAGATTTTATTCAAGAGAGGATAAGGTACCCTTGGGTATTTTATTCTGTGTATGATTGTGTACAAAATACACGTCAACACGTACACAGTGAGGTGTTCTATTGCCGTTCCCCCTCATCACAACCACCACCTGTCTTAAGCCCAAGAGCAAGTGCTACACCCCTCTTGGCCCCATGTGGCAGAGTTTAGGCATCCACTATGGAGTGGTGTACTTAAGAGAGAGTCCCTCATATGCAATGAACCATTTGTGATATTCTAATGTAGTTATATTTGTTATTCAATTCAGCTCATTACGATAATCAATTATACTTGACATAGTTATTACAATTCCATTATATTACATTAGTGCCTTATATTAGATTGTCATCAATGTTTTCTGTTATTACTACTTTGTATCAGTATTGATCACTATTTGTCATTATTCCATTACAATCACTACATTGTTTCTTATATTATTAACACTATATGAATTATAACAATCTGTGCAAACTAAATTTGATTGCCTTATTCATTCTTAGATTCATTAACATATATATATATATATCATGTATAACAGTAATGTTATGTCAATGTGTAATCATTTTAATGCTGTTTGAATTATTACATATTATTTCCTTATTCAGCTTTATATCGTATTAATGCTTCTAATTTAATTAAGATCGTACACAACAGTTTATATTTAATGATATACATATGGGATTTTAATATATAGAATACTGGCTCTATTATATTCCAATATTAAATCAGAAACCCTTTATATATGTACCTATCACTGAGCTCTTCCTCTTTCCTATCCTTGCTGGCAGTCTTTATAATTTCTTCTATGTATTATGAATATATATGAAATTAAGTATGACACCAAGAACAAAGATGCTACTGTCTGTAACTTAATAACAGTTCTGATCTGATCCAATCCATGGTGATGTTGCTGGATGCTTTGATTCCTTTCCTTTATATCTCCCAATGTGAGGGAGAGGTCACACCTCTTCATCATGCATGCCCTTTGGCAAGAGACACACCCTTTCACCATTAGCACCTTTTGAAAGAGTGCAACTCTTCATTATTTCTGCCCTTTGAAAGGGACATAACCTTTCATAATCAGGTCTGCACTTATTTAAATCAGATGTGCACTTCTCATTTCCAAATTATCCCCCTCTCAAATGAGGTTCTCTTCTCCCTTTTATATCTCATTGTTGATGGAGTCACAACTTTTCCTTCCATGTCTTTTGACCATCCATTAACTTAATTAAATTTTAACTGATTATATTTAATTATACTATTTGATATTTAAATTTTATTATTATTAATTATTATTAAATTCTATTTCAAAGTGGGGACATTACATTGTTGCTGTCTTTTTGCTTAGTTTATTTTTTGTTTTTCTGATGTCTCCACCCTTGTGGGACTCCTCTCTGTCACCTTAATGGCTGTTTTTTATATAAATTTGGGCCCTTCCTGCTTTATCTAATCAGAATAATTAGCATCATATTTAAATGGTAAACCATAAAATGCTTTTCCTTAATCATCAATTTAATAAGAGTCATAGCAAATGAACCCTTCCCAATATGATAATAGAGCCCTTTATCGATTTAAACCTTAACAATTTATTAAATGATAGGATTTTACAATTCTTATATCTTGCTAAAACAAAGATTGCACATCATATTCTCGTATTCTCTTCAATTTAGCTGGCTGTATTGCCTCTCTACCATTTGGTTGACAATTTGTTCTCCTTGAGTATATCCGTCCTTAGAATGATGTTTTAAAACTTTATGTACAAAGATGTCTATGTGCATTTGTTTGTGTTGTATTGGATGCTAACAATATACCTTGCATTGATATAGATAAAAATAAGTATAAGCATGGCATCTGCCAGTGATATGACAATATTTTAGAAAACGTACACTATGGTAAGAGTACATAAAAAATATCAATACCTCAAAGTTAAAGCATAACACATAAAAAAACCTAAACAAGAAACTATTAGACTCTATGTGCATAATTTATGAAGGGTACCTGCCCACTTTTAAATATTGTGTGCCTTGTGCATTTTTTCTGATAGGAAAAGGATAACATCCCTTACAAATTTATACCATTCTTTCTACACTAAATCTTCAGCACAACCAGCTAAAAATTAAGCCAGCCTTGAAATGAAGATGTAATGTAGGTTAAACACTTTATCTCAGCACTAATAAGACAAAACAGTCCAAGTTGATGTATAATAAAACTGTCTAGGGAAGCTACCTCTAAAAGTCTAAAAAATAAAGAATAAGCAGAATTTTAAAGTTTTGATTACAAACACTATTGAAAATGCCATTGTGCAGAGAGAGAGAGAGAGAGAGAGATCATACAATATTTGAGAGGAAGATAAGCACATGAGAAAAATGTCACCATATGTCCATGTCAAGGGCCTACAGAGAGATCCCATTTTTTCACTTTTTATCCCACATCGAGCTGCAAGGACAGATGCTCGCATCAAAATGTAAACTGCCAAACTTGTATGCTGTGTGTTCAAGCCTGTCAGCAGCAGAGAAGGCCCTGCAATTGCACCAGCAAGAAGTGATCGCCACCTCGCAGTCCTGAGCACATAAGTCAAAGAAACTTGACACAAGCATAACACAGAAATTACTACCGAACTTCCTATTTATCAATGAAAATTAAGTTTCTTTGCAGGTAAAGTAACCTCAGCAATGTTTTTATGAAAAAATTAAGAATGGTTAGACATGGACTGTATCCAATTCAGAAGAGAGAAGAAACATGTGAAACGGATGAACTGAAATAAGAAAATAAGTTTTTATTGTTCCATAGATTAGAAGATTTACTAGGATGATAATCCCACCTGGTCTAGTTTTAAATGGAAGATGATTGGACTCCCAACTATTGCAAAAGTCAAAATAATGACAAACAAATCCCAAAGCAGATCCTTCAAGTTACCATAATAATGATTTTGTTTAAATTACTGTTCCTGCATTGATAGGTGACTTGGCAATGAGTGCTTCATCTTTTCAATCTTGAAGCTGATTTTTGCTTCTGTCCTTAAGGAAGGTTCAATTAACACAAATTCAACAGATTAATATCAACGAACCTTATGAATTGTATTTATCTTGAACAAGTATGTATGTAGGAAATTGAAAAGCAGCCTATGTTGATTATAATATGCAGATTCTGTCTTATACTAAATGAGAAATTGAAAATAATGGGGATTGATATTCCAATGGTCTAAAAAACAATCATTATAAGTTGATTCTTATTAAAAATTGATCCCTTAAAAGAAGTCTCACAGTACACAATTGCATTGTGTGTCCTAAACTGTTTTGCTGACCTCACTGATTAATGTGCCAAATTTTACTCACCATTCACAAACATGTTTCATTATTTGTTTTATTTCAGATGATTATGATCATGCCAAATCTACTTCTAAAATAACAAGTTCAGTTTACATGTTTTGTGGGCAAATTACAAAACACTGGGCTACTCTGATCTTCAAAGTACACATTACACTCTATTAAAACTACATGCACTTGCTTCTGAATTGTATTTTTTAATATGGAAGCCATGTTGAAAAATAATAATTAGAACAAATATTGCAGAAGAGGTAATTTCAGTTGACTTGTAAGAAAAGGGGTAAGAGTTGACATCAAAATAATATGGATGCCTCTAATGAGAAACGTATTATTATATAACAGAAGATTTTAAATCTCCTATGAAAAAAAAAATATAAATGAAATAATGAAATGACAAAATCTTAGGTTAAATGCATCTAACTTATTCTTTTTTCATATTAATGTTGGATTTGTTTGAAAAATGTCAAGAACAACCCTTCAAAGTAATGACTATTATTATTAAAATATTGCAATGTTTCTTTAATGGTCATCTTAGTTAGTTTAGATTGTTTCTAAATTCGTCTTCAGTTAACGATTGTTTCATTAAGAGACAGCGTCTTTGTAAATCTATTTGGTTTTGCTCGATTTTTCTCCTCAAAAATCGTGTTTGGTCATCTGTAATTTGCAATGTTCGCATGGGATTCTGGGTTTTGCTTGATTTTTTCCTTAAAAATCATGGGTACAGGTGTTCCTGTCTTGAGTTTTTACTGTTTTTTCCGAAGAAAAAAAAACGATGCTTTGTAATCTTCAGTTTCTGGGTTTGAGGATTTTTTCCTCAAAATCGTGGCTTCTTGCAGTCTGTTTTGGGGTGTCATGCTCATTTGCAAAAGTTTGTTGAGGGTTTGCCGATTTTTCCTCAAAATTGTGGTTTCAGTTTCATTTTCATCTCGGTGTCTCTAGCTATAGGGAGTGATACCTTTGTTACCCAACATCAAGTTGGACGATTTGTGATGATTTTTGATATCCAGCAGTTTTGTAGATTCTGGGAGGGTCAGTGGCAGGCTCTTGCCGCAGAATGTTCTGAGAAGATGGGGGCAGCCTTCTTTGTTTTTCTTTGGGTAGTTAGAAAGCTGATCAATAAGGGAGGGTATTAGAATATTGTAATGTCTCTTTAATGGTCATCTTAGTCATCTTAGTCGACTTTAGTTAGTTTCTATTTTTTGCTTCAGTTTACGATTGTTTCTTTTAGAAACATCGTCTCTTGTAAACTCTTTATATAGAGCTTTTGTCTCTATTGTTAATAATATCGGATATTTTAATAAAGCCAAGTAGTATTACCAAGGAGAAGGTGGGGTATTGTTCCCCCATCTCTTGAGTAATTATACTTTTGGGGATCATGCACCTCTTAATTGGATACCAAAGTAAGTTTAGTTCAGTCCAAATAGGCTATTGGTCTCATTCCAAAAAAGGTGAAAACATCAAGGTGAGGAATGCATGAAACTAAGCAAGTTGGGAATGAAAAGACAATTGTAAGCAAAACAAAGTGATATTTCTAAGGAAAAAGTGGGGAATTGTTCATCCATCTCTTGGGTTCTTACACTTTAGGGTATCAAACACCTCTTACTTGGATATTGAAGTAATTTATTTTCAGTTCATTTAGGCTGTCGATCCTATTAAACAATCAAAAGACAAAGGCTGGTTACCTGAAACTCTCTTATTACTCATAATATCACATGTTAAAGCAATAATAGAGTATACAGGTCAATGCAAGCATCTACACAAGTTGTAGAGAAGTTATAAGGTGACTGTGACATGTCATCTTGAAGCCATAAACGGTTGAAGAAGGTGCACACTTGACAGTTTCAGCTTATGCAAAAAGCCATGCCACAGTTTCAAATGTACAAAACCATGCATTAGAAAACATGGCATATGAGTGGTTTTGCACCATATTGAAAAAACTGTACAAAAAGAAATAAGTGGACCCAAACAGATTCAAGGAAGCTTAAATTCTTGGAATTCTATCATTTCAGAAGCTGTACCGTTTAGAGACTCTGACTCTCTGTTCAATTCATTTCTTGATTTGGTGTATTTGAGAGTCATCTAATTCTTTTTTGTGGAGATTTTTTAGAAGTTGTATGCAAGTGCAGTATAGGAAAGTGTGTTGGAGCAAGCTGTAGAACATCACAAGCTTTAAGAATATTGTGGATATGTTTTTTGTGTTCTTGGAGGCCTTGAGAAGGCAAATTGTCTTGTATAATTTCAAAGAGATAGTGGCAAGAGAAGGCAAGGCCTTAATCTTTTGGGGTTTTCCTATGATAGATTTCTCCAAGGATCCTTGGGCCTGAGCTCTAATTTTGTAATTTTCTTTACTTGCTTTTGTCCATTTAAGCAAGTACCTTACTCAACTGTAACAAAATTTATTGTTTTCTTAAGCAGAATACAGAAGGACCAACAAATATAAACAACTAAGTTGTCTGCAGATAAGATTTGTGTTGGTGAACTAGCTTTGGAATATCCATGCTAATTAAAACAATTAATCTTCCATCAAATATTTCCTCGGATGCAAGCTCTATCTTATAATGAAGAGGTGCATGGCTGATTGGACAAGCCATAACTGACTACAAGGTTGCATCTAGTGTTGATACAGACCAGGGAATTTGAGCTGCAACATGGGTCAACTTAGGACATGAATATGCTAACATTTTTTACTTGCAAAATGATAAAGTGATGGGTAATTTTAGATAAATATTGTTGGAGTAATAAGGTTCTTTACTTAATTAATTAAATCATATTGATTTATTAATTAAGTCACCTTTTACTTTATTTTCACTTAAGGTAAATTTAGGAAGCTAAACTGAGGCCCATTAATAATTATTAATTGTTATTAGGGTTTATGTTTTTATGTTTTGATCTCCTTTTATAAGGATTGATCCTTTTTGTAATTCTTTATCTGATTATTATTATTGCATATTCTTGCTTTGGGGTTTCAAAGCAACTTTTGTGTTTTGTATGAATCTTCCATTGTTGTGACAGGTTATTTGCATATAGGTGATCACTGGGTTCTGTGAGGTTGTATTTCACAACTTTAACATGGTATCAAAGCTTCAGACCCGAGGCTTTCCTATTCGTTTGATTGAGAGATTCTACCTATAGCAGGTCTTCTGTGCAACTAGGGTTGATTTGGACCTCACCATTGAATCCGGCAAGTGCAAAATAGTCAAGATTGACCTCTTGTTTGTCAATTTTTGATTCACAGGGCCAGATCTGTGAGGGTTTTAAGATTCAACTTTTTTTTGTGATCCAAAGGGCACCTGTTTTTTGGAGCAATTTGGGCAAAAAAAAACCTCACGGTTGGATTCAAGAGGCCAATTCCATGAATTTTGATCTATAATTCGACCTAATTGGGCATCAGAAGCACAGGAGGCAAAAAAAAAAAAAAGTTTTCTGGGCCGTATGGCCCTCTGTATGGAATTCAGTGGGGGCGATTTAAAAAAAATATAAAAATATTTTTTGACCGGCAGTCATCGGCACGGTAACCGCCTACGGTCTAGGGCACTGTCGCCAGCAGCTTCAAAGCAACCTGCAACGCTGCCCACGGTTTCAACAACCACCGATGGCCTAAGCAAACAGCCAGCGGTCTTCAACCCATCGACCGCACGGTGGAAAACCACCGCCCCTCCGCGCCACCTTCACCGTTGCTCCACCCCTCCGAGCCCCACCTCCACCGGCTGCTTTGCCCAAGAGCCACCGCCCGGCCACCAAGGGAGGAATTTTTTTTCGAAGGCTCTTTTTCTATAGGGGGTTGTTTTTTTCGCTCTAACTTGAGCAAACGGAAGCGTTTTTCGACAAACCATATATCGTCGGAAAGCTTTTTCCGAGCTGAATCCATTTTTGGAGGTATCTTTTTCAGATTTTGCTGTTTTGTTACATTTATTGCCAATCAAAATCCGAACTTCTTTTTGCGATTCCAAGGGCATAACTTTTGCATTGGACTCCATTTTTGGCAAACGAATAGGCATTGGAAAGGTGTTGGAACGTTCTTTCCAGATCTGCAGCTTATTTCATCTGAAAATTCATCAGGTACACAGAGAATAGTCAGAAGTGTTTTTTGCGTTTTCACGCTTTCCAACTTTCAAAATTGTACTGGGGTTTGATTTTTGTGTTGTGGGGGTGTATTTTTCTTGCTTTCTGTATTATCATATCAGAAATCAAAATCCTCTCTTTAAACACATTTCAAAACCATAAACATCATGGCGAATACCTCTTCATGTGACCATCTTACTCCACACAATTATCATACCTGAAAAGCACATATGACTAGACTTCTCATGTCTAAGGGGTTATGGTCTTGTTTGGATGAGGTTCAACCTCTCTTGACACGACCCTTTGAGGTTCTACAGTACAGGAACAAAATGGACGAGGTCATGGGTTTGATATCTTTACATGTTACAGACAGTCTTCTTTTTCTCCTAGAGGGTTGCACAACTCGGGCTATATGGACTAAATTTCATGAACTTTTTGGCACCATTAATCAGTTCATGGCACTTCAGATTGAGGCAGAATTGACCACCTTGGTACTTGATTCTTTTCCATCTATTGAGGATTTCTTGATGAAATTCAAATCACTGGGATCATTGTTACAGGGTTGTGGTAAGACCAAAATAGACACCGAGTGTATATACCTAATTTTATCTAGGCTTCGAGGTTCCTTTCAAATATTCTCTTCTACCTTCTATTCCACCATGGATGCTTTGGGTACATGATTTACCATGCCTTCATTTGAGATATTATGTGATAGGTTCACATGAGAGCAGTCCCACCTCGCTCCCAGGTTCTAAGAACCAAGCATTGGTAACTCAACCATCTCAGGGGAAGCAGAAGCAGAAATAGAAGCCGAAGACAAATTCAGCAAGCAATGAGAGTTCCTCCAGGCCACCACTGAAGTCTACTTCTAAACCACAACCCAACCCTAAGCAAGGTAAATCTTCTAAGTCTGGTGAGTCTTCCTCCAAGACTAAGAAGAAATCAGGTGAACCTTTCAATTTTTGTGGCAAGGAAGGACATCCAGTTTCCAAGTGTTGGAAACGATTAAAGGCTTTAGAGGAGGCCATGCAGCAGCATCACATCACCTCACCTTAGACACCTTCCCCACCCATAGGGAAAGGTCATGCTCTTTCTGCCCGAGCATTGCCTTCAGGATCCATTTGGATCCTAGATTCTGGTGCTTCTCACCATATGACCCACATGAGTTTGTCACCGCACTTGCCCATTGTGGCACTTCATAGATTGCAGTTGGTGACTCTACACAGCTTTCCGTTATGGGTTCAGGTCATGTTCCTTTAGATGGTGGTTGTCTTCATAAAGTCCTTATTGTTCCTGATATTTCGACAAACCTCCTTTCCATTTATCAGATTTGCCACTCTGGCACTGGTAAGACAGTTGAGTTCTCACCACATGATGTGGCTATTAGAGACCTTCATGATCCTGATTTGATTGTGGCTACTGAGAGTGTTGATCCTGCATCCCGCTTATACAGATTTGATGGCTTTTACACGACCAGATGGTACAGATTCATCTCTTATAGCACATGCAGACACGGTGAGCAAACTTTGGCATGAGCGTTTTGGCCATGTCAATTACAGATATCTACAATAGATGAGTACACAGGCACTAGTGATTGGGCTCTCACAGATTTCTTGTACTAATGGTGTTTGTCAAGGTTGTGTACTTGGCAAACATCACTGGGATTCTTTTCCTATGAGTGGATCTCCACATGCTACGGCACCCTTGGAGTTGGTACATAGTGACCTCATGTCATTTCCCACTCCTTTTTCAGGGGCTAGATATGTGCTCACATTTATTGATGACTTCTCCAGACATACATGGGTGTACTTTCTTAAGTACAAGTCTGATGTCTTTGATTCATTCTGAATCTTTAAGACATTTGTGGAGAAGCAGTCTGGACTTTCTATCAGGCAAATATGCACAGATAACGGGGGGAAGTATGTGAATCAGGCCTT
Source organism: Cryptomeria japonica (assembly GCF_030272615.1). Taxonomy (NCBI): domain Eukaryota; kingdom Viridiplantae; phylum Streptophyta; class Pinopsida; order Cupressales; family Cupressaceae; genus Cryptomeria; species Cryptomeria japonica. The sequence goes on from NC_081406.1 coordinate 497,949,024, forward strand.
CAGAGATTTTTGCACTGAGCATGGTTTGCAGGATCAGTTTACAATACCCTATACCCCTCAGCAGAATGGTGTTGCTAAGAGAAAGAACAAGACTTTGCAGGAGATGGCCAATTGTATGATTGTTGACGTGTATTTTGTACACAATCATACACAGAATAAAATACCCAAGGGTACCTTATCCTCTCTTGAGTAAAGCCTCTGATTGCTGAAGATATCGCGAAAAAGGATCAATCAGGATGACTTCAAGGTTCTTGTATGTAGGGTCTCTACGTGTGGATAAGCTCTTTGTGGTATGATGTGATTTACTGGAATCACAAGGGGACTTACATTTGATGCTTGAACTTCTGATTTGCTTTGAATATTGCTGGAACACAGGATTTTCACTAGCTTAGACTTGAAAAAAAAAGGAAAAAAGATGAGGGCGAGGAAAGGATCTAATCCTAACACTAAGAATGTAAGAGCAATGAATGATCTTTGATGGAATTCTAACTAAGTCTTGTTTTGACATCCCAGGACCATCTCCACAAGGTTAGTGCGATCTTCGAAGGAAAGCTTTATGATGTTCAAATCATCACTGCAGGCATAGACACCATCAGGTTGATGCATATCGATGAAGAAGCGACAATTGAAGTTAAGCTTAAGCTGAATGATTCCAGTTGACTACGCAAGGCAAGTCTGCAATCAACAAACTACTAGTAGTATGGATATACGAATTTCACCATCAATCAAGCACATTTCTTCCACTCATCTAATCATAAAATCAAACATGAAAAGTATAAAGACCATGCAAATTGTCGAATCGACCCATAAATTTCACCATTTCTTCAATGAAGTTACAAGTCTTTTACAACAACATCTTGGCAACAATCTTTGCCTTCTCTCTCTACTCTACTCTAATTGCTATTCTAATACTTCCAACTGCTTCTAACTATATTCTAACTCTAACTATCACTAATTGCCTTTACAAAATGAAATGCCAGGGCTTATATAGTGCCCTCAATACAATTCGATGGCTTAGATCAATTCGAGATCAATGGCCACGATTTTACAATGAAAACCCTAATTAGGGTTTGTTACAACCATTACATAACATTTAATGCTTGACCAATGATAAAATTGTATTGCTTGGACACATGTCCTCTCTAGAAAATTCCACCAATGGATAGCTGGGGTAGGTACATCAGAGTTTGTGCCACCTATGAGTTGGGTACATTGAATCTGGACATTGTTGAGGTGGACCAATCCGACTGGAGGAGTGATGACTAGGATGCCACCTCGTCTGACACTTGTAGCTTTGGTAGATATTCAATTTGATGTCGTTGAGAAGCTATCTTTAATTAACTCTTGTTCTAACTTCTTGTGTCCTTGATGTGCAGGACGATTGATGTACCTTGCCTTGGAATACTGGATTGGAGAAGTCGCCCTTGATGACGTTAGTCCAAAGAAGGCCGTCCTTGTCGATGCTAGGCTGGAGGAGGTTGCCCTTGTCCTTGCTTGACCGTCCTTGATCTGGCTTGATTTTCCTTGAGGAGAGTCTTCCGACTTGTGGATCCTTCGAGCTTGGGAGTCGCCATCTTGATACCTACACAACATTTCAAAATTAGTAACATGTTTTGCAACGTGGAAATATAGACTAGAAAGAGGATTTAAGTTTTAAATTAGGAAACCTCATGATAAATCTTTGAATTATCATTTCCTAAATTTAACTAAGCCACTTGAAATTGAAAATTCAAAATTCAAAATTGAGACTAGGAGAATCTCGCCATACCTCCACTTGAGAACTAAATCTAAGAAAAGATGCAAAATTAAGCAAGTTTGCTAGGCAAAATGTGGATCGAAGTCCTCAAAATGTGCTTCTTCTATCAACTTCACCACCTCTAGCCTTCAACGCTTTGAGGAAAATTCGCTCCTTCTTTAGTCTTCAACTAAATTCGCTCCTCCTTAGACCAGATTTCACACCTTGTTGTTCTTCTCCAAATCGCACTTGTGTGAGTGGATGAATGATGGATTAGAATCGCTAAACACACCTCCACTATATAGGCGCTTACCTCTTTATTTTCACAAAGGCCGACTTTTAGAAATAAGGCAAATAATAAGCAAATTTAAATAAAAGGGAGGCCGACTTTATAAAAATATAAAAATATAACCCCAAGCGCTCTCCCTTTTTATTTAATTTAATAATTAATCAATTTAAATGCCTTTGTATTTAATAATTTTGATTTTTAAAAAGGCCCAATCAATTATTAAATGCCTTATGCGCTATTTTTCAAATGCCATTTTAATCAAATAATTCAAAGTTTTTATCGAATTTTAGCATTTAATGTATTTCAACATTTATTGGCACCAAAACATGAGAGATGTAATGGATACAAACCACATCGCTCTGGTCCCTGGGAGAGGGACAGGAGCGATTATACATTTAGGTCCTCCATCTTGCATTTTTCACGTTTGAAACTTCATCTCCTACGTCCAAACTGGGATCTTCATTCGTAACTTGATGCTTGATCGATTCTATTTTGTAAATGAATGCCTCTTAGAACCATTATCGCCCTGGTCCTTGACTAAAGGACAGGAGCGAACCTTGCATTTAGCTCAAATTTGCCAACCTTTTGTCGTTAACCTCTCGTTCATCATCTTCTTAAAGATATTTTCAACCTTGTGTAACCTTGCCCTAATGTAATTTTTTGAAGGAAATGACCAATTTAGTAGAAATCGCCCTGGTCCTTGACTGAAGGACAGGAGCGAACTTGCATCTTTGCTTAAGTTAGTCACCTTTTGACATTTGGTTCCTTGTCCATCATCCTTCCAAGGACATATTCGATCTTGTATAACTTTGCCTTGGCGTGGTTTTTTGGAAGGGATGATGGTCTTCATAGAAATCGCTCTGGTCCTTGACTGAAGGACAGGAGCGAACCTTTGTTCCTTGGGCTAATCCTTGTTCTTATCAACTTTCAATTGTCTTCAAAGTATAAAATGGTGTCTCTTACTCCTTCTTGAACTTTTGAAATGGAAGTGGCACCTCAAAATTAAGCATACTTAGACATTTCGCTCTGGTCCCTAGGAGAGGGATAGGAGCGAACTTGGGTAATTTCATCACTTTTCATGGTCCTTGCAACTTTGTTCTTCTTCGAAGTGTTCCAAACATCCTCGCCCCCTTGTACCTTGGCCTGGATTTATTAAAATTCAAAGGGGAAGTCTAAATAACCAAGATTTCGCCCTGGTCCTTGACTGAAGGACAGGAGCAAACTTTCATTTGTAGGCTCAATCATTCTTTGCCAACGTTTAAAACTATCTTCAATGGATCCGCTATGCTCCCCTTCACTCATCTTTGACATGGAATTTGCTTTAACTTTGTGTGAGTTTTACCTTATGAGGAAATCGCTCTGGTCCCTTGGAGAGGGACAGGAGCGCCTAGGCAAATACGGGCTTACTTGGCGTCTTGCAATCTTCAAAATTATATTCAATAGATTCGTTACGCCTCCTTTTACTTGCCTCAAACTTAAAAAAACTCATTTCACTTCGCCAAAACTTGTCTTATAAGAAAATCGCTCTGGTCCCTGAGAGAGGGACGGGAGCTATCATTGAAATTCGCCCTGGTCCCTGGCAGAGGGACAGGAGCGATTTTGCTTCTAGGGCCAATTTTCTCCTTCGAGGTGCAACCAAATTATATTCAATGAGTAAAATGTACCTCCCTCGTTCTTCTCAAATCGCGAAATCGTTCAAATCTTTCAAGGACAAGGCAATTTTGGATTTCAAGCTCCGGTCCTTCAGTGAGGGACAGGAGCGATTTTCGCTCTCAGGGCCAAATCTTTTTACTTTTCACTTCAAATTTCCTTCGCTGAGGAAAATATCATCTCTTTACACGCCATGAATAAAAGTTCAAGTCCAAACAAGGTCTAAAAATGTGTATATGAATAAAATCGCTCTGGTCCCTTGGTGAGGGACAGGAGCGAATTTACCTATCTAGACAAATACTCCATCATTTCATCGTCCTTAATCAAGTCTGGATGCTCTATCACGTTCATTTTGTCCTCCATCATGCCTTTGATGTCTCAATTTGTCCAAACGAGGTCACGAATGACTCCACTAAGCTTTTTCGCTCTGGACCCTTGGTGAGGGACATGAGCGATTCGCCTTGGACCCTTGGAGAGGGACAGGAGCGAAATTCGCTCTGGACCCTCAGTGAAGGACAGGAGCGAAATTTGACTTTTCGAACTCTCTATCAGGATAATTTTAATGGAATATAACATTTAAGTACTATGTTTCTTCTTTCTTATACTTTAAGTTATATTCCATATATACTTTCAGGATGTTTGAGAGTGGTTACAGACCTCCAGGAGTTACATTGCAAAATCTAGTTTTTTGAGGTTTTTCAGTTTCCAGACTTAGTCAAATTTCAGGATCAGGACATTCCAGACTTAGCCAAATTTCAAGATCAGGACTTTCAGACTTAGCCAAATTTCAGCATCAAGACATCACTCAAGCCGGACTTGCTTATCCATGTGATCACCTGGGCGACACTCAAAATGCAAAGGCTAACTAACAAAACCCTAAAAAAACAAAAAAGCAAGGGTCCCCATTTGCAATGGGGCGATGTGTGAAAACGTCACAACAATGATTTAGTCACGGTCTATGGATTCTTCTTTTTGGGATGAGGCAGTCAATTGTGCCACTTATATTCAGAATCGAATGCCTCATAAGGCATTACGACATATTACTCCTGAGGAGGCTTGGACCTATGTCAAGCTCGATGTTTCTACATTACGAGTATTTGTCTATGAGGCTTGGGCATTAATTCCCGATGCTCAAAGGAAAGCCATGGAGAGGAAGAGCCGACCACTCATATTTGTTGGCTACTATGAGGATAATAAGGCGTACAGGTTGTTTGACCTTGATTCCAGAGAGGTCTTGTTTCGATGAGATGTCTAGTTTGATGAGCGCTTTCCTCCGACAGATTCTCATTCACCAGCTTCTCCCTCACTACTTACTCCTCTTTATCTCTCGAGGATGATGCAAATGTTGATCCACAACCCCACCACCACTAGATCCATCACATTTGCCCAAGTGGGCCCACTTTACTGTAGAGGCAGCTAGATCTATGGCAGGTGACCCTTCAAATACCCATCGTACACGATCACATACTTCAAGTGCTAGTCTCTAGAGTCATGCCATTTCGGATGATCCTCAGAGGTTTTCAGAGGCGACAAGCCAGCCTAAGTGGGATAGAGCTATGGATGAGGAGTATTCTCCTTTGATGAAGAATCATACTTGGGATCTTTGTTCTCTTCCCAAGGGAAGAAAGTTGGTTTGGTGCAAGTGGGTGTACCGTACCAAGTATGTTGGAGATGGTTCGATAGATGAGTACAAAGCAAGTCTTTTGCGAAGGGGTTTTCTCAGGTGGAGGGTATTGATTACTCTGAGACCTTTGCTCCTCTTGCCAAGATGAGTTCCATTCACTTTGTACTATCACTAGCAGCTTCATAGGTGTTGTGACCTTTTTCACACATCGCCCCATTGCAAATGGGGACCATCTCTTTTCCTGCTTTATAGGGTTTTGTTAGTGTCCTATGACCTTCCGCTTCAGTTTCACCAAGCCTTGTCCAGTTTTGAACAATTTAGGCCCTGACGATTGAAAGTTAGTTTTTTGCAAATTATGTGATTCCGAAATACGAACACCACCATAGTGCTTAGAAAGGCCAAGGGACGAAAATCGCAATTGAGTTGGGTGAATTTGGACAACTTTCTATTTTGCTTTTTTGCTTTTTTTTTCCTATTTTTTAGGAAGTTTTGTTTTTGGCATTTTCAGCCCGACCCCGGTATGGCTATTTTTAGAAAGTTTTTCCTTTTTTTAGGGATGCCTACTTTTTTCTTTTTCGGGATGGGAATCTAGGGTTTGCACTTACACCACTAACTAGCTTCGACCAGGACTCAAAAATTCCAAGTTTTGACCTAAAAAGCCAAATCCCTAGATTTTAGGGGGCATGATGCCTCAGATGATCCACCTAGGCATGGATTTCAAATTTCAAGTTAATCCGGTTAAATTTGATTAAGCTATGAAATTTTTGAATTTTTTCTAAAAATTCTTTGAAGTCTGGCTAACAAGGGTTTTAAAGTATTGTTGCAGGTTCAAACTCTGCCATGATGCAGGAGACCATGAAGAAGAGACCCTCCAAAAGTCCGCCATGTGTTGAAGACCCTCCAAAGTCCGCCTTGAGCCTTGTATAAGTGATGCCATGTGGGTGTGGGAGTTCATGTGGGAACACCTTCCAAAGTCCGCCATATGTTGGAAAGGCTATGAAGTGGCACCTCCAAACTCCGCCATGCCATGAAGGAGAACCCTCCAAACTCCGCCCAAGGGGTGTAATCAAAAGTCCGCCATCCAAGGGAAAGTCTTCAAACTCCGCCTTGAGGAGCCTTGCTAGAAGTCCGCCCATGAAGGAGGTGCCTTCAAAGTCCGCCTTGGTGGACAAAGTCCGCCATGATAGCCAACACTCCAAAGTCCGCCATTGTCTTGGAGAAGCCTTGATAGTGGTCTTCAAAACTCCGCTATAGCCATATGGAAGACCTTCAAAACTCCGCCCAAGGTCTTCAAATGTTGAGGAGATGTCATAGAAGTCCGCCCTCCATGGTACCAAAAGTCCGCCATAGAGAGATCATCAAACTCCGCCATACCTTAGGGTAGAGCCTAAAGTTCGCCAAAGTTTGAGGAAGAAGAAGGTAAGCATCCAAAAGTCCGCCTACACATGAAAGTCAAACAAAATCAACAAGATGCCAGTGATGTCATAAAATCCTCCAAGATTATTTCGAACTTAATAGAAAGTTTTTTTTTTAATGGAATATTTGAGGATTATTAAAGATTTTCGAACTAAATTCAAAATGGGAAGTTTTTTTGAAAAAGAATATTGGAAGATTGGTAAATATTTTGAACCTATAATCAAAATGGAAAGTTTTTTTTAAGATATTTTCTTAAAACTTGGAAACATGAAGTTAAAATTAGGAAGTATGAGTTGGAAGATTTTAAGGGTTTCTAATTGAGGATTTAACCTTGTTTACAAATACTTCATTATAAACTTCATTTCTACACCAAGAAGTTTGAAGTTACTAAGGAGAGCTTGGTAAAAGTATTTCAGTTTGAAGATCATCTGGAGAAAATTTTGATATTGCTGGAAGTTGGATAACTTTTTTGACAAAGTTTCACAGATTTTTGGAGAAGGGTAACTAGTACGAGGAAGAATTATTTAACCTTTTCTGAATTTTCTGAGTGTTCTTGAGAGAGTTCTAGCCCTACTTCTACCCATTCGAAGGTGAAACTAAATTCATGATGCAGATTTATGGATTTTTTCTGAATATTTTCCAGAATTTAATAAATGATTTTTTCGAAAATTTTGGAGAAAGAAAATCATTTTTTTTTGGCTAAGTATGAAATTTTTTGAAAGTTTTGACACTTGGTGGTAACCACAACCAGCCTATAGATTGAGGGTTTTTGAGGTGAAAATTCAATTTTTATGGCTAAGTATGAGAATAAAAATGAAAATTTTCCAACACTTTCACATTTCGCAGCCCCATTATTTTCGAAACTTTGCAAATTATTTTCTGAACTTAAAATTTCATTGTTTATCTGCAAGTCCCGGACATTATGAAATTTCAAGTGGATAAAGATGCTCCTCCGGAGTCGAGGATGACTTCAAAATGGAAGAACATCAACGACACCAACCTCGGACACATCAATCTAAGGGAATTTAAGAAGCGAATGTTTGGTCTAGACAACCTTGTGCCTACCACCATTGCGCGAAAGATGATGAAGAGTGGCATCGTGCATGCTGTTGGCTTCCTCCCCACCATGCAATGCAATGAACTAGTAATCGAATGTGCAAAACATTACAACCCCATCAGTAAAGACATTGTTGCACCTGATGGAAGGGTACTAGCGAACATCAGTGATGAGGCCATCAGAGAGGCCTTCAGGATCCCAGAGTATCACAACACAGTGTATATGACAAAGGACGAAGTTGACGGTTTGTATCAGGACCACCTAGAGGAATATGATGCCATAGTTAACCATTCCTGGCTAGACAAGCCAAGGAAGGGCGCCTCCAAACTTCAGAGGAAGAGCCTAGTGCGAGCATACTTCAAGGAAGACATTGGGGACATGATTGTCCTGCTCAATAGAACGATGGGAAACCCTCAGGGAGCTCCATTCGAACCCTAGATGTATTATTTCATTAATGAAATAATCAATGGAGTAAAAATGATAGACTGGGCCAGGATGATCAACGACAACCTAGACAGCCAATTGAGGAACCTGGAGACTAATAGGACTTTCTTCATGAGTTCTTACCTATTTTATTCCTTGGCCAGGACCTACAGATATAGAGGTCTCACTTGTAGAAGAGAAGTAGGGAACAAGGAGAACCAGTTTCCAGTGTATGGTTGCTATCCCCAACTCCACATGGAAGAGAAATTCCATTTCAAAAGAGTGAATGATACTTTCCTCATGCACATCACTCGGACACTGCAAGATGGGCTGCACCAGAGACTCTCTCAAGAGTCTATGGACTTCATCAATCGGTTCGGATATTGTACATCCAATATCCAAAGTTCACTTACCTCCGAATTCAGGGATTCTCCGGACCTCCATACAAGCTTCCATCTTACCCTATCAACCGAGTGGTGTTGCTCGAGGTTGTAAGACAATTGGAGGAGTATATAGTGATTCAAAGGGATAAGCATAAGAAGGCAGGAACATCCTCACTTACAATTGGCAATGGGCTGGAAACATGTCCATCATCACAAGCTGCTGCAACCGCTGAGAAGGAGCTAGCCTAGTATCCCTTCTATCAATACAAGGCAAGAAGGAATTTCGATCCATTCCACAGGATAAAGAAGGTCGAAGGAATAGCGTTTGAGCATAGACCAGACCTAGAAGATTACTGGGCTAATGCAACCGATAGCTTCGAGATCAAGAAGAGATTCTGGTCAAGAATTCCTTTGAGCATGGTGAGAGCAACAGAGGTATTCAGAGTTGCCGATCAAGTGGAGGAAAGCTTAGAGCTTCAGCAGCCAGGCTTTGAAAAGATGAAAAATGAACCCCTGGTTTTAATAGATTGGACAGAGGGGGAGAAGTCAGATCTAGCAGACCTCATGAGATCGGTGGTTGAGTATTCGAGGTAGTGGACGTCTGAAAAGACAAGGCAGTTAAAGGCCAAAGGTGTGACCTTGACCTATGAATTGATGGGAGTAGATGATACTTTGTCCATCAATCCTTGTACCTCTGCCGGTGATGCCCGAAATCCAGAAAGTGTTGGGTCTCGAAAGAGGAAGGAGTTGGTTGGAAGCTCCACAAAGGTCACAGGGAAAAGGGTTGTAGGTGAAAGAAGGGAGTCCAGCGAAGGTCACTCCATCCTGAGTGCTGCTTCCATTGTGCCCAATCAGAATGCAATCGAGTAGCAAGAGATGAACATCTGCATGATTGATGATGAAGTAAGAGTGCCTTCTCATCCGGTTAAGGAAGTAGTGGAAGAGGTTGTCCAAAGTCCAGACAGAAAGCAAGCTGAAGCACCTATAGTCTTCTTGGATGGCATACCAGCAGACCTAGGAGAGGCGGATGATGAGTTTGATCGGTATACTGTAGAGCAATCAACCATTCTGGATTGGCTGAGGGAAAGAGAAAAAAGCCAAGGTCCCCAAGGAGGCCTGTTCCGAAGAGGTCACTGTTACATTTCTGGAAAAGGTGAATGAGCCCACTAGAACTAAACCACCCAAGCCTGCCAGAAAGTTTTCCCTAATTTAGAGAGACAGTGCAGGGTTCAGGACAGTCCAGCTAACGGTGCCCAAAGAAGGAAAGACTAGGGACAATGTCGTCGTGGATGATTACGAGATCACTACCATAGAGTTGGGTAAGCCCACCCAGGACCAAGAGGTCCAGTATTTTGACGACTCTTGCAACGCTCTAAAGACAAGTCTGGCCCAGGAGAAAGAAAAGAGGAAGAAGGTCGAAGAAGAAAACCAGCAGTGGAGAAAGTATGTTCTCCATCTTACTAGCCCACTCAACCGTAAGATCCCGGTTACTCCGCCATAGCCTCTTCAGCAGGGATCAATGAAGGATTATGAGGATATGAAGGGTACATTCACATAGGCTAAGGAATGGATTTCAGATGCCTCGGCACGTGCAGATATACTGGTAGAGAATTTAGTGTCAGTACATGAGTCGGCTTCTTCACTTATCAACCGTATCCAGGATTCAGCCGCCAATTGGGAGGACGTGGAGGAGATTCAAGATGAAATACTTCCTCATCTGAAGGTTATCCGAGGTTTGTCCAAGAGAAGTCTGGTGGATGCAGGTATCATACAGACCGGAGATAGGTACGACTTTAGCACCTGGTATTACACCTTGGTTACCCGGATTGAGGTTTTGAAGAAATCCGAGACCAAGTGCTTTGAAACAAAGGAGAGTGTCAAGGAGATTTTGAGCAAAGTGTTTCGTGTAGCATCCGAGATTTGGAAGAAAGAGAGTATAAGGGAGAAACACTTGCAGGCAGAGAACCTGAGAGCTAGGATTCAATCAAGCTTCTTCAAGGATTCAGAGATGATTGACAAGGGTGATCTTTCAAAGATCGCAAACTTTCTCTTCATCGATGAAAGTTTTCTTGCCCAGGCAGTTGAGTGGGAAGGCATCCTCGCCCCCTGTACCGATGATGTGGACATCATCGACTTCCAGATTGGCAGTTTGCCAAGTGTCACCATGGAGGAGGTCAATCTCATTGTGTCCAGGTACATCGAATCTACGAAGGAGGAAAGTAGGCGTTCACCCCAGTGAGATTAGCAGTTGTGCCACGTGTCACTTTCTTATTCACTCGAACTAATGGTGTTTTGGGAAACCCTAATTAGGGTTTAGGACTTTCAATCTTGGCCCTTGATCATTGTTTAATCTCAGCCATTCATTTATTTTTGAAAAACTATATAAGGCTACCTCCTCTCATTTGGAGGGTGTGAGATTTTTGATGTATTGTTGTGTAAGGTCATTTCCAGATAATATATTGCATGTGCGCTGCTTTGTAATCCCTATTGTTTGAATGATTTGCATGGTTTCAAATTCCTCAACACTTAGTTAAAATTAATCTAGATTTGCTTTCATTGTTGTTAATTTGAATGAAGGATTTTGATAAGTGTCAATTGATGGTGCATCTCCGCTCATACTTTTGGTAAATGAATGATTTCCATTTTACCGTGCAAAGTTAGTCTAAGCCCATCCTCTGTGCATCCCAACATCTTAACCATAAGCACAATCCATCGAAGATTGCACCGGCTTTGTGTAGTTGTCCCTAGTGTGGCAAAGCAAGGTTTGGTTTCTCGAGAGCATCCAGTTGATACCGTCTCCAGAGTTCATAGGATTAGATTAGCCCTCCTAAACCCTATCCCTCTTTCCCTTTTTTTTGAAAGTCTAAATTCCCAGAAAATCCTAAAAAATAAGAGAGCTTAAAATTGCTAAATCCATCTAAGTCCAGCAGGTTCAAGACAGTTGTTAAACGTAAGTCCCCCTTGAGATTTTCAGCATACACTACCCAAGAAGCTATTCCACTAAAGTCGCTTGTTCGCACATATAGACCTTGGAATCAGTAGTGATTTTTCAGGAGAGGATAGAATGCCTTCGGATATCCTATTCTACTGTTTGGTAGATGATAAAACAAACACCAACAACAGGGATGGCCAGTTTTTCAGATGGATGTGAAGAGTGCTTTCTTGCATGGAGACCTGCATGAGGAGATCTATATGGAGCAGCCTCGGGGCTTTGTGCAGGACACTTCTTTGGTTTGCAGACTTGGGCGTTCTTTATATGGTCTCAAAAAAGCCCCTCGGGCTTCGTATGAGAAGATGGACTCATTTTTGCTCTCCTCTCACTTCACTCGATGTCATTCCAATCCCACAGTTTACATTCAACGTCTAGAGGGTGATCTTGTGATTCTTGTGCTATATGTTGATGATCTCATTATTACAAGTAGCTCATCCTCTATGATTCAGAATGTTCAGAGAGCTTTGATGGAGCAGTTTGAGATGACAGATATCGGTCTTCTGCACTATTTTCTTGGTCTACAGGTTGTTCAGTCTTCAGATGAGATTTCCATATATCAACAGAAGTATGCTCTTGATATGCTCCAGAGATTTGGGATGCTTGATTGCAAGCCTTCCCCCACACCATTTCAATCGGGTGTTGTTATGTCCTCCACTTGCTCTACTCCTTCAATAGATTTTACATTATATAGGCAGTTGGTTGGTAGTTTGTTCATGTTGTACCTGACGCATTTGCATCCTAATCTTTCCTTTGCAGTTGGCCTTGTCTCTAGGTTCTTACATGATCCACATGAAAGCCATTGGCAAGCTGCCAAACGTATTTTGAGGTACATTCAAGGCACTTCACAGTATGATCGGAAGTCTACTTCTGGCTTTGTTTTTTGTCTTGGTTTTGGTCCTATCACATGGTCTTGCAAGAAGCAATCTGCTATTGCATTATCATCTACAAAGGCTGAGTACCGAGCAGCGGTGTTAGCCAACCAGGAGATTTTATGACTTCGACAGTTGTTGACAGAGTTCGGTTTTTCTCCTGATAGTCCCACCCTTCTTTGGTGAGACAATCAGAGTGCTATACACATTTCCCGCAAGTCAACACATTTGTATTTTGCAACTTAACTTCATAAAGGCCTATGAATGCATATGTAATCAATAGCAGAAGGGTAATAAGCACATTAGAAGCATTTGTTTTGCTCAATAAGGCTCTACGGGTTTTTATGATATCAGATATGTAGATGGTGTAAAACTAGTTTGTCTCTGTCTGTTAAGGTATGTAGACAGTGTTAATAAGCACATTAGAAGCCTCAGTTTTGCTCAATAAGGCTCTACAGGTTTTTATGATATCAGATATGTAGATGGTGTAAAACTAGTTTGCCTCTGTCTGTTAAGGTATGTTGATGGTGTTGAACTAGATGTCTTGCTCTGCAAGGATATGCAGATAGTGCTGAATTAGTATGCTCTATTCCATTAACAGGGTTTGTTAATTCTGCTTATTGAATGATCTTATCATGGATAGTTATGAGTCGATATGCTACAGAGACCTGTGTCTTTATTATGAACACTTGAATCTGTACAATTACCATAGATTTGGTGGGCAATTAAATCTTGTACAATAAATATGCTTTATTTACCAAAAAGAATTACTCCAAAACTTGAATTAATTGGTTCTACTACAAAAGAAGGGCACGAGGGAGAAGAATTCCATGCCTGGCACGTCCTCCAAAAGCAGCAATAGCTTCATCTACAGATGCAAATGTACCAGCAAATGTTCCAAGGAAGAAACCATATCGAAGAGTTTCCTTCAAAGCAGTAGATATTGCATCTCTGTTTGTCTTGATTCCCTCCATCCTAAGGAACAAAAATGTAAGTTTCTTGCTTCCATTTCAATTACACTTAAACCTGATCAATGAATTAAGTACCCAGGTAGCAAAGTTTTCATTGTCTTAAAGTCTCACCTAGTTAAGGATGACCGTTTTTTCAATTTCAGCAATATTCCAACAAGAGCAAGCCCTCCCTTTATGCCTGCTCCAATGGCAAACCCTTTGGCAGCAGCACTGACACAACGATCTGGATCTAAACTTCTCCAATCTTTGAACATTCTCCTTAAAGAAGAACAAGCAACTTCTAGCATCTGTTGTTCATTGAAACCATTTACAGCTTTGTTCTCTTCTGCAGCAATATTTGAGGCGCCATCTGATTCCACACATCCATTTTCATTTTCTGCCCCCAAATTATTATAGAACCTTTCAGCCAATTTATCCTGGACTAAATTTTCTGACAACATTCTGCTGCAACATTCAGCTTCAATTTCTTGTCTATGATTTTCAACTTCTCCAATCCCCATCGAAATACAGCATGTAGGTCCATTAAAATTGTGTGAGCTAAATTCCCCATAATCTTTACTGATCTTTAAATCTTCCTCACTTTTGCGTACCACCTCATTACCATCTGAACTTCCATTGCCTTCCTCTATCAAAGAATTTGTGGCTTTTGTACATAGATCATCTGAATTTAACCCAGAAAGAGGCCCACAACCTTCATCCTTGCCGTCCAGGTGATCCATGAAAATAATTTAAAGAATGTTCCAACCCTTGAGAATTCAATAATATTGCAAGCCTTGAAGCTCTTCTCAGTTAAAAAAATTAAACCTAATGCTTCCAGTCCAAAATCAGGTCCAGACAAAAAAATATGATGAAAATTATCTCTGCAATTTTTTTTCAAAGAATCCGGTTCAAGATCAAGTCAAGGCATGTGATATTAAAAAATAAATCATATCAGCCGTTATAGACTCCGGTAAAGAATCAATTCAGCTTCTAACGAGGAACAACTCTAGCAGCAGAACGTATCTACAATTTTCCCTGAAAAATTATCCAGTATTCACGTTCACCAAAATATTTCTCCATCAATGAACAATTCACTCCGTAAATAAATTTTAACGAATAAACCGAGCAGTGTTACTGTTGCATTAAATTCTTGCTTATTTACACCGCACTATGCCTGATTATTTCTTCTTGTTTTAGTCCGATGAATTAATTCATCAAACACTACAAATAAAAATTTTAAACCACTATCTTCAGCAATTCAACTCTATTATTATAAAACCCTAACTAAACTCATCTCATTCTCAGCTGAAACGTCTCTTTCTTCTAAAGTAGTTTCTCTAAATCAATTTCTTCATAACTCTTTACTGGAAATTTTCCATATGAAATCTAATTCGATTTAACTTTGGCGTTTCATTTTCAGTAATTTCAATCCTATCCCGAACATTACTAGTTTGAAGAAAATTTAAATTAATTTACAGTAGGTTAGCTTGAAATTCAAATTGATTTAGTTCAATCCAGCACATACCTGCGAAAGAAGGCTGTGGAAGAACTCGTTAACTCGGAGATATTCTCCCACTACTCAAATATGTGGGGAAGCCTCCAAACCAGAAATTTAATTTGCTCATGAAAACTCCAGGATTTTAGTGGGTTTTTAGCAGAGATTTTGATTTTGTGTGGTAGTATTAATTAAATAGAATGACGCAACTGGCGGAGATCACTAGATCTCTGGCAAGGCCGTTGGAACTATTACGTTTCTCAATAAATATGACATCTACTTTCATAACAAGAACAATAATGATGTCATATAAAATGTCTTTTATGTGGTGCTAACGAACTTAGCTCCAATATATACTTAAATGCTGAAAATTACATATCAACGCCTTGTTGCCTTCATATTTTGTGCACACTTTATTTGTAACTAATAGTTCAAGCTCTAAGACTACCTGAATAGTCACTTTTTAACAAAATTTTATTTTTAATCTTATTAATGGTCAGAGTGATTATTTTATTAAATTTTAATTCAAATATTCGTCATAATATTTTATACATGATTAAATTAGATTTATTTAGATTTTATAATTTATTTGTAGAAATTTAAATTAATTTGCCAATAATATATCATAATTATTACTTACAATATCACCAATCTTTAGTTGCTACCATTGATTTATAATATAATTTAATGATCATCACATTTCGTGAAGTAAAATGTACTCACGAATTGTAATGCTCATGGATCTGAAATTGCTTGTAGATTATTGAGATATAATGGTCCTCATTGTATGCCATGAGGTAATGCTCATGGAACTGCACTTGCTTTACATTAGGAATTGCACTTGCTTTACATTACAATTTTGGCATGAGCATTACAAATAGTGGGTTTTCACTTGAAAAATAAAACAAAGGGTTAGATTATATTTTAAATCAATGGTAACTTAACTAAATATTTTGAAGCTTTGAGGATGAGCGGACTGAGCACGAACGCAAGTGAATTGAGCAGGAACGCAAGCGGACTGAGCACGAACGCAAGCGGACTGAGTGGGAACGCAAATTCAAATGGTTGCGAGGATGGTGATGGTGATCCTGAGGATGAAGATGATGTGTTACTAGAGGATGTTGTGGTCCTGTTGGGTGTGGGAGGAGGCCTTCGGTTTGGGCCCTTCTTCTTTGCGCAGGTTGTTTAGTTGCCTAGCTTTCTATCTGGCTTTTTTGGAAGCCCAAACGGTAGCAGCGATGTTGCAGATGGTGAATCGGATACTGATGAAGATGAAGATGCATTTCTAGGAGTTATTTTGGTCTTCTTTGGTGTGGGTGGAGGTTTTCGCTCGGGACCTGTTACCCCTGTCTTGGCTAGCTCTGGAAGGAACTATTTCTTCTCTGGCTTTGGTGCTAAGTGTGTGCCCTCTCCTTCTGAGCAGACTTTTTGGTTGAATACCCACGTCGAGTATCTATTTCCTGTGGGCTTTGTTGTGGCCCCTGTTTTTATTCTCCTATCGGTGTTGGTGGTTTCTTTTTATGCCTTCCCTTGCAATGGTTTGCATGAGACTGTTATTGTGGTGGTGAGGGCTTGGAGGAACCATTTTGAACCTGGTTGTGGTGCTAGGTTGTTCGACCAGGGTTATGCAAGTGTTATGGTCGTGTTTTCTTCGATGGCAATGGATTTCCTCTCAAGAGGCAAGTTGACTCTATCATGGTTGGGAGATTGGTCTTCTTACATACCCTTAGTGATTTGTGCATTGGTGTTGTCGAGCCTTTGGAGTATTGTGCCATTTGGATATGGGCTCATCTTGTTGCTCTTATGTTTTGGTGCTCTTAGCGGTTGGTGTTTCTCCTGCAGACCTCTGGCGCTCATGGGTACAGGCTTAGCTCTTGCCCTTGCTTGACCCACTTAGAGTTGGTTTTGGGTTCCTTCTAGGGGTGCTTAGGGATCTTTTCCCCTCCTCTCAGGATGCCTGGCCACTGGGGCTAGTCTCTGTGGCCTTTTGTTGTTGAAGAGATGTGTGTGGGTGTTTTTGAGAATGGGTTTCTGCAGCTTGGGCATTGTGGACTTGTTGTTTGTTGGACTCCTCTGTTGTTTTATGGGGTGGTGTCAATGTTCAATTGCATGTCTCCAAGTCCCTCTGACCTTGGAGTTTTCACGAGGCTCTTGGTGGTGTTGTTGTGGCTCCTTCGGACCCCTACTAGTGACAACGAGATGGGGTGTTTGTGGCTTTACTTTCAGTGCCTTTCTCGTGTGTTGTTGTGTTGTGGAGGCTTGTTTTCTTGGCTCCTATTGGTGGTTTGGGTTACAGTGTTGGCCTTTCCCTAGTTTTGGAGACCAGCTGTGTAATGGATAGTGGTATCGTTTGCATGAACCACTATGTAGTGTGGTCAATGTTTGGTGTTCATCATATGCTATGCTTGCTCGGTGCACATTTGGGGGCGTGTTTGGGGCAAGGCCTTCTATGTCTTTTTTGGGACTGCCTTGTTGTGATTGCCTTCTATGGTATGATGAGTTGTGGTGGTGGGGATTTCCTACACAAATCTTGTTGGGCCTGGTGGGTGGCTCTTGATATTTTGCTGCATTATTGAGGATGGTGCTTATTCTGGTTTCAGGTGGGTGGAATGGTGCTTTTTGGATTTGGACAGTGGTGGTTATTCTCTGCACCATTGGGTTGTTTTTTGTCTTCTCGTTGAGACTGTCTATTTTAGTGTGTATGGACAACAATCCTGTTACCTTTGATGTTCAGGGGTTCGCTATTAGTTTTAAAGGGCTTCCCCTTTCCTGTGTTAGTTTTTGGTTATGGATTGGCAATAGTTTTGGGGTTGTGCTCACCCTTGAGGCTGACTTGGAGCTTATTTTTGCCCCTATCAAGGTGGGGAGTGTTCCTTTCGCCATGTTAGGAGTTTGGATTTGTTGGTTCCCTTCTACTTCTTTCACAGATCCTATGGAGGTGGATGCGTCCCCTATTGAGGTGGTGGTTGGCTACATGAAAGAAGTGGATGGTTGTTCTTGGTGGTCTTCTCTTCGCTATGGCGGCTTCACTTTTAAATGGATTCACGATTGGCTCACTAGTATGTCGACATTCTCCCTATTTGCTCCTATTGAGGTGGGACCCTTTTCTATTGAGGTGAAAAGGGTTTTGCAGATGGAGGTTTGTCTACCTACTAGGGGTGGCCATTGGGTTTTTCTTATTGACTTGGGGTGCCTCCCTTCCCCTTTGTAAGGTTGCCCAACTCTATGGGTTGTCTTCTTACTGATATTTCCTAGAAGTCTTTACTTCTTGATTGTTTTGGCCTCTTTGGCCTTGGGACTGTTTATTGGTTTGTGGCCTCCATAAATCAGGTTTTCTTTGATAGTCTTTGGCTACGTAAAGGTTTGGCGCCCTAGTTAACGTTGCTTTTCTAATCAAAAACTAAATATTAGAGTCTACCCTCTTAATGATTTTCACCCTCCAACCCCTTCTTCTCCACAAGAATTTTATTTTATTTTAAATGGAAGGATTCACCATAGAAATTAATGCATTTTTTTATTATTTGCCAAGGTTCATCAAGATTTTGTACAAAATTTTAGTGTTGTAAAAAAATCGTTAATAAAATTAATTTTTTTTCAAAAAGAAGAAAGTTTCATCAATAAAAAATAATATTTTTAAAAATAAAAAAATTCACCAAGATTTTATATCCTTCTTTTGGGGATTTCTTAAAGTTATTCCTAGATGGAATTTATTGTCATATAGACTAAATAATTTTATTCTATTCTATATTTTTCTTAAGAAATCATTTTTTTTTTTTTTTAAAAAGAGTTAAATTCACATGTATTAATAAAATGACTTTTTGTTTTTTTTAATTTTAAATTTATCTTAAGATTGATTTGACTTATTTTCATGACTAGATTATTTGTCAAGAGTTGGAAAAGCATTTAGTTTATGATTCTTAATGTTGTATTTAAAGGTGGAATCCTAGTTTTTAAATATTATAAGGTATGTATAGATTCTTTGTATCATAGAGTCACCATTTACTACTTGTATGTATTATCAAGTATATTTCTATTATAATATTTATGTTCTACAAGCATCTAGACTAGTTTGCATGTTTGAGTGTTGTCTTCGATCTTTTTCTAGCTATCGATTGAGTGTTTTTATATGGTTGGCACAAAGGAAATAACTACTCCTACCATGTTCAAACTAGCAACCACAAGAACTAAATTTTGTGATGGAACAAATTGAGAAAATCAAGTCAAACTAAAATCAATATTCTAAAAATTAATGAATATTAAATCCACAATAGATAGATTACTCACTAATTTCAAAGCATTTGCCTAAACATCACTAATATCCCTATGTTATTAGCAAATCAACATGCAATGCCCATCATAATTGTTTAACTAGTCATTTTCACATTTGATTCATTGAAGCATTTATTTATTTTAGTGGCATATATTTATTTATCATTCCCAACTTGACACATCTAAGGTAGATTTGAATATTAATGCTATCTATCTTAGATTTATGTAAATTGAGTTTTTGTCTTGCTCTTAAATTGGAAAGGGTTTGTTTTATTTTCTTCCTTTACATTTTTATGAACCCTTTACTCCCACATCCACATAGGATTTTGATTTTAATCATTTTATAAATCTTAGAGTGAGTTATATTGCTCTATATTTTTATCTCTTTTTATTGTGCTAATTTGGGGATTGTTTATGCCACTAGCTTCTCAAAACCCTAATCTTTCTTTTGGAATGAATGCTCATCTAAACTCTAATATCATTAACCACTCTAAGGAAAATGAGATCTTCTCTAATAATAATTATACTAAACACTATATTGAGAATCATGAAGCCCAACAAGATTATGATCATGATGCTTATGTTGCTAAGAAAGCCTCTCACTTTACGAGATTATTACTTATTGATGTATACTCATATTGAATGTCCCTAATAATTAATTATTATTTTGCGTAAGGCTTTGATTGATTTCTCATTTAACATGTATATTCTTCATTTGTTGATACCATATATCCTCTTCCCGACCCACTCTTCATTTGTTGATGGTATATCCTTTTCCCAACCCACTCAACATTTATTTTCTTATGCCCCTTCCTCTAAACTTGTACTTATCACTTTAATGACTCTACCACTTAGGTTGACACTCCTAGTATCACCTCCACTTTCCTTCCACTATTATTCCACTCACTTCTCATCTTTCCACATATATGCATACCCATGTAGCTACTAGCATAAGTCGATCCTATAATGAGGGATTTAATATGGTTGACAAGCACAACATCCAAAATTAACATTCTAAATATTAATAAATATCAAATTCGCATGCACAAATAAAATAAAATAAAAGATATATTATTCACCAATTCTAGAGAATTCACCAACATATCATTAGTATTCCTATATTATTGGTAAATCAATATATGAATCTATTGATATAATGGGACTTTTCCCTTACCAGCTATCTACAGACCAAAAAAATAAAATACGAGTCTATTGATTTTTCAACTAAACATTGTCATTGTTTTATTTAATTTTTAACACTTAATTATCTTAGTGTCATTTATCTATTCATCATTCTCAACTCACAAATCAAGGGCATATTTTGAATATTCATGCTACTTATTTATTTATCTTGAATTTATATGAAATGGATTTATGTCTTAAATTAGAAGAAGATTTATTTATCTTCTTTCGCGTTTTTTATGACATCCTTTGCTCGTAGATGTTATTAAACTTTTCCATCCTTAGGGTTTTGTCTTTTGATTTTTCTCCTAGGCATTCTTAAAGTGTTTTATAGAGAAGATAGTGATTTATATTATTTTATCTTTTTATCTAACTTTTCCATACTAATTCCTTGATTGGTTGTGTCATGATCTACTATAAAACCCTAGTATTCCTTTATGGAGGAGTGCTAATCTAAACCCTAATATGGCTTACCATTCTAGTGATAATTATATATTATTTAATAATACCTATACAAAGCACTATATTGATGATCATGAAAAATCAAAATAGGGGCTTGATTATTCATGCCAATCTTCTACTTGAAGATTCAAACCTTCTTCCATTTAGCTACAAGTTGATTGAAAATCACAATCACACAAAGGTTTGGTTTTATTTCTATCATTTATTTTTTATTAACGTAGCATCATTTTAGTATTTTTAATATATTTTGGAGTATCATTGTGTTAGTGTTTCATCCTTTGTGTGTAGTAAAGTTGAATTTACATATAAGAATTTATATTGTTTAATAGTTTTAGACAACAACACATGACATGGACTATAGTGTGTGAGATGGACTAAAGCGTGACCCACAAATATTGACACATTGCAACCACATCCTTGGTAGTGAGCTCCATCTTTTGGTGCCAAGTTCTTTTCTCCCTTCCGTTCATGATTTTGAATTTAGTTTGTTGATTTGTATTTTTTTTTCATAAATTAATATTTTATAACCTATCTCTCTTCTTCTTTCACTTAGTTTCATAGGTAATAGGTAAGGGGAAATTTATCTAGATAAGGTTTTATAAGATTTTTTGTTTGTTTTCTAGCAACAAATTAAGTTTTTGAATAAAAATACAAAAAAACCTCATTTCATTTAACTTATCTAGAAAATATAAAATGAGATTAGTTGTAATCATTAAAAGCATTTAGGTAAACAAAAAAAACAAATTATATTAGGTTTTAGTGAAACAACACATTGTGTGTTGTGATGCTCTTTTTTATGAGCTTTATAACCTTTTTTTTTTTTTTTTATCTTATCATTTATAGAGGCTTTTGAAAATTTTAAAGTAAATTTACCAATATCGATCAAGCTACAAATTTCAAATAGTCAAATGCTTTGATACTATATCAGAATTAGTTAGGAATATGGAAGCACAATATAGCTTTCCATTTGTTTAAACCGGATTAGTATAATATGATATCTATCATATACAAACAAGAGTGTGTAAAATGTATATAGATACTTTGTATTTATAAGCAAGGAAGAGGAGGTGAAAAGCTAAGAGTGAACCTTTGACTACCCCTCCAAAGATGCAACACTCATGAACTCACATGACAAAAGTGTGAGCAAGTGGTAAGTATGCATGTACTAGGTGTATATTTTGTTGATTTTGAATTTCTATAAAATGATAACCTCACACAAACATCAAGAACTTTGATCTTGACCTGATTTGGATAAATTGAGACACCAAAGGGGGCATGGATTGAGATGACATTTTAGCAAAATAAATTAGTTTTTTAGCAATAGCCTTGAATTGGGAATTTCAACATAGGCTCTAATAGGATAATTGGAGGAGGGAAGATCATAAATCAAAGAAATAGATAAGAAAAATAATTTACTAATGTAGTAAATAAGATCTTTAGGACATGCATAATAACTTTGGTTTCATTTTCAAGCCATAAAGATTGTTTTTCTTTTAATTTCTCATTTTAAATTAAATTTAAATATAGAAACAAATGTAAGCTCAAGAATTTATTTGTTCCCCATAATTTATGACTATTTTAAAAAATATAATAATTGAAAGGTCAAGATTTATTTTGGTTCTTAGCATTTATGAATATTTAAATGATACTATTTTAAAAATAGAAGATCAAGATCTTTATTATGCTAATCCTTTGAATCTCAATCATTGATTCATTTACTTGTCCAAGTGCTCTTTATTAAGGGAAGTTATATTGTTTTAAAATTTTGCTAGTCATCTCAGCCATTAATATTTAGTCATCTCAGCCATCAATATTTATATTAAATAAATATTCTTTACTAAAAGAATCCTTAAATATAGTAAAATTAATTTTATATCAATGTGACAATCAAATTGTACATTTACTATATGTGATGTTGTCTTTTTTAAACAAGTTATTATTAACAAAAAAAATAAATCAATATTTATAAATACTATAATACAAAACATTGTGCTTATAAATATTTATGTTTTTTTACTTTTACAATTAATCAATTAATAACTAGAACTTAAAAATAAATGAATTAAGGAGAAGAATTACATGCCTAGAATGTCCTCCAATTGTAGCAACAACTTCATCTACACATGTAAATATAGTTGTGAATGCTCCAAAGAAGAAGCTATATCGAGATGTTTCCTTCAAAGCTCTATATATTATTCCACCCCTCCTCATTTTCTTAGTTTCCTTCATCCTAAAGAAGAACAATTTTTTTGTTGAGCAAAACTAAAGTTACAATAAGAATGCAACCACAAAGAAAAACCTTGCAAGTAACAAAAGTTTCTTAATTGATAAAGTTTTCTAATTTGATGGTTATGCTTAAATATTATTTAGAAAAATATATTTACTAAAATAATTAAAAAATTATATAATTTTTATTTATATTGAGTGGCTTATATTAAAGGTGTATGCGATCTGTCTAATTAATTACTTAAAAAGTCAAAACTTGGTACACTTTAAAAAACTAAGACTTGGTAGATCTACTAAAATATAAGATAAGGTAGACTTTTAAATATAATAATTAAAATTTAAAAATTTGATTGTTAATCTATATAATTATGTAATTTAAATTATAATATATTTTTAAATGGTACATTATTTAGAAGTAAATTATTAGATTTTTTCAAAATAATATTGTAAATGGATTTAAAGAAATAATATGTATCTTATGGCATGTTAATGGGCCTGTTAGGGTTAATCCTCCAATCAGAACGAAAAAGGTGGAATGGAAGAAACCTAGTGAGGGGTGGATCAAGTTAAACTTTGATGGGGCTTCAAGTGGTAATCCTGGCCCCTCAAGAGCAATGTGTGTGGCTCAAGATGATCAAGGAAATATATTGGCCATTGGAGCACAAAGACTCCTCGATGGCACTAATAATGATGCAGAAGGAAACATTGCTCTTTTGGCCTTAGAGTTGGCAAATGTCCTAAAGACCCCTAAAATTCACGTTGCTGGTGATTCCCAAATTATTGTAAATGCAATTTCAAATGGAGAGGCCCCTAGTTGGAAACTTAATAAAATTATCAATATTGCAAAACAAAAATTAAAACATTTTGAAGACTTTAGACTTTTCCATGTTAAACGAAGTGGCAATTCGACAACAGATGTCATTTCCAAGTGGGCAAGCAAATTAAATATTTGCAATCATTCCATGAGGTGGTGTAATTTGTGAGATGTTGGTGGCCAAGAACTCGATGTACAATCTTGTGTATGATGAGTCAAGAGACTCATTTGTTGTAATGGTTTGCAAGGGTTAGTGATCTGATGGAACATGCGAGGTGCTTTTTATGGGGCAAAGAATGCATTTTATTCTTAGTGTTTGTGGTGGAGGCTTTTATCCAAATTTTTATCTTGGTTGTGTAAGTATTGACATGGAGACCAATTTCTCTTTGTGGTCAGCGAAGCAACTGTTGGTATTTCGATGGAGGATTATTGAGGAGAGAATGTGAAACCTCTTTATGTTTGACAATTCGATGTTGTCTCAAATTATCTAGATGGTCTTGGATGATGATTATATGGATTCTAAATTTCAATATAGAACCAATGTTGATGTTGTATCTTTGTTGATGGTGTGGTGTTTGGTCCTGGGTAGTGGTGATACCACAAGGTGGTTGATGATGGTGGTGGTGTGAGGAGAATGGTGTGGGGGAATGGAGGATTTCATCAAAATGGTTGTTTTGGGCAAGGGTTTCATGGCCCAGGGTGGCAAGTGGGTGCACACTACTGAGTTGGCTCCACCTCTTCAACATTTTCTCCTATGGTGTTGGGGTGTGATAGAGATGAGTGTGTTGAGGAGGCTTGTATTGAGTGGAATTTCCTACAAAATTATGTCGCACAGTGTGAGAAAGAGAAAGCCAAACAAGTGGAAACAGGCCTGGCCCTGATGAGGAAGAAATTGAAGTTTTCAAAAAGTGATTATTGGAAGGGAAACCCAAAGAATAATTTGAATGGGGGGTTAATTTGACACCCAATTTTGACTCTAGGTTTACCTTGGTATTGTTAATGAGGGATTGTTGTGACACCCAATTTTGACTCCAGGTTTACCTTGGTATTGTGATCAGTTGTGGCCCGGTTCATATGGTCCTATATTAAAATGGCTTCATATATTTGGCAAAGGAAGATTTGTTGTTACTAGAACCCTTTGTTTTATTTGTCGAGTGTGTTTGGATATGGGTGGTACAAGTTTTTAGTTTTTGGGTTCTCGACTTTATGATTGGACAACAACCATTGATTTTTTCTCTTGAAGGGTTCTGGATAGGAATTGGTTTGGAGATCATTATGGTATGACTCAAGTTTTACATAAATCTTTTTGGCCCTTTGTTTGTAATTTAGACTTTTGTTAATTTGGTCTATTTTAATTAGGTGGCTTGTACTATGGTCTGGTGTTGTTATGTAGTACAGACCTTAGTCGTAATTTGTTAGGTGGATTGTAAATTTTATTTAAGTTTTCATAGTCTATGTTGTGTTGTCATTGATGTCAACCAGTATAGGATGGCAACCGACATGGGAGACTAAAGTGTATTATTGTCATTGATGTATACCAGAAATGGTGTCATTGATGTCAACTAGATTAACAGGTCACCAGTAAGGAAGAGAAGGTCATCTAGCATAATGGTCATTGGAGTCACCAGTACACAAGTTAGTGTTGGCTTGTGTTGAAGACATAAGTATTGGAGACCGGTATGGTTGCCAACCGGCAAGTGAGCAAGCAGGGTGAGCTAATGAAGAAGTGCCAACCGACATGTTGTTGGATGTTTTGATGTGAAACAATAGGACTCCCACTGGATAAAGATGCAGTCACCGGATGATGAGAAGACTAAGAGTGGGTGTACCCAACTGGATCATATGTGCCTGATTGAAGTTGTGTCTGCTCAAACAAGGAGGTCATATTAGTGCAATGCCAGAAGAAGATGACAAGGATCCACTCTCATCGGTAAGTGGAGCTTATCCCCCAACATGCATGGAATGCATCGTAACCTTCTGGGATAAGACAAAGAAGTATATGGCAGCTGATTGAAGGCTCACACCAGATTAGCCTATGAAACACAAGGATTCCTCAGGTGCATGAAATCAAAGATATGTACTGGATCAGCTACGGTAGGCATGTTGAGCTACCGGGATAGATAAGGAAGAGTAAAGAAGTGATGGGTTTGTTACTTTGATAAACTAGTTGAGATGATGTTCGGGCTGATGAAGAAGAAGGTAAGTACCGGGATAGATAAGGAAGAGTAAAGAAGTGATGGGTTTGTTACTTTGATAAACTAGTTGAGATGATGTTCGGGCTAATGAAGAAGAAGGTAAGGTTGAGCAGCTGCAGATAGAGAGTGCATTTGAAATGCAGATGGAGACTATTGAAGTTTGATGGCATGGTGTCATCAAGGTTATTATCGATATACAGGCAGATGCATCATGAACTGGTAAGTAGGACAATCGGTGAGCTAGCAAAGAGGCAAAGTGAAAAGACCCTAACCGATGAAGATGGGCATGCAATAGGTTGACAAGTTTGGTGACCAGTTAAGGTGTTCCACCGGTAGAACAACAAAGTGTAGGTTTGAAGGTTGACTGGTTAGGATAGAACCGACAGGGTTAGAGAACCGAAAGATGAACCCGGTTGAGCGGTTGGTCGATGATCCTGTCTGAACCAAATTAGAGGTCTAAGCTGAGATGGATACCGCTAGAGATGCCATGAGGAGTTGAAGTGTCAAGCATGCACAAGTCACTGTAGTGTGTCGGTGAGGTAGTTGGCAGTTGGTCCGACAATTAATGTTGATTGTGACTGTTACGGGTTGAGTTGCAGAGGGTTTGCGGCTCGAGGCAGAGCGAACCGAGGTGATCCATAGCATGCACTGATCGATGCAAGATGTTTGGGTACAGATCAAAGTAGGTGAAGCAAACCATCAAACCATTTATGGTGATTAACCAAGAGATGAGAAGACAAATTGAATGCAGGTTGCTAAAGATGGAAGGCGTGCACTGGAAGGCACGATGTTGGCAGTGATGTACAAAAAATCATCTTTGAGACATGATTTGATGAGATTTGATTGGATATGGTATGCCTCATTCATTAGTAAAGAAACCCTAATGCACCAAATTTGAATCTACTGATTGGCGGGAAAGTTTGGCTATAAGTATGCAGACCAAAGACAGGGATTGATGATGTTTCCAGAAAGTGAGGTGTCAGATATAGAAGATTAAAGTGTGAGTGTGAATCTAGAGTCAATAGCCTAAGTGTCATCGAAGGTCATTGAAGTGATTGAGTGAGTGAAGATACAACCGATGACAGGGTTTTAGAGAGGCTTAACCGATGAATTATCACTGTATATGACATTAGTGTGAATAGATTGTTGGCAAGAAGGAAGAGAGAGGAAGGCAACTATGGAAATGAGCCTACCATTGTAGAACCGGTTTGTGAGAGCAAGAAGAGAAATGTGTCACGTGTCTGTAGATGAAGTTAGATCAGTCAGCAACAACAACAATGATGAAGAAGGAACCCACCTCTTCATGGCTCAAGAGTTCGAGAATGAGAGGCACACATCTGAGAGTGATCATATAGATCATTCCTACCGACAAGATGTGTTTGGCAGCGATAGTGAAGATGAAGAAGAAGAAGAACAAGCAGAAGTTGATATTGAAGGGGAACTTGATAGTGCACTCTAAGAACTTAGTAGAGTGAGAAATGAATACAAGTTGTTCAAGAATGTTGCGGTTGTGGAGCAAAACCGGTTAATCAAATGCCTTAAAGAATATGAGAAATGTATCTCAGAGCTAAAGACTCCAAGAGAAGACACTAAGGAATGCAGGTGTAAATATATAGCATCAGAGATGGAGGCAAAGGATAAAGAGAATCAACAGTTAGAGGGAGAAATGCAAAATCTTCGTAAAGACCTTGAGAAATGCCAGGATGAGCTCAAGGTAAGAATCTGGTATGATGGCAGCAGTGATGCCTTTGATAAAATGTTGAAGAAGCAAAAACATTCCAAGGATACCAAAGGATTAGGAAGTGATGTCGGTGAATGCTCCACCAACAAGAATGTCCCCCACAATGACATTCTATTTGTCTTCTCAAATGGAGATAACAAAGGACATACCTTCACTATCCGGAACACTCCCAGGAAGAAGGTTGATCTAACCACAACCAGTAAAGACATCAAGCTAAGGATGAAGACCGATGCTGCAAGAAGGAGAAATAATGTGAATCCCAAAGGAAAAGGAAAAATGGGAGAAGGCGGCTTCACCGGAAGAAAGAATATGAGAAGACAACATAGAAGACCTCCTACCGGTAGAAGACAAAAAAATGTTGCTGCCCACAAGACAAAGCAAGTGTGGGAGAAGAAGGGATCATATGGAAGAACTGTAGAGTGTAGATAATCCAAGATCCACCCTTAGAGAAGAAGAAATGGAGATACTAAACCGGTAAGATCTCAACATGCATGGCAAAACAACTTTCTTTGAATATTGTTTTGCATGCAAGGGTTATGGCCATAAGGTAGATGAATGCAGAATGTGATCTAGGAATAGACAAATGTTCTTCCTAGAAATAATAATGTTATCTGTCAAAGATGTAGTGGTTTTGGCCATAGAAGTTATGATTGCAAAAAGAAGAACTCGCAGTCATGTGGCAGCCGGTATAACAATCATGCTCAATATGAAAATGGGTATAGGTCATATGAACATCAAAGACCTGCATGGAACCAAAGAAGAAATGTCCCTGCAAGATCAAGAGGTCCACCAGTTCTGGTAGCCGATTACAACAACATGACCAGAAGAAGATGGTCTAACCGGTTTGACAGAAGTTCCCCCAGTCATGTGTTTGGTATGAACACAATTTGCTTCTATAGCAATGCTTCCAGTCATGCTCCAAATACAGTAGATCAAGGATAAATCAGCAAAAGAAGGTAAGACCTACTCCCATGACTGCAAATTAGAAAAGTATTGAGACCAAGCAGGTTTGGAGGAAGAAGGAAGCGAATAGGACCATGGACCAGCACTGTGCATCCAATGCACAAGTAATATCTCCTGAGGCATAAAGGAGATGCAGGACCTTAGGGGGAGTAACATATTGACCATATCTTTCACCCCCTTAGTGGAAGAGGACAAATAGAAGAACAAGTTGTTGCCGGTATAAATGAAGGAAATGAGATGGCAAGTGTGTGTAGTTTCTGCCTTGGCTACACACCTATAGATGAGAGATGGATTACTGCCACGTGTGTCAGTGGATGGTTCAAATTACCATGGGAATCAGAGGCACTTGACATGAGAAGACAAGAGTTAGAGGAAGATTCTCCAGTGGTTATGATGGACCGGTATGTGCAGCATGTTACCGGTATGGATATTGACCAGATTTGTAGATTATGTAAGTCAATGAGGCTCAAGATCATTGCAGTAACTCTAGTTGCATGAATTTAAGTGATTATGTCTTAGGTGATATTAGAAAAGACCTGAAAGAAGTATGTTGGCTCGGTATTTGATCATATATATATATATATATACATGCATCTTTTGGGCTAACCGGTTTGATATGTTGGCATGATAGTGATGATGTATGGCATTGTGTTTTTATAAAATTATGTCATAAGTTATGGTGGATATAATGGAGTTGTAATGTCATCAGTTGATCACATATGCACAACTCAATCGATATAAGGCGAAGGTTAAAGAACCGGTTTAGAACCTAATAGGCAAAGAGAACCTGAGATATATAGCTCAGGGGGAGTTCACAATCGTATTTTATGATTGGTATCAGACATGCTGGAATCAGGGGGAGAGAAAGTGTCTATGGTTGTACCGGTATGATTGAGACTTTGGGATGTGCTCATCGATCCTTGTTTGTGAGGTATTTCAATGTCTACTCAATTTGTACTTTATTGAATTCACAATCGGACCACAAGGAGTGTTTCCTGCAGCAAGGGAAAGTTACCTGCACAGGAGGAGAACATACATTTGGCATCAGAGAGGATATCGGTGATATCAAATTGGTATTAGTGTCAGATTCAACACTTGGTATCAACAAATTTGGGTCAAAATAATTTTTTGCATATCAAAAGGGGAGATAATGCAGTCTGATCGATAGGTAAGTGAAATTCACTGACACACTTTTCAATAATTGGTTGCTCCTATAATTGGTATCAGAATGGCATACACAATTGGTGTCAGTTGGTGCATGATCCTTCCATCTCAAGTGAGGAGAAGCATCTGGTAGAGACAAGGAGGAGAGAAACCTTGTCAATGCCCTTTGCCATTGTTGTCAAAGGGGGAGAGAGAATCTGTAGTATGACGGATACTACATGTGTTGACATCAATGCCAAAGGGGGAGATCGTTGGCATTGTGTTGTCATTGATGTCAACTGGTATAGGATGGCAACTGCCATGGGAGACTGAGGTGTATTATTGACATTGATGTATACCAAAAATATTGGCATTGATGTCAACTAGATTAACAAGTCATCGGTAAGGAAGAGAAGGTCATCTAGCATAATGCTCATTGGAGTCACCGGTACACAAGTTAGTGTTGGATTGTGTTGAAGACATAAGTATTGGAGACCGGTATGGTTGCCAACTGGCAAGTGAGCAAGCAGGGTGAACTAATGAAGAAGTGCCAACTAGTATGTTATTGGATGTTTGGATGTGAAACAATAGAACTCCCACTGGATAAAGATGCAGTCATTGGATGATGAGAAGACTAACAATGGGTGTACCAAACTAGATCATATGTGCCTGATTGAAGTTGTGTCTGCTCAAACAAGGAGGTCATATCAGTGCAATGTCGAAAGCAGATAACAAGGATCCACTCCCACTGGTAAGTGGAGCTTATCCCCCAATATGCATGGAATGCATCATAACCTTTTGGGATAAGACAAAGAAGTATATGGTAGTTGATTGAAGGTTCACACTAGATCAACTTGTGAAACACAAGGATTCCTTAGGTGCATGAAATTAGAGATATGCACCAAATCAACTAGGGTAGGCATGTTGAGCTACCGGGACAGAGAAGGAAGATTAAAGAAGTGATGGGTTTGTCACTTTGACAAACCGGTTGAGATGATGTCTGGGATGATGAAGAAGAAGGTAAGGTTGAGTAGTTGGAGATAAAGAGTGCATCTGGAATGCAGATGGAGACTGTTGAAGTTTGATGGCATGGTGCCATCAAGGTTATTATCGGTATACAGGCAGATGCATCATCAACCGGTAAGTAGGACAATCGATGAGCTAGCAAAGAGGCAAAGTGAAAATTCCCTAACCGATGAAGATGGGCATGCAACAGGTTGACAAATTTGGTGACTGGTTAAGGTGTTCCACCGACAAAACAACAAAGTGCAGGTTTGAAGGTTGACCAGTTAGGGTAGAACCGATAGGGTTAGAGAACTGGAAGATGAACCCGGTTGAGTGGTTGGTTGATGATCTTGTCTGAACCAAAATAGAGGTCTAAGTTGAGATGGATACCGACAAAGATGCCATGAGGAGTTGAAGTGGCAAGCATGCACAAGTCGGTGTAGTGTGTCGGTGAGGTAGTTGGCAGTTAGTCTAACATTTAATGTTGACTGTGACTGTTATGGGTCAAGTTGTAGAGGGGTTGCAGCTCGAGGCAGGACGAACCAATGTGATCCATGGTATGCACTGATCAATGCAGGATGTCTGGGTATAAATCAAAGTAGGTGAAGCAAACCATCGAACCATTTATGGTGATTGAACAAGAGATGAGCAGACAGATTGAATGCAAGTTGCTAAAGATGGAAGGCATTCACTGGAAGGCACAACGTTAGCGATGATGTACATGCAATCATCTCTAAGACATGATTTGATGAGATTTGATTGGATATGGTATGCCTCGTTCACCAGTGAAGACACCCTAATGCACCAAATTTGAATCTACCATGGGGTGGGAAAGTCTAGCTATAAGTATGTAGACCAAAGACATGGATTGATGATGCTACCAAAAAGTGAGGTGCCTGATATAGAAGATTAAAGTGTGAGTGTGCATCTGGAGTCAATCAGCCTGTGTGTCATTGAAGGTCATCAAAGTGATTGAGTGAGTGAAGATACAATCAGTGACATGGTTTTAGAGAGGCTTGACCAGTGAGGTCAAGTTAATCGGTGAACTATCACTGTATATGAAAATAGTGTGAACAGGTTGAGTGTGAGTTTCGACAAGAAGGAAGAGAGAGGAAGGCAACACAGAGTGAACCGATGTAGAGTGAGTATTTGGGAAGAACTAGAAGGCAAATAATAGAGCAAGGTTAAACCTGTGAGCTGAGTAACTGGTGATGAAGTGCGGAGTATGATAGGTTAGAAAACCAGTAGAGCATGAACTGGTAAGGCAACAACATCATGCAAAGGAGAGCAGAAAGAGGATGAAGAGGTCGGACTCGGTAGAGACAGAGTGGAAGAGGAATCAGAAAGAAAAAGCTGAGAAGGAGCAATGAGACAGATGAGGAGTGAAACCGGTAGAGAGAGAAGTCATTAGTTGAGGTTAGAAAACATATTTGTAAACAGATTATAACTATTGTATTATTTGATGTAATTCATTGAAATCACTGAGTTGGAGCTCGGTGCAAGGGTTGGTGCCCATAAACTATTAGGGGTTGGTGCTCCTTGCATTGGTGCCCTAAATCAGCAGGGGTTAGTGCTCCTTGGGTTGGTGCCCTAAATCGGCATGGGTGGTGCTCCTTGGGTTGATGCGCTAAATGTTGCAACCAATGTTTCATTATGAGGCTGGATTGGAGCAATAGACCCCAACAACATTTCTCACCGATGTTTTTCCCATGTTGGGTTTTCCTTGTACATCTGGTGTTATGTGATGTTGCTTTTGTGTGTGGTTGTATTTGTGTCATCTTCCTATCTAAGGAGTACATCCGCCTTGTGTTAGATCTGCTAACCAGAACACACACCTTAGGTTTAGAAGGGTAAAGTTTGGAAACCATTGATTCACCCCCCCTCTTAGTGGCATCTTGTGTTCAACATGTTATTCATCGTTGGGTGTCCAATTATGGTGGCGGTTGGTAGGCCTAGCTGGTATATGTTTATGCACATATGTACATATTTTAAATATTTCAATAAAATATCTTTAACCTATCAAAAAAATAATAATATATATCTTATGATTAGTTTAAGATGGTCATTAGATAAATAAAACTAAACATAATTAGATCTAAAATTATTAAAATTTAAGGTTTTGATCAATGTAACTAATAAATAAAGAGGGATTGGGAGGTCTTGCCTTTTATAATGATTGTTGGTTATGCTTTATGATTATGAGGTATAATTTGACTACTGCAACAAAATAGATATGGCATTTAAAATGATGCTTAGAAAATAAAAGATTACTAAAATAAAGGTTTTCTAGTACCTAATCTACATGAATACATTTTAGTCATCCTTGATATTTTTTTCCCTTCTTGGCATAGCTAAATCTCCCCTAACATGATTACATCATTCATTGACATGCTATTATTGTTTGTAAAGTAGTTTTATCCTTGTCACTTATGACCTATAAATTTTTTCTCTTTTATTAATATCTTATACATTTGAAAATGATATACGGTTAAAAGCATTGTGGGGGTCTAGAATGTGTAAAAGGAAGGTTTATGACTTCATCGATAACTTTTTAAACCCCTTTGTTGATGAAACAATGTTAAATATGCCAAGACAATTATAGATCAAGTCTACATTTTGTGGGTTTATGTGTGGAGGTGTTGATAGAAATAATATTAATTTTGCAAAGCAAGTGGGAGATTCATTTTGGTGCAAGAAAATTTTATATCGAGTCGCTCCTTTGTTAGAATCAGCTAAGTAAAAGTTCCTATTGGGGACCAACAATGTGTCAATCCTTGGCACATTCTTATCTATGGAATTCTTTGACTTCTTTCCAAGCAGTACCAACAAGCCACATAGCAACTTTGTGCACCACTAGAAAAATAAAAGCCAATTTTTTTTTAGATAGCAATAGCTCTACAACATGCCACTTGTTGCAATGGTATGGGTTTTGAGAGTCATTTATTTATTACACAAATTGGAGCTGCACCATTGGTCGAAATCACCAAAGGGACCCACAAGTGGGACCACCAAAAAAAGGAACTAGTTTGTACATGCAATAGAACAATACTCTTTTAGAGCAAAGGGGATTTGACATATTTTAGAGTTGCATTATTGGCGAAGGTAACAAGTGTGACCAACATGCAAGATCACTGTGAGGACCAAAGAAAAGGGGATGTGTGTGAAGATAGCGTTCTTTAGGAGTGAGGAAAAAGTTAACACATTTTTAATGTTGTGACATTGGTTTTGGTTATAACAACTTATATAACTCGCATGTGTCACATCTTAAGGAAAACAATCATCAGTTAGTTAGGTAGTTGAAATGGCCATCCTCATGAAAATGCATGTTAGAGAAAACATTCTATTAACCTTGGGATCTCCATGGAACCAAAAGAGGATGTGCCTATATATTGTAATGTTTTGATTGTAAAGGGGGCTCGCTATTTATAAGTTTAGGAGTTCGTAGTGGTTCTTAGTAGTAGAGTTAATAATTTTAGGAGATATAAAAAACATTTGTATTCCATCAAACCTTAACAGGTGCTTCTCACAGAAGGATTTTAATATTATACTTTATGCAGATGTGGCCTTTTTATTTTGTTCTCTTTCGAACAATGAAGAGTGTGTGGAATTATATGTTCAACAATTTGGAATTGTGTGTTTCTTGTTATTTTTTATCTCTCTTCTATAATCTTTAACCTCATGGTTGCATTTCTTCGTTTTAAATCATGCATCTACTCTTATAAAATCTTTTTGAATTCTTTAAAGAGTTTTAGGTTACATTATGCATAATTGAAGGTGAACCTTATTAAAAATTTAGTACATCGCTTTAGAATAGGTTTTCAGTTGATTTCATTTCAATACCTTTCTATCCCTTTTCACCCCCCTCACAAAACAAGAAGAGATAACTTATAAAATCTTGGAGGTTGTTTCACGTACCATAGTCCCACATTTTATGAAACTTTTAGATTGCATTTTAAGCATAAGATCTAGAGATAAATAAATTTTTAGGCACTCTTAGTGGGACACTTTCACTTCTATTTAGAAGCCAATTATATGAGTCAAGGACTCGTTACTAATCACAATCAACAGAAGACCCAAATATTTTGTTACTAATCACAATCAACATAGGACCCAAATCTTTTGTTACTAATGGTTGTCCAATGACGTACACTTGAGCCTAACACAACACAAACTCAAACACAAGCACATATGGCTACCCCAGGAGCACCGAGGAACTTTGTAGCTTGGAATAGTAGTAGTTCACTTATTCCTCTAGTTCCTCCAAACATGAGTTCCTATTCCAGCCAATGTGCTAAAAACACTCCCCAAATTTATCAAAGAAGATTTCAAAACCCCCACGAAACACTCGTATGATGAAGTAGATGTTTGTATTGTGCACCATCTTGCATCACAAAATATGACCTTGAGGTTATTGGCCATATCTTTTAAGGGGAAATCTCTTGATTGGTATCAGTCTTTACCACCCAATTCAATTCCCAAATGGGATCAATTGGATGATAGATTATTTGATAGATTAATAAAAAAGGCAACCAATCATCTATCCTACAAAAACTAATCATAATCAAGAGGGCCGTGCAAGAGGTCATTATTGATTTCAACACCAAATTTCACAAAACTTGGCAAAGGATTTAGATGGCGACCTAAAACTCAATAGGAATGGCTATTGTCTTCTACCTAAAGGCCTTCAACTTGGATATATCTATAATGATTCAATCCCTTGGAGGTCAAATTATTCTAGATGTGTATGATCTGGTTGTAAGGGAAAAGAACAATTTTATATATGCGAGGAAACTTCCACCTTAGCCGCCTATGTACATATGTTCTCAAAGTTGTTGATACCTTCATAGGAAGAGGCCCCAAGCACTTCAAAAGTGAACATGTATACCCTTCTACCTAGACATTAACATTGACCTCATCATCTGTAGCCACAATGATTAATGACATGAAAAGCATTATGTGAAGCTTTTCAAATGAGATCATCAACCTCAAAAGGTAACAAGTTGTACCTCCAAAGCCTCCATATTAGAACTATCAAGGGGAATCCTAATTACCAACACAACTAGTATCAAGGGTATTTGAAACAAAACCATCAAGCACAACCTATCAACTGAATTATCCCAGTTCTTACTCCCTTGCAAGAAATCCAACCAAGTTGACATGGAGAATGAATAATCTAGCAGGGGACTCTAATTCATGATTTTTTCCTTGCAATGGTGCACATACACCTCAAAATTATCCTAGGGGAAACTTACAACAAAGAGTAATAGAGAAACAAAGCTAAGGAGTTGCACCTAAAGTAGCTTCATTTGGTTACAAATCCCCTAGAGTTGAAAATGTCATCCTAGTGGCTCAATTATAAGGTATGTCACTAGAACAAGAAGAAAAAACTACATCATATTATGCTCTTTTCTCTTAGGCTGAAGGAGAAAATATAGTGTTTGTTAATGATGCTTCTATTGGGATGTGGCAACTGATCATGCAAGTACTGTTGAAAAAACAACATTTTGAAAGCCCTAAAAAAGCCGACTTTGTAGTTTTGCCCTAAAATTGCATGTTATAAGCGATTAGAATGAAAAGGGCATTGTAATGGTGTTGTATTGTTTTATTGGATAATAAGAAAATATTGGACAATTATGTTCTATGGACGTAGCCCATCTTGGGTGAACCACGTTAAATCTTTGTGTTATTTGTGTTGTGTATGATTCTTCATCTTTTGTGTATTCGAATCTACATATAATTGTTAATTTGTATTTGCTCTAGATCTACCAAAACCCTAATAGCTTGTACATCAAGGATCCCTCAAGTCTAGTTGGACTACTACATCTACTCAAAGAAGAAATTGGTTGAAAATCAAGAAGTTGTCTTGAGACCTGAGGTAACTGTTTAGAGGAACTCAGTATTGTAGACATCACCTCCACTATTTAAAAAATTGAGCATCATGGCACCAAATAAAGAAAAAGATCCTAAGTTTCAACCTCAAGGATCATTGAATGTAGTGAAGCAACTTAAAAATGCCCCCAACAATGTTCCCTTTTGGGATGTGTTGTCTATCCCCGAATAAAAGTCTATGTACTATGAAAATAAATAGAGGATTGGGAGAAACTAATACCAATTGACTTAAAAAGAGATCATAATCAAGCTAAGGCAAACGAGGTAAAAAGTGTGTAACCACATGTAGTAGATACATTCAAAAAATCTAAAGAAGAATTATGTAAATAAAAGCCCACCCCATTTTATTTGATTCTCACTATGGGGAACAAATTGCTACATAATTTTATAATTGACTCTAGTGCGAGTACCACAATGATGCCCAAATAAATTGTAGATCCATTGCAATTTGAGTATGAACCTTTAGAAAGGGGGTAAAGCAATTAGATGGGAAGAAGATTGAAACAATAGGTGTCATTAAGGACCTCCCTTTGACGCTATACTCTTTCCTTAGTATTACAGTGCCTCAAGAGGTTGTAATAATAGATATATCCCATATGTTTTCAGATTATGCTAATAGATATCCCACCCATTTTTAGATTATGCTTGTCTAAAGATTTCAATAATTGGGGTCTACTTGTCCCTAGTTTGGTCTCATTTGATCATAAGAACTAAATATGTCTCAAAAATAAAAGTGTTGTTAGAGCCATTACACTAAGAGCATAAAGCGGAAGATGTTAGGATGAATTTTGAAGCTACTCATACATTTTTTTTAAAGATGAAATGTACTATGCTAAAATATTTAAAGTTGAGTCAGTAATGGGAAATAGAAGCTCCAAAGAAGAGGCTCCCATCAATGAATATATGCAAAGTGATCCTTTTGGAAATTATGATGCAACTAATTTGGGGACCTATGTAATCTATGATGAGGATCAAATCATTCCGGTAGTCACAAAGAAAATAGAGATTAAGGGTGAAGATTCTAAGGATATCTATCTCTTCTGGACCCTACATTTTGATGGTGCAAGATGCAAAAATAGCTCTAGAGTTGGTATTTGTCTCATGTCTCCTTTGAGGATAAATTTTTTCAAATCCTTTTGATTCCAATTTAGTTGCACAAATAATGAGGCTGCATATAAGGCTTTGGTCCATCATTTAAACCTTATCGATCAAATTGGAGTGAAGCAATTAAAAGTATTTGGAGATTTTGAACTAGTAGCTAAGAAGGTTAGACAAATGAAGGTTGAAAAGAAACATCTAGATGAGATCCTATCGCCATTAGATATGTGATTTGATTGAAGCATTCAATGTCTAAGTAGTCCTAAGATCTCAAAATATTGAAGCTGATAGGATAGAAATGATTAGTTCATAATTTTCTTCTATGATTGATCTAATGAAAAATAAACATTTAGTGAGAGTAATTTTCAGGCCTACCATTCTAGACAACAACCAAAACTAGCAAGATTTTTAGAGTGATTTTCAAATCACCTTGTTCTTGCAACAACCAAATACATTTGTGAAATAGTTGTAGCCTAAGATAAAGGAGGCCTATGGTAATCAAATCATCTAGCTAAAGACTAAAAATCTTCCACAGTGGCTAATAACTCTAGAGAATCATTGGAAACAAGCAGGAATTTAGCAAATGGTGCCCAAAGAACCATCTTTGAGGCATGTATTTCTAAAAATCCATGAAAATCATCTCCTGGAATATTAGGGGACTTAATAGTCCTCACAAACATAATTTAGTTAGAAACATGATTAGAGATAAAAACCCAGACATTTTTTTAATTCAAGAAACTAAGATGGTTAAAGATAAAGTTGAAAGTTTGAATATTTTTAAAAACAGAGGAGTCAGTGGAGGTAGTTCAGAAGGTGCTTCGGGAGGAATTGTTACATTCTGGAACAAAAACAATATAGAAGGAGAGGTGTTAATTCAGGACAACAATCTGGCCTGTATTAGATTTAAGCACATTAAGAATTGCACTACGTGGGTCCTAACTAATGTTTATGCTCATAACACTAAGACTGGTCGAAGCGAGATGTGGAGATATCTTACTGGGCTAAGAAGAAGGTTTGCTGAGGACAGCTGGATAATTATGGGAGATTTCAACACTCCCTTGAAGGAAAATGAGAAAAAGGGAGGGAGTCATGCTAATCTGGATAGCAGATTGGACCTAATGGACTTTATAAACAATAATGCCATTCATGATTTGGAGTTGCAAGGAGTCAAATACACTTGGACTAATATAAGAAGTGGTGAGAATTTGATTCAGGTTAGACTTGATAGAGCTCTTCTTTCCTTAGATTGGTTTAATCTTCATGAATGTTCTTTATCTTCTCACATAAGGGCAGGATCAGATCATTACCCTATAACCTTCACAGCTGAAGTAAAGAATAGAAGGAGACATTTCCCTTATAGATTTGAAAAAATGTGGACTAGACACCCGGATCTGGAAAGTAAGATTAAGGACTGGTGGCAGCTCAGTATTGAAGGCAATGCCATGTATAAATTGGTCAAAAAGCTGAAGAATGTTAAAGATAATGTCAAAAAGTGGAATAAGGATTGCTTTGGGAACATCTTTACCTCAAAAGCGACAACCCTCTTAGAACTCAAGGAAATCCAGGATGAGATACAGAACAATGGTTACACCTATATTTCTAGAAACACTGAAGATGCTATTCTTATGAGATATCATGAAATAATAGCTAAAGAGGAAACCTACTGGAAACAAAGATCGAGAAATGTTTGGTTAAAGGAGGGGGATAGGAACACTAAATACTTCCATATGTCCACCCTAAGACATAAAGCCATAAATAGAATTGTACAAATTAAAGTGAATGGCAGATGTGTTGAAGATGATGATTCCATGAGCAAGGCTGCTATGGATTTTTTCTCTAATTTACTTGCTAAGGATCAGAATTTGAATATACAGGCCCAAAGGGAACTTTTGGACAATATACCTACCATTTTGGGAGAAGATCAACATGATCGTTTAACTGCCATTCCTTCCCATGATGAAATTTTGACTACTGTTAAGTCCTTTGAGGGCAACAAAGCCCCAGGTCCGGACGACTTTCCCATGTTCTTCTTCCAAATGTACTGGCATATTTTTGGAGATGATGTTACCAGAGTTGTGAAAGAGTTTTTTGGTGCTAGAAAACTTTTGAAAGAAGTTAATGGTACTTTTATAGCTCTTATACCCAAAAAGATGGCGGCAGATTCAATGGATCTTTTCAAACCTATAAGCTTATGCAACTCTCTCTATAAGATTATCTCTAAGGTCCTTACCTCTAGAATTCTAAAATTGCTTCCTTCCATTATTTCACCTTAGCAAGTGGTTTTGTCTCGGGAAGGCAAATTTTGGACTCTATCATCTCTGTTCATGAAAATATCCATTCTCTAGCCTTTTCTAAAAAAGAAGGTTTTTCTTGACCTCTCTAAAGCCTATGATAGAGTGGATTGGGATTTTATGATGGATGTTCTTTCTGCTTTTGGTTTTAATCCTAGGAGTGTTGGCCTTATCAGGCAACTTGTTTTTTTGGCTACTTTCTCTATGTTAATGAATGGCTCCCCCTCTCCTTTCTTTAAAGCTTCAAGAGGTCTCAGGCAGGGGGACCCTCTATCTCCAGTGATCTTTATCATCATGGCGAAATGTTTGGGGAGATGTATTGGAAAGATGGTTGAGAAAAGGGAGTTTTGTGGTTTGAATCCTTCTTCGGCAGATCAAATATGCTCTCATCAACAGTTTGTTGATGATTCTATAATAATGGGAAAAGCCACTGTGAAGGACGCTAGAAGACTAAAAAAGGCTTTGGATAACTATGGAGAGGCTACTAGTCAGCTTATAAACTGGTTTAAAAGCTTTGTTTATTTTATCAATACCCCAGAGAGAAGGAGGATTAAAATTAGTAACATTCTGGGTGGCCAAATTGGTAGCTTGCCTGCCTCCTATTTGGGGCTCCCCTTAGGTCAAGATCCTTCGGATACCTTTTGGGGAGCCTTAGTGGATAAATTCCATAAAAAGTTGTCTAGATGGAAGGGAGCTCTACTTAGTCAAGCAGGTAAGGTTCAATTGCTAAAAACCAAGTATCCCTCTCTATGCCATCAGTCTGTTTAGGATTCCTACTAAGTATGCTGAGGCCATTGAAAAAATTCAGAGATCCTTTTTATGGACAGGGGTTGAGGAGAAGAAGAGAATGAACTTAATTGCTTGGGAGAAGGTCTGTAAGCCTATGAATAAAGGTGGTCTGGGCCTTAGAAGAATAAGAGACATAAATGAATACCTTATGGCCAAGCAGATTTGGAGAGGATATAGAAATCAAGGAGAGTGGAAAAAAATATGGGACAACAAATATAAAAGCCAATGTCCGAATCTTCAAAGTTTGCTCAAAGCGGAGATTATCCCAATTAGATCCAATATTTGGAAAAATGTCTCTAAGACTAGAGACTTAATTATCAAAGGCACAAAATGGAAGTTGGGGAAAGGGAATCTTATTCAGTTCTGGGAGGACCCTTGGCTTTTGGAGCTCCCTTTAAATGAAAACCCTGAGTAGAACAGATATCAGAACCAATGCAAGGAAAGATTTGGAACCAAGGTGGAGGATTATTGGAAAGATGGACAGTGGAAAGACTTATCTCAAGTGGATCAGCCTTTGGGTAGTTTGAACAAAGTCATGAACTCAATGGTGAGGGTTGAAGAAGAAGACCAGTTAATTTGGAAACTCATAGCTAGTGGTACTTTTACTGTGGCATCTCTTTATCATCAACAATACAATAACATGGAAAGTCCTTGCTGGGCTAAAGCATGGGTGAAAGGTCTTACCCCCAAGATCAACATTTTCTTTGGATAGCCCTTCAAGACAAAATTCTAACTATAGAGAATATCAGAAAAAGAGGTATCAACATGCCAAGTTTCTGTACTCTTTGTAAGCAGAATGAGGAGACAATAAATCATATGCTCTTTCATTGCCCCTTCTCAGCTGATGTTTGGGGAAGTTGTCTGGATCAATTCAATATCAGTTGGAGCTTCCCCAACTCGATTCAGGAGATTTTCAAGTCATGGCATCATCCTTCAAAAAACAGAACCACTACCTTACTATGGAGAATTGCTTTACCTCACGTGCTGGGGTATATGGAAAGAGAGAGAAATGATAGAATTTTCAGAGAAAAGAATACTAAGGCTAACATTGTGTTTGAAAAAATAAGAAGAAGTATAGTGGAAAATATGAATATTATAGGTGGTATTGATAATCCTAACACTAAGGAGGATCAAATTGTCTATAAAAAATGGAGATTAAAAGCTCAAGAGAGCGTCCAGAGTAATCCTAGAGAGGGAGTGATATGGACCAGCCCGCCTAGGGGATGGATGAAAATCAATTTTGATGGGGCCTCTAAGGGAAACCCGGGGGTTGTAGGATGTGGAGTGGTCCTAAGGGATGAATGGGGAATATGTAAAATCATAAAATGTATTCCTATAGGAAATTAGACCAACCATGTTGCCGAAGCCATGGCGGCTTATCATGGGATTATCCTTGCCAAAGATGCCAATTGCACTAAAGTTTGTTGTGAAGGAGACTCCTTAAACATTATCAATTGTTTAAATATGAAATTCCCGCCGTCATTGTCGATTAGTAATGCTATTAAAGCAACTAGAAAAATCAGCGAAGAGTTTGAAATGTGTGTTTTTACACATGTTTACATGGAGGCCAACTCTTGCGCTGATTGGGCAGCCAACCTGGCTTGCCAATCGGGAGACGTCATTACTAGTTATGGTGAAATGGAGATTGCAAGTGAAATGAAATCCTTGCTCAATCAAGACTGAAGATATACAAGGCAACATGGTACTGTTAATCATTATTTCTAATGACCTTTCTGCCTTTTTCGATGCAGGGCTTGCTTGAAGATAATGAGCTATTAAATAGGTGTCATATCATTATTATTTGGCACGGATTATGGGCGCTCTTACAGAATAACCACAGAAACCAGAGGAAAAGTTATCAAAACAAGAGAAGGCATTGCAAGGAAGGTGCTGGAAAAATGGGAGGTAACAAGAAGAGATTTGAACCTGCTTCCTGCTCTGAATGGAGAAAGAATGAAGAAGTCTGGGGTATCCTTTAGCAAGGGGGTCTCAATGTTTTCATGGAACAACTAAATGGGAAGGACCCCACAATCACCAGCTATTTCATCAAGAACTGGAAAAATGGAAAAATTCTGATTGGATCACATATGATGAATGTAGACGAAGAGGTTATCGCTGAGGCCACGGGGATGACTACCGAGGGTATGCAATTTTACAGGGACAAAGGGATATCAGATAAAGTAGCAGACAAGTTTCCTGTTACAGATGGTGAGAGAAGAAAGATGATCAAAATTGACAACTCCTACCACTCCCCGAAGAGAATTTGCAGGCCATGGAGGTTTGTCTTATTTGCTTCTATTGAATATATTACCTTAGACGATAGGTTTACCAGGGCATATGGGCATCACTTCATCCTTCTCAACCATTTCCATCATGGAGAAAGGGTTAGCCTTCCATATTACCTTGCCTATTCAATGGATCATACTATAAAGGAGATCCAGAAGGACCCTAAAGGTGATCATGCCCTCCACCAAGTGCTTATGGTCCTCGTTTATAAAATGCTAAAGGGGAAGTGCATTGAAAAGCCTATTAAAGGCAAAAATGCCAGAGATGAGACTACGGAAAGTAAGGATAGTGGTTTCAACTTTGATTCAGAGACCGAGGGAGAGTCGGAAGAAACTAGCAAAAAAGGGAGGATTAGGGCCGAGAAGAGGAGGATTATTGTGGAATTTGAAATGTCGGATTCTGAAACTGAATCCCTTGAGGAAAAACCTGTTAAAAAGAGGAAAGGGAAAGCCTCTGGAAAGAAGGCTTAGAAAAAGAACACTAAAAAGGATAATTATGTTCTAGTTGAATCTGGGGAGGAGGATGATGAAAATAAGAGGATCAATAGTTAGGACAAAGAAGGGGAGGGTAACCCGGTTAAGGATAATTTGGAGACCGTGAATACCACTAGTCTACATAATGAGGAAAAAGGGGGTCAAAGTGATAGTGGTGACAAAGATACTATTAAGGCTTTCTGTGAGACCATTGCTACTTTGGTGAAGGATATTAATAGTTTGATAACTGATACACAGGCCATGGCAAGAATTACAATTGGTGACAAGCCCCTGGCGGAGCATGTTAAAGAGTTAGTGGTTGTTCTGCATAATGCACAAGCTATTGAATGTATGGTTGGAAAAATCTTAGCAACGAAAAAAAAGGTCAATGAGATGGGAGATAGAAAGGAAATGGAAAACAAACTCAAAGATTTTGGCAGCAGAATTGACAAGCTGGAGCACAATGTCAAGCAGCTTGCTGATCAAAATTTCCAAATCCTCAAATCTTCGGTGGACAACATGAACATCTTTATCAACAGGCTTGAGAATAATGCAGAGAAGGATGGTGATAAAGAGCAGGTGAAGAAGAAGGGTCATGAAAGGAGGACCAGAGCCAACGCAAAGAATAAGGTCGACATCGATGGTCATGAGCTGGAGGATATGAAGACCTCAACGAACAACATGAAACAAATGGTTGTTCACGCTGAGGAAATTTTGAATAGCAT
Organism: Cryptomeria japonica; assembly: GCF_030272615.1. NCBI lineage: Eukaryota > Viridiplantae > Streptophyta > Pinopsida > Cupressales > Cupressaceae > Cryptomeria > Cryptomeria japonica. The sequence continues at coordinate 497,993,458 of NC_081406.1, forward strand.
TTAGTTCTAGTTGCTGTCCTTGGTTCTGTCTCTTTGCTGTCTTTTGCTTTCCTTTTGCTATCTGTTCCAAGTTTTTAATGTAATGATGTATTAAGTTGTGCCCTTCTGGTGGGTTCATTTTGTCTCTTTGAAGTGATCAGGCACTTCTTTTAGCATTTCTGTTTTCCTGGCTTGTAAAAGGTTTGGGTACCTTTCAAATACCTACTTTTACTTAATCAAAACTCTAGAGAATCTCTTTAATTAAGATGATGCAAGGATTGATAATCAAAAATTTGTAGCGGATAAGAAAATTCAAGGTGGGGAAAGATGTTTCCCAAAAAGATAAATATAGATTGATATATTTTGCAAAAAATATGATAAGATCATGTCTTGGACCTATGAAGACCTTAATGGGTGTAATTGAGATATTGTGCAACACATTATTGACTTGGTTGAAGGAGCTAAGGTATTCTGTCGTAAGTGGAGGTTAGTGAACCCAAATATTGAGTCTCTGATGGCTCAGGTTTTAAAGAAGTCAATCAATTCTAAGATCATATATCCTATTAAACATTCAATGTGGGTATCTAATTTGGTTCCTATTGAGAAAAAGAATTGATATATTAGAGTCCATGTGGACTTTAGAAATTTGGATTGAGCATCTATAAAAGAAAATTATTCCCTCCCTTCAATGGGGCAAATTATTCATATAGTGGTAGGAGCAGAAATATTTTATTTGCTTGACAATTTCTCTAGATACAATCAAGTACGACTCAAAGAAGAATGTTAGCACAAAACCACATTCGCAACCAAGTGGGGAACATTCACATATGTCAAGATGTCATTTGGTCTCTCAAATGTGGGAAGCACATTTTAGCAAGCAACAAATGTAGCCTTACAAGGTCTAATCAATATGATCACCCTCATATATCTAGATGATCTCACCATTTTCTCAATGCCAAAGGAAGATCTCTTTGATCATTTGGAAAAAGTTTTCCAAAGATTCCATGAATTTGGAGTATCATTGAACCCTAAGAAAGGTTTCAGAGTTTTGCAAGGAAAACTATTAGGATATGTTGTCTCTACGGACATGATTTCTATCACTCATGATAGAGTGAAAGTGATCAAAGAATTTATCTTGCTAGTTTACAAGAAAGGAGTCCAATCTTTTTTGGGAAAGATTAACTTTGTTAGTTGCTTCATATCTGATTTTATAAGATTGGTTAGACCAATCACCTTAATGTTGAAAAAGGATTCGATCTTGAAATGGACTTGCAAAGGTAGAACAACATTAAAAAAGATAAATGATGCAATTTCCCTAGCTCTGTTGCTACTCAACCCAAACTTCTCCAAATATTTTATCATGTATGTCTATGATAGTGAACACATATTGGCGGTTGTGTTAACCCATAAAGATGATGATGGAAAAGGTGAACATACCATAACCTTCTATTCAAGAACCCTATAAGGGTATGAAACCAAATACAACTTTATTAAGAAGAAAGCCTTCACAATTGTAAAAGGGCTTAAGAAGTTTAGACATTTAGTGGTCGAAAACAAGATGAAGAAAATCAAGACAACATCTCCTTGAAACAAGACAATGATAATAGCATACCAAGTGAGAGAGTCATCCTTGAGACTGATGAAGACACCATGGATGAGGAAAATGAAGCCAATATCCCCTCGAAGTGATGAGAAGCACCCTTTTGTTTTGTTGTTTTTTAAGATGATGCTACGACTAATTTTTTGTAAAATATAGCAAGACTCATTTTCAAAATTTGCAATTATCACATTAATGACCAAATGCGTATACATGTACAAATTCTTCATGTAAATGAAGACATATATATAGCCCACAACATCTTGAATCTTCTTGAATCTTTTTATAGTAATTGACTATATTTATGTATGAATGTCAATGGTGTTTATTGCTTCCCATTTTGCAAGAATTTTCTTTTAGCAAGCCCTTTTTTCAAAAAAAATTAAAATTAAACAAGATTTACAATGAGATGCTTATGCATAAAACAAAAACACTAATATTATCAAGAATAACACCTCTAATTGAAATGTAGAACTAACATTCACATTTTACCACACATTACTCTAGATCAGGGTTTCTGTTGTTGGCAATATGTTGGATTTGGTTAAGTGTTGTCATTGATGTCAACACTGTATCCCTGTTGGATATGGTTTTGCTATCCCAGTTTAACTTGGTGTTTGTCTTGGTATTGGCTGTGATTTTGATCTGGTATGATCAAAAAATTCCACTGTGACTGATGAAGGGCAGAAAGAATCAGAAAGTTAAGACAATCCGAAAACTCCCAGGTATGTGAAGATGAATCATTCTGAAGATCATATCATTGGAGATAAAAAGAAAGGTGTGATGACTAGAAGAAGGTTAGCTGCTGAAGAGGTATGTTTAATTTCTCAAATTGAACCAGAATCTTTTATTGAAGCAAGCAATGATGAGAATTGGGTGAAAGCAATGGAAGAGGAACTAGATCAGATAGAAAAGAATAATACTTGGGAATTGGTTCCTAGGCCTAAAGATAAGAATGTTATTGGAACTAAATGGGTTTTCAGGAATAAATTAAATGAGAAAGGTCAAGTTGTGAGAAATAAAGCTAGACTATTTTGCAAAGGTTACTCACAGGAAGAAGGGGTTGATTATGATGAGACTTATCCTCTGGTTGCAAGAATTGAAGAGGTAAGACTATTTCTTGCCTATGCTGCACACAAGAACTACAAGGTATATCAGATGGATGTCAAATGTGCATTTTTGAATGGAGATCTTGAAGAGGAAGTCTACATTGAGCAACCTGATGGATTTTCTTTATCAAAAGACAAAGACATGCTTTGCAAATTGAAGAAAGCTTTATATGGATTAAAACAAGCCCCTAGAGCATGGTATGCTAGATTAGATAAATATCTGTCAAAGATCGGTTTTAGCAAAGGTAATGCTGATAGAAACTTATATTATAAGATTGAGCATGATGACATGCTGATCATTGAAGTCTTTGCAGATGATATCATTTTTGGTGAGATGAAGAATGAATTTGAAATGTCTATGATTGGTGAGATGAAATTTTTCTTAGGTTTGCAGATTACTCAGACTGATAAAGGTATTTTCATTTGTCAAACCAATATGTGAAGGAATTGCTTAAGAAATTTGGACTTGAGAATTCTAAACCCGTCGGTACTCCTATGATAACCGGTTGCAAATTGTCAAAGGATGATGAATCTCCTAGAGTGAATCCAAGTAGATACAAATCAATGATTGGTGGGTTGTTGTACTTAACTCAAACTAGACCTGATATCATGAATGTTGTTTGCATTGCTTCTAGATTTCAGTCAAATCCTAGAGGAACTCATGATATTGATGTTAAAAGGATATTTAGATGTTTGGAAGGTACAATAGATTATGGGTTATGGTATCCAAAGGATAATGATTTCAGACTATGTGCCTATACAAACTCTGATTGGGCAGGAGATGTGGATGATCGGAAGAGCACTATAGGTGGTACATTCTTTCTTGGGAAGAAATTGGTTTAATGGCTTAGCAAGAAACAATCATGCACTTCATTATCTACTACTGAAGCTGAATATGTAGTTGCTGCAACTAACTCTACTCAGATTGTATGGATGAAATAGATGTTGAAAGATATAAGGGTAAGTTATGATGAGCATATTGTCATTCACTATGATAATACTGCTGCTATTAATATGTCAAAGAATCCAATATTTCATTCCAAATCAAAACACATTTCTATAAGGTATAGTTTCTTGAAGGAAAAGGTTGAAGCAAAGGAAGTTAGATTGGTTTATGTGCCTACTAAGGAACAGATTGCAGATATTCTAACAAAACCATTTCCTAAAGATACTTTTGAATATCTCAAAGATCAGTTGGGGGTCACCACCCCTTCGGAAGAGACTTAGAGTTGCAGGGATGCATCAATCTGGTGAGCCTATCAGACATATTTTCTGATCCAGGTTAATGAGATGATGTTGCTGCTTAGGGGGAGTAATCAGCTGTTTGGTTCCATTTTTTTTTGTTGTTTGGTATCCGTCCTTTGTCATTGATGTCAAAGGGGGAGATGGTGTTCATGTGAAAAATAGTTAATCTTTGGGGAGATGGTTTTCATGTTTCATTAGTTAATCAAAGGGGGAGATATATTTCATATCAGTCTTTGGGATATTGTTAGCAATATGTTGGATTTGGTTAAGTGTTGTCATTGATGTCAACACTGTATCCCAGTTGGACCTATCCTGATTTAACTTTGTGTTTGTCTTGGTTTTGGTTGTGATTTTGATATGGTATGATCAGATCCTTGGATTCGGTTTTGGATGGTTAGTCAGGATGATTATATGCTTGTCATATTCCGTTGGTTCATGATTTGGTGCTCCAGAAGCTATTGCTTATGTTCCTGATTGATATTTCTTGGTACCGATTAGCCTTACCGGTTGGCGATATTTGATGATATGGTTAAGTATTTTTGGTCCGACTTATGGAAATGGTTTCTAACGTGCTGAAGGTGCTTCTTGATCATGTTCTAATTGTTTGGTGGCTTCGCATTGGCTGGCGTGCTGATATGGTAGTCCTATTTGGATCCGGTTAGATATTATGTGGTATTGCATTGAGGGTTTCTACGGGTTGGTGAAACGTGTTGGATATTGGTCTTAGCGTGATTTCTGGCAGATGTAATTGTTTGGGAATTTGAATTAGGTCCATGCTATGTAATGTAAATCATAATATTGGTCCGATGATACCGTGTAATATAATTTTTGTAATTATGGGTTTATGGGTTTAGGGTTTAGCCGACCTTATCAATAAGGTTGAAGATCTGTATTTATAGGTGACTTATTCATGTAACCTTGGTATCGATGGTTATGTCTACATTATCAAAGAAAGGTTTGTGTGCGAACAATGATATATCATTCAGCAGAAGGTTGTGAAGGATTTGGTGTTACATGGTAGACATTTGTGCTTAATCAGAATTGTATCAAGCATTAGCATATGCTACTTTCACAGTTTATTTTCTCCGGATTGTAGTCTGATGTTTATGTAAGTCAGTGAGACTTCGCTTTTATGATGAGTAGTGAGCTCTAGGCGGTTGGCCTAATTGCAACTGCAATCCCCATTGTAATTATTTAACATACTGCTGCAAAAGTATTAACTGATTATGGGTAGGGTTTCCCACTGTGGTTTTTCCCTTTACTGGGTTTTCCACGTCAAAAATATTGGTGTTATGTGTACTGTGCTTTCATTCTTTATCTTTCATTGTGTTGGTTTCTTTGTGCTCCGATGTAAAGTTTATAATCTGCATTAAATGTTATACTTGTGAGAAAACTGATTCACCCCCCCTCTCATTTTTCTCCCGGTATCATAATTGTTTAACATCTGGCCACTGCATAGAACATTCAGTGACATATTAGAGCATACCTATTATTGGATGATGTGAAAAGGATGAATTGAAGCAGCCATGCTCAACCTTAGCATGTTATGTTCTTAGGTAATGGCAATTGATAAAATACTAGAGCATGCTAATTTCTTTATGTCATTGACATTTGATAAATGCATTGCTATCTTGTGTTGTGAAACAATGCTTGTCGATAATTTCCAAATTCTTGAGCATGGGGATATTTAAGATGGGAAATAAACCCGTGCATGACTCCACTTGGAGGAAACTTAGACATTGAACATTACAACCTTCGAAATAAGAGAAGCAAGTGTGCATAAGCGCTTCTTGGAAATAAAATAACAACTATCTAATCATGTCCTAACCTAAACTAACCCCAAAAAGAATGATTTGAACAAAACCATTAATTGGTTTTCCAAAATAACTTCCCTTCCTACCTAATTTATGGTATTGTTACATAATTATAAATGAATGATTGAGGAAAGGGGAATGATAAATTGTTTTCCAATTGCCCATACACCTCCCAAGAACTACAGACCCTAGGGTTCTCCCACTTGTCTATATTGTCCTCTAATAGTAGGTGGGTGAGGTATTTCTTCTTGAGAAACTCATCTTCATGTTTAGAGATGAACATGACCAAGGGGAACTAGCAATTCCCTTGCTAGGCTAGATGTTGAATAGGGCATCCTCTTGAAGGTACTAAATGAGAATTTACAAAATTACAACAACATTCTGCTTTCTCTATGATATGCCCCTTTGTATGGCTTGTGCTTATTGACTCTTCTGGTAGTATAGGGAGCTCATCTTTCAGATATTACTCACGATCCATTGTTTTATGAGGCAATGATTTGACCTCCACTGATGAGTAGAAAAGCTCCAATTCCTCCCAAAATTGAGCTTCATCCATCTCTTCATTTCCCTTCTCTTTTCTATCAGAGCTAATGCTACATCTTAGTTGTTCACAAGGGTCTGCTAGAGCTAGTGCAGACTTATTCATTTCTTCACCTTCAAAGAAAAAAGGAAGACCATGATAGAAAAAGTATGACCCATTTACCCCTTTCCAAAATAGAGTTGCCACACCTTTTGGAAACAGAGTGGTCATCTTGTTATTCAGGTTGTTCATTACTTCTTTCTTTTCTCTCCTCATGTGGGTGTGGGTCCATGCAATCCTCATGCTTCTCCACCCCTCTTCCTTGTTTATGGCACCACTTGATTTCCAAACAATCAATTTGCCTTTGAATAGTGAGATGGTTTTAGGATGAGAAATTGGGGGGTGGGGGAAGTGTTTGAAATTTTCTTAAATATGATAGGGGAAGTTGATTTTCTTATGCAGGCATAGGCTTTTGTATAGAGATTTTCCATAGAGTAATAGGTTTGGAGACTCTATAAATAGGAGTTTTGCAAGATGTGAGCCCTTGTTTGAAATTTGAAGCTTCAAAATTGAGGGTTAATTTTCCTTTTCACATGAGCATCTCTTTGTTTCCTATAGCTATTTGGTTTGCTTCTTTCTTTGGCTTTCTAGCTCCTACTTCCACAGTTGAGCTGATTTTGGTACCTCTAATTTTTAACTTCATTTGACCTCAACTATGCTTGGAAATCTACCATTATACCTTTGATAACAACATCTATGGGGTCTCTCCCATCAAGGTGTTGAGTGTTATGGTAATTTAGCTGATGAAATAATTGTGGATGCGGAGACAAGGCATCTAGAATTTCATGGAAAGGGAGAAAAAAGAATTGATGTTTGTAATAGCTTTCCATGATGAAGCATAAAATGAGTAGGGAAATGCTAAAAGCTATTTCATACATAGGCAATAGGTTTGTTTGATGTGAGGAATATGACACATACCAGTTAAGATGTCTTAATTTTTTTGACCATAAAAAATCACTGGGCGTTGATCGAATATTCAAGGCCAAAATGTTAAAAAATACATCACAACTTCAACGATGAGAGCCCAAAAGTCCTGTCGATCGTGCCAAAAAAACTATTGATCCCTAAAAGGCTCATGCCTTAATAAGGACAACCCAAAAGTTTCACAAAGGTGGGACTTGATTGCAATCTGTAAAATAACCTTTGTTTAGAAGTTGGCTCTTCTCTTTAAATGGGAAAGGAAAGGGGAAACGGGAAAAACATAAAAAATAACTAAGCCAAGGCAAAGCTTTTACAACACTTCAAATTCCCTTTCTTAAAAATCATAAGGAAATATTAGTTTTTGAGATAAGCCCATCGCACCATAAGCCCTTCATTATTGGAAGAAGAATGAAATACACAAAGTTACACGGACATAGGGTATAACATTTAGATCCTCCAATGGGAAGTACCTATCAAGGCTCGATAGAAACATGTAAATCCTTGGGGATTTTCATAATGATTTCATTTACTTAAGCATAATCTAATTTCCTAATTTGAGAAAAATGGAAGAATGAAAGATCTCACATGATCTATAATTCGCATATTAATTAAGACAAACTAAATTAAGCACACAGTAATCACTTACATGTCTAAATGAAACAGAACATGTCTGCAAAATAAAACAAGCAAAAGACAAAACAAAGGTGCAATCTAATGCTTTATCTAAGAACAAACATGCTAAAATCTAATCATAGAGCTCTTAGAACATATTTATTTATTAGAATGAGAATTCAAAAGTGTTAACCTCTATTATAGGATGCCCCCAGGCTTAAATAGAATCCCTTTTCTAGATTGGAAATGGTTTCTACAATCAATCTCATGCCTGCATATCCACCATGTATCTGTCTCATCATGGTGACCATTGTAACTTCCTCTATGTTGGAGGTTCCAAATCAAAGCCTTTTTCAATGCATGTGGCATGGATGCCACTTAGACTACCCATGATTTTCATCAAGAAGATCTAAGTGTTGAGTTTGCCTTTTCTGCTTTTGGCACTCCTTTTCTAACGCGGGGCATGTTGCTTGTTGGAGTTCAATTATGTTTTTTCTTGACTGATGGTACACTTCTATTCACTTAGTGAGCTGAGAATTTCCTGGAGCTTTGTTTTGGTGACAAGTGGCATACGTCAATGCAATTCCTGTACTTGTAGAACGATCCTCTGGCGCAGTGGTGGGGATTTTTGACGATTCTCTTTCGCTCTTTGTGAAGCCTCCATGTGGACCATTCCACAATGAACCTTATTTAAACGTAGAAATCTTTAGAAAGAGTGCGAGACCCTTACGTGGCGAATGGAAAGGTCATTGTTGTGAGGGAAACCTAGAAGTTGCCAAATGGGAAAATGGAGATAGACCCTTTCGAAAACATGTGTTGTGCCTATGAAGCTAAGCAGCAGTGAGAAGCTGCGAGGCTATTGCCATTTTTAATCGGAGCTCAGGCCAATATAGTTGTGGATATGATCTACAATTAACATAATTGATGCAAGAACATCTTGGGATTTGAGTAATCAACATCAACTAGAAATTTACTTTTATTCATGAAAATATCTATTAAATGCATCAGTAGTTGGTGCTCTAATAATATGTGTATTAGAAACAATACAATCTTATCTATCATTAGCTAATAAATCACTAATAGACAAATGGGAAAATCATAAGTTGCATGAGAAATTTCATCATCACTTATGTTAGAGTGTCTCAAAGTTTTAGCAATTGACATCAACCAATTCTTTTTCTTTTATTTAGTTTCATAAATAAGGATCTTTGAGTCTTGAGTGGGGAAAAATCTTATTGGTTTCGTTTTTAAATTCTAATATTATTTCTCATTTGATTTGGGATGTCTCACCTTGGAGATCCTCTCTTGCCACCTAGAAGTTGGTTCATAACAAGTTTTGACACCTCTTTCATAGGAGATTATCTATGAAGATATCTATGACATGTAAGAGTATTCATGATACATCATCAAATACTAGTTACATGCAAATGCATCTTTGAATTACCCAAATCAAGATGAGGCAATCTCAATGATTCAAGTGATTAAGTAATATAGGATGATTTTATCCAGGTGCAAGAGAAATGAATGAAACATATTATACATGTTGAATATGACACTCTAATATAAATACAGTGATATTTCAATAAGGAGTTACTCAACTATTTTAGCTAGTGGATGGGACTCCCTTTCATGGAGGGGTTACTCTTCGATGATGCACACAATTTTTAATTTAGCTCCTGATTGGAGATCATGCTTGTAAAATGAAGGACAATTAGCTTCCATGGAGAGGATTAACAAGTAGTAAGTGTTGTGGATATGGTGGTGTCATTGATGTCAATTGGAGATTGTTGTAGATATGAAGCAATATGTTATGTTGCAAGTTTAGAGCAATGTGTTGATATGGCATTGAATGTTCTTGTTTGGATTCCCAAATGGGGAGATTATTGTAGTTGTAGTGATAGTATGTTCAAATATGCTTGAAATTTCATTGTTGGATGTCAAAATGTGTGATCCTCTAAAGTTCATGGTTGGATGTCAAATGTGCTTTGATCGACAAATTGTTGCAATGAAACAAATCAAGTTTGATGTGCCAATTTTGGTGTCTTTGGCTCAAGGGATTGTACCACATTTCTCTATAGTTGAAGATATGATTTTGTAGTTTGGAAGTAAGACACAGGAGGATGTATAGTCTGTATGTTTCTCATTTTAGGACACAAAATTCAAAGCAATTACTTGTTGTACATGTAGAGTGAAGAAAGATATGTTTCTTATCAAGATGGGTCAAAGGAATACTCTGCATTTGAATTAAATGGATCTTGCCATTTGGAGAATTTGTCCATATTATTTCTATATTGCTCTTCAAGTTTCAAGTGTTCAGGTTTTACCACAAGTATGCACCTAATTGCTATATTTCAAGACTATGTTACCTCATGTGAATGCAATGATTGGTCTCAATATTTGTTTATTTACGCTAGCTAAATTGAACACACATAGTGTGAAAGAATGGTACAAGAATTATGTTGTATGTCATATGATGTTGTTATGTGCTTGCAATATGGTTCTTGATCTTTTTGGAACTATTCGTTGATTGGAGTGGATGTATGGAAGGATAAGTAGTTGTCTGGCCAACTTGGGATATATGTGCCAATGGCTTGTGGCTTGTGCTAGCATGGGGAAGTGTGATAAGATGGTTTGGGACCAGTTTATCTCTTTTTCTTTGGTCTACATTTATTTCCCTTCCATTATAGAAGTGTTTAGGACCAACCTCCTTGGTGATGCACATTTCATGCCTATACGTTTCATCTTTGCCAACTTGGAGTATGTGCACCACTATTATGATGTTCTTGCAAGCATGGAGATATGTTCTAAGTTGAATTGGGTCTTCCTTACCCTTTGGATTGGGCTGCAGTTATTCTCTTCTCTTTGGGGATATTTCTGAGGCCAATCCCTTTGGCCGATGCACTTTTCATGTTCATATGCTTCATCTTGGATGACTTGGAGAGTTTTTTATGCTTGCAAAGGATTTAAATAAAATATCAAATTAGTTGCAAGAGGTTGAATGTTGAGGAAGTGTAGTGTGGTGTAAAGAAGAGCTTATTGCATACCAAAGGCAGTGAGTCAAAGGTTGTTGATGGTGTAGAAGTGTCGTGGTGGGAATTCATCAATCATTCATGGTATTTTAAGGTTTTAGCCTTTTCTGTAAATTTTGTAAGCATTAAGAAGTAGTGAACTTCCTTTGGTTGGAGCCATAAAACTATTATTCAAGGATTTGTAGCTTTGTTGGATTGTATCCCCAAAACAAAGTTGTAAACCTATTCATATTATTGTGAGGCTAGATTTGGGCAATAGCTTGAAGTAGCTCGCTCACCATGGTTTTCCCTTGTTGGGTTTTCCACGTAAATTTGGTGTCTTCATGTGAAATGGTGTTGTATGCTTTGTTCTTTTTGTTTTTCAATATTGTTGATTTATTGTAAGAAGTGTTTGGTTTTTAATGGTGCTGAAGAGTTTGACATTGATTCAGTACCAATTCACCATTCCCCCCCATGCACCCTCACCCGCCTCTCAACATTTTTGTGAATCTAACAATAAGGAGTGTGAAGTACCTCTATGTTTGCAAGTTTCTAGAAAGATCTTGACATAGAAACTAAAAGTTGCTAGCATAAGGGTTTTATTGGTATGGGTGGTTCATGATGAATACTAAGAGGGGGGGGGGGGTGAATTAGTATACCAGAAAATACTGAACTCAAACACTTTAACAGTAAACCGGTATAACAGTTTAACTAACAAACTGGTTAACACAAATGCAAACCAAACAACAAGTAAGGCATTCACCCACATAAGAACAATCACCATAACACAAGAGATTTTGACGTGGAAACCCAAATGGGAAAAACCACGGTGAGATGAAACTCACAAGTAACTATCTGCAGAATAGTAACCAGACCGGTTAAGGTCATACAATGTTCTTTACCAGAACAGATCCTGTTAGGAGATAAGTTCGATTAAAGACTACCTTGTGAGAGGATTTCAGATCCACAGATGTGAATCACCTTGTTAGAGGATTTACAAAGGCTTTTTTGGGTCTACCGAGTTAAGGGTTTCTGACTTGTCAAAGATGTGAGTAATAAACAAGTGAATGATCTAGCAAATAACACAGTCTACTTGGTTTGATCCATGATAGCTCATTGCTAATGCATTTCAGCATTACTTCGGTCTTCAATAAATCCACACTCTGTTACAGCACACAGACTTGATCTTCTCTATTAAGATCGCACATACAAAAACTCATCAACCACCAAAAAACCTAACAACTACACCACCTAAAACCCTAGACATGATGTCCTTAAAAAAGAATCTGATTTCATGTCGGTCCAATAGGATTACATTCCAAGTTCCTAGGTTCATTGCATCTAGACACATTTGATAACACAACACAAATCACCGTCAAAGTGTCGGTGGATGGTAACTCATCACAAAAATACCAGTTGGTAACTCTCACAGAGTATTACCGGTTCATACAACTTTATCGATTACCGGTTGGTAACTCATCACAGAGTAATACCGGTTTAAACATTAAACCGATTACCGGTTGTCCAAAAATGAAGACTGGGAAAATGATAACTGTCGCTTCAGTTTCTTCACTCTGCTTGAGATCCTCGAACCGCTTGAGGTCTCCATACCGCTTGAGATCGGTAAACACTTTCTGCAAAACACCGATAGCCTATAGACTATAATGCAATACCGGTTTGGAACAAATACCGGTTGAGCATAACTCATACATACAAAAAGTGATCTCAAAGCAAGTGTGTGTCCATCAATGACAATCACAACATAAACATAAAAAATGCCAACAATCTCCCCCTTTGGCATTGATGGCAACACTTAGGAAAATTTTGACATCTAAGTGTTTTACAACAAAAATATGCCATAATCAAAACTACTCTCCCTAAGCATATACACTATCCCTTTGCAGAAAATACAATGTATACAATCAAAATTTTGAATACAAAATAGTACTCCCCCTTTGCCAACAATGACAAAGTGCAGCTGAATAACCCCTGTGTCCATTAGCATTAAAATAATAAGAGTTTATGATAATAAAGAGTGAAACATGTCAAAAACCGATTTAAAGTCTTGCATAAATGTCTTCATGGATACAAACCATGACTCAAGCAATGAGGTAGCAACCTCACTCTCCGTTTGCATCTGGGATACCTATTCCTCCATGGCGTCCAGGGTACTCATCTCTTGAGTAACCATCAAGGCATCCAGATTGAGATAGCATTTCTGAAGTATTTGCAGTCTTGGTAGTAGAACCAGTTGAAGTTCCTGCAAATCCCTGGTCCGGTTGCTGATCTCCAAATTAATTCTTGCAGCCTGAAGTTGAAACTAGTGAACGGTTTGCCCATAAGTAGTAAAGGAATCATATGACGTCTTGAAGGTGCTTATGAATGTTTGCAAATCAGTTTGCAGTTTGTCTTTCTGAGCAAGCACATCATCACAAAATAGATGGGGTTGACATATCTTGCTGAGTAGTAGATTCCCCTCATCCAGAACATCTTTAATGTCCTTCTGTGCCTTCTGTAGATCAGACCGGAGCTCATTTAACTTTTTCACCAAGGCAGTGTTCAAAGCCTTTTGATGCTTCTTTTTGGCATTAGCTTCGGCAACATCTTCCAGGCATTTCACTTGGTCCTCTACAACTGTGCATAAGAGTTTCAATTGAGCTAAAGAGGAATTGGTACTTGGGAGATTGGTACTGGGAATCAAACTGGTGAGTGTTTCCACTGCAGTTTGAATCACATCTTCCTCCTTTTTCCTCCTTAGTGCATCCAATCGCTCTTGAGCAAGCTTAATGCTTTGCAGTAGCTCCATTTCATTTGCAAACTGGAGGTCAATGGGACTGGTGATGTCAGCTAGTTTGGCTTTATCACCGGTTGCCTTTGGGGTCTCTATATGAGCACTCTTTGTCGCTTCCTCCTTTTCTTTGGCTTTCTGCGTATCTTCTTCTGGCTTCTTCTGCTCTTCAACTTCTTTCTTTCTTTTCTCTTCTTCCTTCTTCCTTTCTTCTTCTTTCTGCTTCTCTTCTTCTTTCCTTTCCTCTTCCTTCTTCTTCTTCTCTGCTTCCTATTTCCGCTCTTCTTCCTTCTTCTTTTCCTCTTCCTGTTTCCGCTCTTCTTCCTTCTTTTTCTCCGCTTCCTGTTTCTTCTCATCTTCCTTCTTCTTCTTCTTCTTCTTCTCCTCTTCCTGTTTCTTCTCATCTTCCTTCTTCTTCTTCTTCTCCTCTTCCTGTTTCCGCTCTTCTTCCTTCTTCTCCTCTTCTTGTTTCTTCTCTTCTTCCTTTCTCTTCTCCTCTTCCTTTCTCTTTTCCTCTTCCTTTCTCTTCTCATCCCGTTTCTTCTGTCCTGTTGTTTCTGATGGTGTATCAGGGGTAACATCTTCACCGTTCAGGGCATCAACATCAATGGGGTCCATTTGCTTAGTGACCTATTCTCCCTCACTATTATACACCTCATCCGGTTTTGCAACTTCTGGTTCTTGTTCAGCCTTTTTGTTGGCTTCAGATACTTGATGCAATTTCAGAGCAACTTGAGCATGAGAGTGGGTATCTTTTATCACCTCCGGGACTTTCCCTTCTAGCAACAAGAGTCTCCTTCTTCACATAAAGAAGAGGCCTTTATATTTTTCCATAACTTCATAGAGTTTGGAATTGGACACATCAGGAAAATATTGAGCAAATATTTCCTCTCTTATCTCCTGTTCCTTTTCTATGGCAATGCGCCATTTGTTGTCCAAAGAATTATATAAAGAATCCGGTGTCACAGATTTAATTTCTGATGGCGACCGGTCATTAATACATAAATATTGAATGACTGCCTGTTCTACTTCCTCCTTCTCATTATCATTGAAATCATCAAAATAATCTACTAAGTCACTCAACACTTTCCTCTTAATATTCTTAATGGTTCTTTGACAATGTGTCAAAGGTTTGTAAGAGGAGATATCAATATTTACCGGTGTTGATGATGCCGGTTCACTGCTGGTTGCCTTTGTCTTCTTCCTCGTTTGCCTAGTTTTCTTAGGTGGTTCTTCAGATACAGTGTCTTTTGAGTCTGGTGTGTTGCTTTTTGTTTTCTGTTTTCTCTCAAAGACTTTGGCAGGAGCAACTTTTGGTTTCTTCTTTGCTGGTGACCGCTTGGTAACTTTAGGACTCGCTGGAGTAACTGGTGCCGATACAGATGGTACTGCCTTCCCTTTCTTCACTAAGGGCTCCTCAATGGGTGTAATCCTCTCCAGATAGGTGCCGGTTCTCTTCTCCTTGGGATCAAACGGTGAGGCAAGTAGGGTAGAAGCATACACGTCTAGCATGTTGTACATTACCTCATAACCCATAGGCTCAACTTCTTCCTTTCTGGACTCAACAACCTCCATTATGCACTCATCTACTTTGATGATAAAGCAGATGTCCTCTTCATACTTCTTGACAATATCACTGAATATTCTCACCCTTTGGCTCATCTTGCATCTGAACTCATCAAAGTATTTGTTCAGGACTTCAGGGTAACTGGTTCCAACCCCTTGTAGACATTCCCTGATTTGCTTTGTAACCAGTTGGTTAGTAGACCACTGAATATCACCCACTTCTAGAAAGTAGCCTTGGAAGTAGAAGAACAATCCGACCAATAGTTGTCTGAATTTAAATCTCAAGGCATTGTCTTTTTTTATTGACTTCAGATTCACCAGGAGTTGCCTTTGCATACAGGTGCATAAATCAAACGAGGCATCTTCCATAATCATCCTGTACCCAGCATTTACCGCTGCAACAGAGATAGAGTTGATCCTGCTAGCATAGAATGTTCGGTAACCTATCACCATGCAGACATACTTGACCAGATCGTCCTTGATGGTATTGATGGTCATTCCCCTTTGGTCACTCACAGAACCGGTGAGCTTAGTCATTTCAGTCTTGCTAATCTTCTTAGGGCTGGCACTTCCCCAATGTTACAGAAACCGGTGACAACATGAATCGCTTCCGGTGTGATTTCATGCGTCCTCTCTAAATACATTTTGTCACCATGCACTCTGCTTAGAATGATGCGAATGTGATCATCTGAGAATTCTTCAAAGAAATAGACTGCATTGTGAAGCTTCTTCTTTTCCAAGATGCTGAATTCCGGTTTGATCTTCTTGTCCTTTCCGAAAAACAAACTCAACTGAGAATGGATCACTAGAGATCCTAGGTCTTCAATTTTACAGTCAATGTAATCCGAAATACCTTCCTCTACTATAACACCAGCGGGAATTTGGGATAGGGCATTATATTTTGCCTTCCGTTGTTTGAAATCAACTGAATCAACGAGTGCACTAGAGCTAGAGTGAGATGCTGAAGCCATGATAAATAGAGAAACTCAAGAAATACCTTTGAATGTCGAGATTTAGGGCTTGCAATTTCCGCTTCGACACTCACCACTTCAGTTGCTGGATTACCGCTTTGGGTTCTACACTTGACCGATTGATGATATCTTCAGATTCTTCTTCAGGGTTTTGAAATCTCTCCGAATTGCAAGACAAATCGCCTTTTGCCGTTCTGTGCTTGAAAACTTCTTCACTCGAAAATTGATGTGAAAATGACTTGAAAATCCTTTTTAAATGAATTCTTCACCTACCATAATAAATGCTCCACTATTAGGGCGTAAACCCTAATTTGCCTTTTACCGTTTCTGGTCTTCTGCCAATTGACAGGTATCGCATACTGGTTAAGGTCTTTTACTGGTGTAAACCGAGGGTTCGAAACATTTCACCGATTTGTTCCCCCTAAGCTTTTCTGTTGCTTAGTTTGCCAGTTCAGAGACTTCCACATTAGGTGCAGAAACCGGTTCTTCTTGAGACAATTCTTCTAGCTTCTTCTAGATTCTTCTTCCAAGTTTTCTTCATATCCACTTGAACAGTTTCAACATCAATCTTTCCTTCCGGAGTGACCGGTATATCATTTGATATATTCTTTGTCGTTCTGTAGAATCTTGCTGTATGACCCAGTTTGTTGCAATGATAGAAAATCATTCCAGGTGCTCTCCAAGGTCCATTATTCATGTTTCCATTCTTCCTTCTGCATGTTGCAGTTGTGTGGCCACTACCATGACAGATCAAATAGGTTGCTCTCCATCCGGTTGCCGCTTGATAGCCATTGCTTCCTGACTAATGATTATAGGTATTAAACTGGTTTGGATTCCGGTTCCTAGAGGGTTCGGGAAAGACTCCTTGACTCCTTTGAGGATACCTTTCGGTGGTATGCATGACAGACCTGCATTCAAATTCTCTATGCCCAGAATTGTTGCATGCATAACAATTTCCATTGAATCTATTGGATCTAGGCTTATTGTTTAGAAAGTAAGGAAAGTTATTGTAAGCCTTGTTTCTACATACATTAGCAGTATGTCCTTCCTTGAGACAATTAAAGCAAACAGGTTTGAATTTTTTCTCACCTTTATCCTTTGGTGTCAGTTTCTTCTTTGATGCTACATCTTTTGCTCCAGAGGTCTCACCTTCCTCATAACCAGAAAAACCAAGTCCAATGGTATTCTTCACCGGTTTAGCTGATTCAAGCTTCTGCTTTAGCTTGACAGTGCTCTTATTGAATTTGGCAAGTATTTCCTTTGACTCAGTAAGTTCTTTGGCAATAACAGCATTGGATTCCTTCAAGGTTGCATTCTCAGAAATAACCATGTTTATTTCACCTTGTATTTCCTCTTTTTCCACTTTGCTCTCTTGGAGATGAGCGGTAAGTGCACTGATTTCTTGCTTCAGCTTGGAGATCTCATGATCTTTGTCTTTTACCAGATCTTCAACTTTTCTCCGGTTTTCAAGTTCTTGACACATTCTGATAGTCAGTCCTTCAAGTCCCCTTCTCAGGTTGGCATTAGACTCATTCAACTTTTCAACTTCTCCAACTAGGGCTTCCATGTCCGCTTCATCAGAGGAACTATTTTCAGTTAGCTCCATCAGTTTCTCAGCATGCTCTCTCCTTTTTGCTAGAGAGGCCTTATACTTGACTTTGAGTTCATCATAGGCTTCCTCAGACTGAGTGAGCTGATGAGTAAGTTCCCTCACAGTGTACTCCTCCATATCTATTTCCAAGTGGTTAAACTTATAGAAAGGTTGGCTCTGATACCAATTGATGAATACTAAGAGGGTGGGGGGGGGTGAATTAGTATACTAGAAAATACTGAACTCAAACACTTTAACAGTTTAGCTGTAAACTGGTATAACAGTTTAACTAACAAACCAGTTAACACAAATGCAAACCAAACAACAAGTAAGGCATTCACCCACATAAGAACAATCACCATAACACAAGAGATTTTGACGTGGAAACCCAAATGGGAAAAACCATGGTGAGATGAAACTCACAAGTAACTATCTGCAGAATAGTAACCAGACTGGTTAAGGTCATACAATGTTCTTTACCAGAACAGATCCTGTTAGGAGATAAGTCCGATTAAAGACTACCTTGTGAGAGGATTTCAGATCCACAGATGTGAACCACCTTGTTAGAGGATTTACAAAGACTTTTTTGGGCCTACCCAGTTAAGGGTTTCCGACTTGTCAAAGATGTGAGTAATAAACAAGTGAATGATCTAGCAAATAGCACAGTCTACTTGGTTTGATCCATGATAGCTCATTGCTAATGCATTTCAGCATTACTTCGGTCTTCAATAAATCCAGACTCTGTTACAGCACATAGACTTGATCTTCTCTATTAAGATCGCACATACAAAAACTCATCAACCACCAAAAACCCTAACAACTACACCACCTAAAACCCTAAACATGATGTCCTTAAAAAAGAATCTGATTTCATGTCGGTCCAATAGGATTACATTGCAAGTTCCTAGGTTCATTGCATCTAGACACATTTGATAACACGACACAAATCACCGTCAAAGTGTCGGTGGATGGTAACTCATCACAAAAATACCAGTTGGTAACTCTCACAGAGTATTACCGATTCATACAACTTTATCGATTACCGGTTGGTAACTCATCACAGAGTAATACCGGTTTAAACATTAAACCGATTACCGGTTGTCCAAAAATGAAGACTGGGAAAATGATAACTGTCGCTTCAGTTTCTTCGCTCTGCTGAGATCCTCGAACCGCTTGAGGTCTCCATACCGCTTGAGATCAGTAAACACTTTCTGCAAAACACCGATAGCCTATAGACTATAATGCAATACCGGTTTGGAACAAATACTGGTTGAGCATAACTCATACATACAAAAAGTGATCTCAAAGCAAGTGTGTGTCCATCAATGACAATCACAACATAAACATAAAAAATGCCAACAGTTCATGTGTATGTTGTTTTATAAGTTAACATATTGAGTGCAAGGGGAAACTCTATCAAATCTTCCTAGAATTTGATAATATTGACCATGTCACTTTGTAGGCCTTAATACATTTGTAATCTACTATAGATAATTTTTGTAAGTTCATTTGTATATAGGCTTCTTGTAGTCTTGTGTTGTATATTACTATTAAAAATTTCTAGTTCCTTGGAGAGATTGATAATATTTTTCTCAAAATCAAATGCATGTATAATAGTTTTGTAATTTTAACAATACATGAACTATTAGTGTGACAATTATCCACAAGTAATATTAAATTTGTGAAGTTGTATCTCTTTAATTTTAGTCAATATACTCTCTATATGGGTTGGGAATTAAATCTAAGAAGTTGAAATCTTGTAGGGGTGTCTCATTCAATGTTTGCTACAAGGACAACTACCATCCATTTGGTGCCCATCCTTGATTGCATTAATCACTAAGCATAGAAATGTCATGTGAGGGAGAAGATAAGACCTATTCATCGATTGAACACATATAATTGGCTTTCTCATTAGATTGATTATTAGGAATGGTATGCACCAATGTATTGATAATCAATGAATCACTAGGTGTAGGTATGGGAATTTCATATGATGTAGAGGAATGGACATCATGAGTTGCATGAAGGTTATCATCATTATTATGTATAACAACATCATGAGCAATCAAAAGAGATGAAACATTTAATCACATGAGTCCTTACCCCTAGATATACCAACATAATAGAGTTGTCATCATCATGGATCAAATTGGAGAAGGCAATGTGAAATTTTGTTTAGAATAAAGTGGAACACAAATATAAGACTAAGATTGATTTAGCAAAGACAAAATCTAGTAATGAAAAGTACACAAGGATGGGTCCAAAAATGAAAATCAATAAAGCGGTAAACCTTAGACAAATCAATAAATGCATAAGATAAATCAGATTTGGAAAATGGATTGGGAAATTAAAAAGTAATAGACCTATTCAAATGAAAAAGTGAAGAGGGATGCTTAGGGAAAAACACTAGGTTGGGTATGAAAGTGTAGGTTCATCAAAATATAGGGAAATATAGGGGCTCTATGTATGTGTAGGGAAGGTTTATGACTTCCTTAATTATCTATTAAAAACCCTTGTCATCAAAATATATAAAATAAACATTAGAAACAAATAACACAAAATTGTCATTGCATGATGCAAAGCTAACATAAATGCTTGATAATAATGTTTTTTATTCTCTTTCATTATGAGTACTAATTACCTAGGACTACTTATAAATATAAAATCCTAGATGCTCAACTTGATTTGTTTTGGTGTGCAATAAGTAATGGTTAAATTTTGGAAGGCTCATTCGAAGGAGAATAAAAAATAGATTTTAAAAAGTGAAGAAAACGCTTTGGTATAACCTACTCCAAGGGACATGTCACACTCATGGTTTAGTCTAAGGTAAATGAAATGTTGTAGGGAGAGTTAGTTTAGACCATTTGGCCGATAGATTCAAGTTGAGGGTCAAATGTACACTATAAAAAAAAATTAAGCATCATAACATTATATTTATGATGATATCAAACCTATATATAAAAATTGAAAAGAGCGAAAACACTGGCATAGCCTAAGTTGGTCTTGTGGTGGAGAACTTGTGCTCTTGAAAGTAAGGTCACAAGTTCAAATTCTAGGGGGGGTAAGATACGTACGCTTCATTTGTAGTACAGTTAGCTGCACGTCTAGTAAAGGGTAGTCTCGGCCAGCCTTAAATCACACAAACTAAGCAACATATTAAGCTTAGATAATGTTAGTCAACTTTGAGTGTTTAACACTTCTAAGAGTAGAAGTGTATTCTTAGCGTGACCACACACATTAAGCAACATTTTAAGCCTAGTAAATGTCAGTCAACTCTCAGTGTTCGACACTTTTGAGCCTAGAAATGTAAGCTTAATGTGTGTGATTTAAGCCGTTCCAGTAGTCCCATATTACCAAAAGCCAACTATAGACCCATTCTACCCCTTACAATTTAAGAAAATACACCTTTTAAAGTGCTGGGCTATAAAATAAACATGGACCAACTTCTCTTTTATGAAACCACTCACAGAAACATGGAGCATTCACATTCACAGTCAACATGATTCTCCATACACTCAAAATTAGAGATGGATAAAGATAGAAGCCTTGTGCTTACCCTTTGGAGGAAGAAGAAAGCCTTTGTTTTTTTAACTTGATGAGTATTCCAAGGAGAAGCAGCACTCCCTCCACGCCACCTCCCACTGCAAAGCCCTTCACACCAGCACTCATAATACGCTCTAAACTTCTCCATTTTCTAACCATCCTCCTAACATAACAGAGAAAACAGGGTTTTAAATTTTCTGGGTCTGTAAAAGATTTCCCTTTTTCTTCTGCACCATCATTCATATGAATCTTACATCCATCATTCTTATTCTCTGCTCTGAATGTTTCAAGCCGCAGCAGTTTATCTCTCACAAGAATTTCATATAATTTTTCACTCTCAAATCCCTTGGTTTCTCCATTACACTCACTTGTTAACCGCCTGTTCTCTTTAGCCATCACTTAAATCTTGAATGTAGCTTGGAAAATTCAAAGAAATAAAGTTTAACTGGTTTTTTTCCCTCTTAACAATCAAGAAAACAGAGACTTATAATCTAACTGATTATAAGAGAATGAGTTAAGCTTAAGAGATCAGGTCAGCTTAAACTCTGGTGTGACAATTTGGGTATTTTTTTTTGGTTCAGCTTATGATGGTTTGTGACAAAATGTGGCAGAGAAAACAAGAGATTTTAGCGGAGATGTTGAAGGAGTTGGCTGAGTTCCCAATATATCCTCACGCAAGTTTCTGTTATTTAGATAATAATTTTAAATTATTCTTAGTTAAAAAGAGTTTTTTTTAAAGTTTAGGAGGATGAAGAAAGTCTAAGGAATTATATTATATATATGAAATTGATTTTTGTTGTTGTTGTTTTTTATTTTGATTGTGTGGTATTTTTTGTATCAATGTTTTGGATCATATTTTGTGGTTGATCATCAGATGAAAGAATGCTCATGTTTTGTTATTCAATTTGATAATGAGTCTTATTGTTTTGTTTTTATTTGTAAAAACATATATCTTTTGGTAATAATTATGCACCTTTTAATTCACTTTTAGAAAAGTTACTATTAATTATTTTTGAAACTCTTTATTTATTTATTTTTATTTTGAAAAATATAATAAATATTATTACATGTTACTTTTTAATAGTTTTATTTGTAGGGCCATATAGAGAATTTCACCTTGCATATGAGTTGATAACCATACTCATTATATGGAATAGCATTAGCTACTAAATCTGGTGAGGTAGGGGCTAGCGTGTGATTCTAGACAATGACCTATGCTTAATTCAATCAATTCACCATGTAGGGTTGGTTCGAAGATAGAATGGATCAAAGCTCGAGTGATTCATCAAAGTGATCTATATTTTAGAAATTTGACGTCTTTATATTTATAGTCTTATATTTAAATAGAATACATTTTTTGGTCAAGTTATTATATTTAGCATTTGGTGTGGAAAGTTATAAATAAAAATTGAACTTACCAAAGGGTTGCAACTCAATTGGTCGAGCATAGTTGGTGAGGGTGATGGTATGTTCTTTGATTATGCCACCCACTAAGGTTATAAGGGATGAAGTTGGGATAATGTCTTATGTAATTTTGGTGGAATGGATACCCCTTAGTCCTTGGTTTTTTAAACAATGTAGATGATATAAAATCTTTCATTGAAAAAATGAATGTATCTTAGATTTTAAAAAGTAGAAAATCTAAGATGAATATGGGACACCAATATAGAGTATTAAAAACACTCACTTTGGATATTTGTAGGTGATGCAATTCAATATATCTAAACCATTTTGTTATGTAGATGTTAGAAACTCATGTCATTTGGAACATTATGAATTGTTGAAGGAGAAATTTTAGAAGAAATAGATGTGTGAGTAAAAGACATGAGAAATGAAAAAACTAAAACAAAAGGCCAACCTATACAAATTTCTAATTTCCAAATTGTTTCTTATTGACAAATTATTCATGGAATGTTTTACATGTTTTCACTACAGATTGAATATTCAAATTTGACATTATTTCATTATCATATTATAAAAAAAACCCATCAAGGTGTATATGTAAACACTCAAAATTTTCTTAAAATATACATCCCTATAAATTAAAGATATTTCTACACATTGACAAATATTTCTAAAATGTATACATCAAAGTGTACCTATTGTTTTTAGAAAAAGCCACTATAGAATGAGCAATTTTAGTTTTAAAGACATTATAAATTTCATCTATCTAGTACATAGTTGTACCTAAGGTCATCATATAACAAAAAGCTAATAAGGGAGTATGATTCATCTCCATATGCAATATTGTGCCAATAATCATTGTATAACAATTAAGTTAAAATAAGATCATGTTCCATTCTATACTTCATTTAACAAAAAAATATGTCAATTTCAGTCCTTTAATTACTTGCTAGTATAGTCAGATGTTATATATCTTTTTGTCACTGTATGCAAATATTAATTATTACAGAGTGGGTTCAAAATACTTATTATGTGACTAAAATATTTTTTAGATGCATGGGTCCACAAAACCTCTTTTTGGTCACTCTTTTTTTTTTTAATATTAAAAAGCAACAAAATGAGGGTGTTGTCCCTATTACATCCACATCCAAATGACGTCAAGAACTAAACTTCAACACATCCACAACAAAAATACAAAAACAACTAGTTAAATAATAGTTCGTATGCAGTCATAAACCACCAACTGGAAGGAATAAACCAAAATCCAACAAAAAAACAATAGCTAACAAAAGAACATACTATACTTAACTAGATTGTTAAAAAAGGGAGCCAAGCCTCGTAAAACATAAACACCAAAAAGCAATAAACTAAAAGTAAACTCTACAACTCTACACATTGCCAAATTGTTTAACACCACAACCCGCTTGTTGCAGCACATTGTTCTAATCTTCCATCATGAACTTTTGGTCAATATTTGTTAGTGCAACACATCTAAGATGTTTGGTAGAAAGGAAGTCTTGAAGATAAAACTAAAGATTGTGTTTGACTAAGGCTTGAACTTTAGAAATCTTTGGATTAGGTGCGAATGAACGTCCATACCCTCTTAGGAGTGTAAATGACCTTTCATTATGTACCATTTTCAAAATCAATAAAGTTATGTTCCTTTTTAATTTTCTCCATAGTTTAATTAAAAAAATTGTTAATTTAATTACATATTTTAGATTTTGTGGTTTTCTTAACTCTACCTATAGTAGATTACTTATAGATGTAACATTTAAAATCTATAAGTATTAAATATTGAAAGTTATTTGATTTTTGTTTCTAACTTTGATCAAAGTTTTAGATCTAGGGAATCTATCATGTCTAATGTTAAGTATTCAACTTTGAATTTCTTAAAAATAGATTTGGGATCATATACTCATTTTCATAATTCACAAGCACTAATTATTACAAGATTCTATTTATTAGTAATTTGTCATGTTTGTAAATCACATAAAATCAATAGAACTAGATACTTGCAATTTATCTTGAATATAGGTATACAATGTTATATACAATTTATAGATTAAATTATAATTAAAGATCCAAGGTGTTAATTTCTCAAGGAGGATGTTGTGCTACATTTTGATGGTCACAACTTGAAAAATTGAATTGTTCTTCCAACTAAAGTATGTCTAATGAAAATTTTCAAATAATCTATAGTATTTAGAAGAAGCAACAATCATAGATTTATATCAACATATTTGTTTTAACTTTGCTTTTTTGAGATGTTAATGTTTAGTAATGAGTAGACTAGTATATAATTAGGACGATATCTCTATGTTTGTGTATTTTAAGAATTGTACTCTTTTAGAATATATTTGTAACCTTGATTCCTTTACTCTTACACTAATTTAAATTTTAACAAATTGTCATATTATTATATGTTCTTATTCTTCAAGGAACATAATTCATAATCCTTAGCATTGAAAATAGATCTTGACCAAACCAAATAATAAATGTAATAAAATAACCTTACAATTCATTCTTCATCCTTTTCATATCTAACACATAAGAAAAGAAATGCATTGATTATTTTATGCTATAAAGAAAGATCATTTCTAGAATTCTTAACAAACAAAAGCTAATAAATAATATTTTGAACAATTTGAGAGGATATGTAAACATATAAAACTAGGGACCAACAATTTTTTTTTTTGATATTATTGTATGGTATTTCTTTCTTTCTTTTTTACAATAAGGTATTTTTGAATCAAGTGTAAAATTTTAAAAAATTTAGTACTTGATATATATCTTTGGTTGTTTTCAATATTCAATATTTTTGTAATAAATAATGATGCTTTGCTTAATAAAATATAAAATAATAAATATACACATCAAAGAGACCAACTAAAAAAAGATTTACATTCCTGTGAATTTTATTTTGAATTTAACACTTTTTCTTTAGAGTTTGCTCCTGAATGTTCTTGAATAATTGGAAACAAAATCCCCTTCAAGAAAATGCATAACATAATTTATTTATTTTTAAAGATAAATAGGTAAGTAAAAAAATAATGATATCATGATGAAATACTCTTAGGTCAACTTATAAGAATTTATAAAACCTAAACTTTAGTGTTATTGGATAGAGTCGTATACCACTCCCATTAGGTTGAAAAACCAAAGGGGTAGCCTAATGGAGGCCAATGGTGAAAACTTGTAAATGTACCAAATTTTGGCTAAAAAAGGGAACACATCCAACCAAGATTAACACAGATAGAGTTATAACAATCCAAATGTAGTGCATACAATCAACTTCTAGCAAATCTAAAGATTCATAATAAGAAAATGGGGCATTGTACCTATATTTAATAATGTACTTATTTACACCATATGTATGAGATATAGAAGTAGCATGCAAGATACAAAAAAATAAGAACATCAAAGATAAGAGGAAGATACATTTGAGATATGATGCAGCCATAACCGATAAAACCCTCAAAAGAGAATCGTCCGACTTATGCAACAAGAGTAACACAATGAAAGCAAGAAGAAAACATAGCAAGATTATAGAAACATATCATATTATTTCCTTAGAACTTCTGAAAACCAACCGGTTATCATCATACAATTATCATAGAACATCTGGTAGTTAACCGGTTACATGCAGGCTTCAAGCCAGATACAATCTAACCAGGACTCTAAGAATCACAGGATCATGAAATGCAACTCTCAATCCTCATTCTCAATTCTACTTCCTTTGCCCTTACAAATGATTACATAGTGCCATATATATACCCTCCATAACATATCCAGGGCAGCCTTAAAAGATTACATTTACCAATGCAGGAAAATGAAATGTGTAACTAGGTCGGCCCTAAGAATGAAAGAAATCTTTCCAAAAAATAACAACCAAGAAGTGCGGTTTAGCAGGAAGGTCGGCCACATGCCAAAGAACATCGGACAAGACCCAAATTAGATCCACATGCCAGGAACCACTCTGGTAATGAAGGAAAACCAATTGGTAAGCACAACAACTATCCTGAAACCTAGAAACAGTTAACCAGAAGTGAAAACTGATCGGAAAAGAATCCAAATGGATTGAAAATCTAGAATTAAGCACAAGAACCAGCCTGGAAACCGAAAATAGGATCTGCAATGAAAAGCAAGCAACTACCGGTAATAACACATAAAACTGCATACTGAACTGAACAAGAACTAAACTGAAAGGAAATATTTTTGGTTGATGCAAGATTGCTCATAGACCGGGGATGCTCCTGCATCAGACACCCCAGTTAGAAAAAGATGTTCCATGAGAGGCAACTCATGAACATCTAAAAGGATTCAGGATAAAGACTCCATGCTCATTTCTGATCCAAACATCTTCCTTATTTGCCAACCTCTTCTTTAGCTCCTCCGGGACCTCAACTGGCTTCTCTAATCCCTGACTCTCTTTGTTTCTCTTCCTTTGCTTCAGATTTGCACATTGTCTCTGTTTACTATTGTCTTTCTTCTGCAACTCTGATTTTTTTCTGCCACAAGACTTCATCTGGTTTGTCACCATAAGCTCTCTATCATATGATTCTATCTATCCATCAGGCTTATTTATTAGATCTTTCTGCAAACTCATGCCACCTTCCGGTATTACCTCTGCAACCATTTTCTCATTACTGCAACCTTTCTTAAGACTCAAATTCATCACATCCCTTCTCTTTCTCCTTCAAAGAAGTCAATGTGAACTTCTGCCCATCTTTTTCAATAGTGACTAGGTTTCTTCTATAGTCATAAATAGCTCATCTATCAAACTGCCAAGGTCTTCCAACAAGACATGACAAGCACTCATAGATATGACATCAAACAAAACCTCATCCCTAAAAGGCCCAATATTGAAATTCACCAAACACTGTTCCTTTATTTCTATCTTTTGATCATCTTGTAACCAACTTACCTTGTAAGGACAAGGATGCTCAAGACTCTTCAATTCAAGCTTCATTACCATCTCTTGAGATACCAAATTATTAGTACTTCCACTATCCACAATAACCTTGCAACACTTACCACCTGATTTGCACACAGTCCAAAAAAGACTCTTTCTCTGATTAGATCTGGTATCCTCACTACTCTGCTCCATCATTACTCTTCTGAACATAAGGGATTCTCCTTGCTCTGGTATATAGTCAGGTCCGGTAACTTCACTTTCTGGTTCCTCACTTGTCACACAACTTGTTGCCATTCCTTGCTTACATTCATAAAATATATGTCCGGTTTCTCCACACTTGAAACATTTGCCAGAAAATTCTCTACCGGTACTGCCAGTGACTTTCCTCTGTGTTTTTTGTTTCGGTTCTTTACTCCACTTAGGTTTTGATTCTTCCTCAATATTCTGCTTCTCTATACTCATCTGTCCCTTAAATCTCTCCTTCCCTCTAGGGTTGTTCGGTTGTCTTCTCATCTTCTCCTCAGCCTTCAAAGAATACCGCTAAGCTTCTTCAACTGTGGAAACCCTCAACATACTCATCTCTTCTTGAATGTTAAATGCAAGTCCATTTATGTACCTTGCCACCTTTTCTCTGTCCATCTCTCTGTGTCCAGATCTAATCATCACCTTGTAAAATTCCTGAGTATATTCTTTCATAGTCATGTTTCTCTGTTTCAGGTTCTGCAACTTCTTGAACAATTCCAACTCATAGTCTCCCGATATGAACTTGGCCTTTAATCTTGCAACCATCTGTCTCCACTGGGTGATCTTCATTTCACCATTCTCCACTCTGTCTTTCTACAATTCTTTCCACCATAAGGCATCATGCCTTTTCAACTTAGTTTGTGCCAACCGAACTCTCTGCAGGTCCTTGACATCCTCAAACTCAAAGTAATCCTCCAACTCTCCAATCCAATCAATTAGATCCTTCGGGTTCAACGTTGTAGAAAAGTTTGAAACCTCCACTTTATGAACTTTACTCGCTTGCACCACTGCTCTTAGGAATCTTTCCTCTCTTCCATCATCCGGTCCTTCAGCCTCAGATTCAGGGTTCCTCTGCAAACTAGCCAAAGCGTTTCGGATTTCGTTCCTCACTTCACTCTTGAAGTCCTCCATCATCTGCTCTACCCTCCAGGGGTTTGTCCTTCTAGGCGACATCTCCTCTTCCGCTCCAGTGAACTGCCTCAACTCGGCGATCTGATTATCGGTTTCAATTGCCTCCCCTCGGCGATCTATTGAACACACGCGCAACCTGCCTCCAATTGATGATCTTTCCACCCAAAGGAATGCCTCAATGTTCACAAACAACTCTTCCACCAGCCAGTTCATAACCAGCTCTGATACCACTTGATGTAGCCATAACCGGTAAAAACCTTAAAAGAGAATCGACTGACTTTTGCAACAAGAAAACATAGCAAGATTATAGAAGCAAAACATATTATTTCCTTAGAACTTACAACAACCATCCGGTTATCATCATACAATTATCATAGAACATCCGGTAGTTAACTGGTTACATGTAGGCTTCAAGCCAGATACAATCCAACCGAGACTCTAAGAATCTACCGGATCACGAAGTGTGAATCTCAATCCTCATTCTCAGTTCTACTTCCTCTGCCCTTATAAATGATTACATAGTGCCATATATATACCCTCCAGAACATATTCGGGTCGGCCTTAAAAGATTACATTTACCAATGCAGGAAAATGAAACATGTAACTAGGTCAGTCCTAAGAATGAAAGAAATCTTTTCAGAAAATAACAACCAAGAAGTGCGGTTCAGCAGGAAGGTCGGCCACATGCCAAATAACATCGAACAAGACCCAAATTAGATCCACACACCAAGAACCACTCTGGTAATGAAGGAAAACCAACCGGTAAGCCCAAGAACTGTCCCGAGACCCAGAAACAGTCAACTGGAAGCGATAACTGATTGGAAAAGAATCCAAATGGACTAAAAATATGGAATCAAGCACAAGAATTAGCTTGAAAACTGAAAATAGGATCTACAATGAAAAACAAGCAACTACCGGTAAGAACACAAAAAACTGCATACTGAACTGAACAAGAACTAAACTGAAAGGAAATATTTTTGGTTGATACAAGATTGCTCATAGACCGAGGATGCTCCTGCATCAAGATATAAGAGGGAGAGTAAAGATATATCAAAGTGAGATAGGATAGATATAGATGATAGATAGGGAATGAATGAGAGGGTCATTGAATGAGACATATATACATATATAATGAGAGATTGATGATCATGTACCACAAGAGGTCCTCCAAGAGAGATTAACAAATGTAAACAAGCAATCACAAGAGTGCACAAAACAATCAAACAAACATCTAAACTCAAGTAATATGAAGGTGTCCCTCTAAGGATCATTCCCAAATGGATAACAATCTCCCAATATAGATCAAAAGGGGGGCATCTGAGCCTATAGAGGAAGTATATTTTGAGAACTACTAGGAATCTCATTATTAGAAAGAGGTAAAGAACTAGTTGCAATTACAACATCATCCTAAACATCTTGCTAGGAAAGTGTTAATGATCTTGTGAAGATCACGAATTATGTTGGAATATCCATGGGGGATTCAAATAGGTGCTTCTCATGAGTGGAGGTTGATGAATCACTATCAAAATATGTAACAATATGATTGTCACTACTAATATTCTGGATGGGAGTAATGACACAAATAGGAGAAGTGGGGACCTTCTTTGTGACAAGAACAAATGTAGAATGGTCTAGAGGTGGCAAAGAAGATGGGTTTAGCTTTTGTTTTAGTGATTTAGAGCTGGGAAGTGCTAAAATTTTCTTTTATGGGGTTAGTGGGATATGATAATGTTAATAGTGATTGTGCACACACACACACATAAAAATATTTGGTGGCGAGTGCTTTAGAATGGTGTGCGTAGCAAGAGCAATGACAAAGACACAATTTGTATTAGACATATCCAAAGGATCAAAGAAAGGAGGAATATTAGTTAGAAATAAGAGGATGGCCTATTTAAGGAGATAAGAGAACATGCACCCTATTGGGGTGAGGTTCATCAAGATCACAACAAATAATAGAAGGTCCTACAAGAGCAATACAAGGAGATGGAGAAGGAGGACAAGGAGGAATGCCAAGATCTATAGTTGTTTCTCTTATAGGAGGATGCTTAGTTATGGAATCTCTATGGAAACCTATTCTTATGGCAATGCAAGTTTATAAAAATTATATTCATGTGCAAGCTAGTTCATCAATTATGGGTCCCAAGTATAGCTATAGTGTTACATCCCTCTTTACATGAAATTTTTTATTTTGTATAAGAGATATATTCTGGTAACATCTGGAGTTGATATGAAGACTAGAGAGATGAAATTATTGGCATGTATATTTGTATTGTTGTTGACGAAAAATGTTTAATTCAATTTAAGGAATTTTGGAAGGCTAAGATTTAACCTAACTAAGATTAGGCTAAGATTTGGCCTAAATTAAAGTGAGTTCCTAAATAGTTTGCGGTAAGAGAGAAAGTACTTAAGCCTAAAAAAAATTCAATCAAATTTAAAAAATCTTCTAAACTGGCACCAAGATATGCTGGACCATTTGAAGTCTTAGAAGGTTTCAACCCAATAACTTATAGGATTGCTCTACCTCCAACTCGCTCAATTGCACAATATTTTTCATGTTTCCCATCTTAAAAAGTACAATATAGACTTTGATCACATGATTGACTAGAACTCCTTGCAGGTGCAGGATCCAAGGGTGGTCACAATCAAGCTACTCAGAGTGTTTGAGATACGTAAGTTTCACTTATGTAACCATGAGGTTTCACAGTGCAAGGTCTAGCAGGGCCAGTATTCAAAGGACAATGCCACATAAGAGGTATCTTTTCCAAAATAGTTGAAAATTCTATGTGATGTTGATTTGAACAAAAAAATTAATTTGTAAGACTTAAATAATAATTGATCATCGTGGATGATGATTCACAAGGAGGAAAGTACGTTACATCCCTCTCTACATGAAGAATTTTATTTTGTTTAAGATATATATTTTGCTAACATCTATAGTTGATATGAACATCAGAGAGATGAAATTATTGGCATGCATATTTGTATTGTTGTTGACAATAATGCTTAATTCAATTTAAGGAATCTTGGAAGGCTAAGATTCGGTGTATCTACCTTTTTTATGTCTAAGTAGATGTAGGATAATTAACACACTCCGAATGGATGGAGAGTATCATCAAGGAGAGGAATGTAGACCTTGGAAGAGGATGAAATTTCCATCGAGCCATGAACCTTGAGATAAGTTGGCCTTGGGTTAGAGTATGTTGTTTCCTTATGTTAGGGTAGTTAAGTTGTGACCTTGTCAATCAGTTAGTCATTTAGTTGGTTATTGGTCTTATCCCTTTATTCATCTTTAATGATTTAAAATATAAAGAATTGAAACCATAATCTTATCTTGTGTAATTTTTGACATGTGTTACTCTTTGTTTCAAACTAGATACAACTTCTAAAATAGACTCTTAAGTAATAATCTATTGGCAAGAATTTGACTTTTATTTGGTTATTATTTCTCATAACATATCTATAACTATTGTATCTCTCCTTTGTGATCCTCCTCCTCCTCTATGACTATGTCGTCTTTATGTCATCTTCACACAAATTCTTTACAATTATGATTTTACACACTCACTCTTCTTCACCCATAACAAATTTTCTTAGAAACTTACTTTTTAATACATGCACACAATCACTCAAAACCTAAACTATGATACAACATTATGTAGTCATGATGTGGGAATAAGCCCAATCACACGCCAAATTAGCAAATACTCAATATAAATAACAACAAAAAATAAAATTCATCATATTTTATAAGGAAAAAATACTTTTGTAATTGATCACAAGAGTGAATGTTTTTCTAGTTCAAATGAATATATATGCACACTTACCATCAAATAGTCATTCCAAAAATTAAATCCCCTGCCCAATCTATATCTTCCTTCAACACTAGCCTATCATCAATTAATGTATGTGCTATGTTCTCCTTTGAAATGTTCACCTTCTTTCTCTATCACCCAACACCATTCCTTTCGATTTTGCTTCTTTTTACACAATTGTCTTCTTTGATCCACTAGATAAGTCCCACGTGTCATTATCCGTTAATTTCATTTTCCATCATCTCATTGTCCGTGCATTTCATTTTCTGCTATTTGATTGTATGTTTACTTCATTTTTCATGGTCGACCTTCTTTGTATTGACAAATTCACTCTTTGAAAAGCTAAGAGGTTTACGATCGAAAATTGTGGAAAAAAAAAGTGGGCTTCTTCAATGGTATAGAAAACTTCACAAATTGAACAAGTCAATGGATCAAAGGCTTGACACTCAAAAAGAAATTGATGATTTTGGCAAAACTCTACACTGTGTCAAACTTTCACTCTACAATTGTACAGTGTTTGAACCCTCAAATTGGTCAAAAATAAGTGGGCATTTATTAGCAATTTATTTCAACAATAAATTTATTTGGTGAATTGGCTAGTTTAGAAACTCAACAAATCGTCGAAATACTATAATTTGGTCAGTATTAAGTCAAATTCTACCAAATTCGAATTGTTGACACCCTTTAACATCTTTCACAAAATGAACTCCCGAATTTGCTAAAATTCCATCAAAATTCCTAGCAACAACTCACCAAAATTCAACACAAAATAACACAAATAAATAAATTGAAAAATGAAAATGTTTTTCGATGATGTATTATTTCTCATGGACCCAAATTCTCTTGCATAATCATTGGTAGATTATACTAGAACCTCAGATTTAGGTCTTTAATTTGATATCTTTTTATAACTTTATAGCTTGTTTTAGTGTAACCCAAGAAATTGAATAATGTTGAAATCCCTTAAAACTGAGATATGAAAAAAGCACAATTTTGACTTAATTATTCTTCATAATAACATAAGTATTATTTTATTCCTACTCTTTTTCTTACATTCTTCCCTTGGTATAAATATTATCATCTAATACTTGGCACTATAATTAAATTCATTGTGTGACATTGTAATGTATCTAGTATCCTTTTTAGTTAGCTATATTCGACTCCATAATATCTTATAATAAAAAAAATGGAAAAAAAAGTGGCTCACACAAACATTTAATAGTTTTTATTTTCATTATAAATGCATGAAGGATTCTAAAATAATTTAAATCTAACAACTAACGTTTAAAATCCAAAACCTTCATAATTCTAAAATATCATCTATAATTGATATGTATCAGTTTTGCTTATTTTCTAACCATGTCACATGGATTAATTTTAGTGGTGATTATTTTCGGTATTTAACTCAAGACTAATAATTTCTCTATGTTGTTAAAAAGAAACTAGTGTAGCTTGACAAATGGATAGCTTCTCAAATCTAGTCATAATCAACATGTGTTCTACATACTTAGGTGCTTGTTAAATACATTTGTCATGATATATAGTTGAAGTACAATATAATATTTCATTAGTTTAAATATTAAAAAAAACTATTAATAATATTTCCAAAGGTTCTTGTTAAATACATTTGTGGTGATAGAAGCACAATATAACATCTCATTAGAGAATACACAACATAAATAATTTATTAGTTTAAATATAACAAATTATTGATAATTGATGCGGTTAAGGGACTGAACAAGGTTAATTGGCCGATTGAAGGGATAATTAGGGACATGCACAAGTTTCTTTTGGGTTTGGAGCACTTTGAAATTGGTCATGTCTATAAAGAGGGCAACAAGGCTACTGATACTATGGTGGCTCTAGGTTTCTATATTGAAGGTTGGAGATACTAGAGGAGAAAGGATTCCCTCCCAAATAATGTCCAATCACTCCTACGTGGAGAGTCCTTGGTGTTGGACTCAAATGGGTAGTACTCATCTCTTTGGGAGTGTATTTCTGCAGCCCATAATTGCTTGGGATATGGGTTGCAATTTTAAATTCCCATGGTGGGAAAAATTAAACAAGATGATGAGCTAGCCGAGGATGATGTGTAATTTGTTGATTGGTCTCCTAAGCGGGTGTGGTACATTTTCCCGATGTGGCACAATGACCTTTTTTTGTGTCTTGTGAGTCTTTTAGTTTGCTACATAATGATGCACTGACATCATTGTTGTGAGATACGTGGGAGTTGGGATAATAATGACAAGGTAATCCCTAGGGAAAGAAAGGCTACAAATTTTAATTCTACTTTCACATCCCATTGCATGTTGTGTCATTGGCACGAGGGGAGGATTAATGAATGATTAAGGTGTCATTATGACCTCGATGGCCTGCACAAGGTCAACCTTCTCATTTCTTGCCGTGTTTTTGAGTTTGAATTTGCTAAAGAAAATTGTGTTTCTCTGATTTTTTGGCGAAACCTTCTCACTACTTTTAGAATGGGGGGAGACCATGTGCGTATTGAGCCTGATAAGCCGAATGAGTTTAGGAATATAAAGATTGTGTGATAGATTTGTAAGGAGGGTGGAGTTGATGGTTTCTTGGAACTTCTAAAAGGGTTTGATGAGGAATTATTGATACAATTCTCCACCTCTTGGGTCAATAGGAGATTCTCGATGGGAGGAATTTTGTTTGAAATCAACGAGGAGGTAATTGCGCAAGTGATTAGGCTTTCCATGGATGGAAGGAAGTGGAAGTGGATCAATCAATTGGCGAATAGTGAGAGCCTAAATAGGTTCTTCCGTGGGAATGAAGGCCCAGTCAAG
The DNA here is from genome assembly GCF_030272615.1 of Cryptomeria japonica. Lineage (NCBI taxonomy): Eukaryota > Viridiplantae > Streptophyta > Pinopsida > Cupressales > Cupressaceae > Cryptomeria > Cryptomeria japonica. The sequence goes on from NC_081406.1 coordinate 498,028,881, forward strand.
CTACAAGGTGGTTATGCGAGTGACCATTGGAAAATGGTATGCCTGATGATAATGAAGGATTTTACTTTGGAAGGCCACTTTAAAGTTATCATATGCTACTTTTGAATCACTTTAGGAATTGTGACCTTATCTCCTTCCCATTTTACTTGTTTCATTTCTTGGAACACTCTGCTAAAGAAGCCCTTGACCCTAAAAACCAAGATAAAAATCCTGTGCCCTTGCACCAGGTTTTGATTTATAGACATTATTCCTTCCACCTTGTTGTATGTCCACCTAGGAATGTCATGGTTATGAAATCCCCTTCCTTGAGTGCCCCTTTTTAATTGGAACGTGTAGTTCTTGGAAAAAGAAATGCATCTGCCAACTTGAAGCTTTTTTTGCTTCCCCTAAATCCCCCTCTTCCTCAATTGTCATTACAAAGATAGGTGAGTCTAAGGGAAAAAAGACCTTGAAAAACAAGAAAAAAGAAAAGAATACTAGCCATCACAAGAAAATTACTATTCTTGAAGAGTCCAACAAGGATGAGGAGGACGATAGGGAGATAGTAAAAATGAAGGTAGAAGAAGGTTGAAGGCAAAAGACTTTAACTTGTCGATTATGGGTAAGTGCACCAAGATGGTGAACATAAAAGTGGCCACATGCAAAAAAAAAAATGATTTTTTTCATAACCTGTGTGTGTTCTGGAAATTAAAAAACGTGCTAGGCTTGGTGTTACCAAGCCTAGCCAAAACAATTAAAAAACAAAAAGTTCCTCAAAACCTATACGGGTTTTGAGGAACATTATATTTTTTAGAAACCCACGAGTTATGTAGAACTAGAAGTTTTGGCCTTAGTTCTGCAAAACCCATATGGGTTATGTAGAACTAGGAACCAAATAGGAAGTGGAGAGAGAGAGAGAGAGAGAGAGAGAGAGAGAGAGAGAGAGAGAGAGAGAGAGAGAGAGAGAGAATAGGATAAGGAGAGGGGGAGGGAGAGAGAGGGGGAGAGAGAGGAGATTGTGAGAGAGGGAGGGCGGAGATGGGGAGAATAGGATAAGAGAGAGAGAGAGAGAGAGAGAGAGAGAGAGAGAGAGAGAGAGAGAGAGAGAGAGAGAGAGAGATGAGGTAGAGAGAGAACGAGAAGGAGAAAAGGGTGAGAGACTCGATAGAGAGAGAAGTGTGAGGGGGAGGGAGAGATATGAGATAGAACTCAAGGAGGGTAATTAGGGCTCAGAATAGACAAAGATGGTGATGGAAGAAGGAAGATGAGAGAGAGAGGAAAATAAGAGAGACATTCATGTATACAAACATATATACATATATCTATATAAATATATGTATATATAACTATATATATGCATATATACATACATAAACACATATTATATATGTATGTCTATACATATGTGTAGTAAATGCTAAGTTTACTTTTTATTTTTCAAAACTCGTGCGGGTTTTGGCTTGGTAAGAGGGTTGGAAAATGACCCTAAGGTTTGCAAGCCTATTTTCCCCCCATTTTTGTCCCTTTACACGTTTTTCATCTTCCAACATGATTTATCGACTTCGTCATCATCAGGCTTACAAATGATCAAGTGCGTATCTCTAAAATTACCACCATAATCTCACATGTCTTCTCAGTTTTCTGACCATATAATTTTTTCTATTTTTGGACAACATTAGCATAGTAAACTTTAATTTTCTTTACCAGTGCCTTGACAGTCCTCACAGACATATGTCTACCATTTTTTTAATAACTTTCGATATACTTGACCAAATTCAAAATAAATTACATATTATTGTTCTACACTAGATTATATACACTTTAAAAAAAATAAGTTTGCATTTTTGATTATTTTGATGCAAGTTATGCCTAGCGCACGAACATGTACCAAATTTTCAGGATGCGGTCACTTCAATATATCATAAAAAAAAATACTCAATTTTTTTTTACAAAAAACTACACAACTTCTAGATCTCACTCTTACTTATCATCCTACCAAAGTGTTTTGCAAAATACTAAATCTAACTATATATTTTATGCAGCGCACGAAAACAACTATGTTATGTTTTTCTGAAAAAATCAAGAACAATTTTTCGTGCGTGAAAGGTTTGACCCTCTTAATATTATCCAATTTTAAAAATTGTAGTAGTTTAGAAACTAGATTTAGGGTACTACAATTCTTATTCTTTTATCAACTCCTAGTTTTTAGTGCATGACCTTCAAATATCTCTTTGAAGTTCAGGTGTACCTATTTTCAGAAGAAAAAAAGTGGTCACTTATACCCCCCTTTTTGTTCACCATCTTGGTGCACTTACCCTTATGGCTTGGAAGATGAAGAATAGGGGAAGGATAAGGAAAAAGAGGAAGACAAGAATATGGTTGGTGGTGTTAAATATTTGTAGGAGAATCTGCAGAAGTCGGTGAACAATAGTTGGGTGAAATAGGGGAACCAACTAGGGGATGGCAGAATGGAGGATGTCGGTATGGAGGAGAATGCTAAGGAGATAGTTGTGAGGGAAAGTTGTATAGGATTTCAAAGGGATGACAATGAGCTGAACTTCATGGGGGAGGAGCTGCATATGCTAAAGGACAAAATATCTGAATTGGAGAAGAAGTGGGGCAACATCTCCAAATTATGCCTTCGGGTTATGCACAAATTGATGACATCTCTTTATTTGATGGGGGATAAGGTGTTGCAAGATATGGTGAATGAGGATGACATACACAGTAATCTCTTTAAGTTCCTAAAGGAGGATTGGAATAATGTCTTGTTGCAAGCGGGTCATGGTGTCAAAAAGCCAGGTCATTATTCGTGTTATAGGGGGTCCTCTTTTTGCTATTTATGTCATTTGGAGCATGGCTCCTTTGTTAAACATTTTAGGTACCTATAGCTTGGATACTGTTAGCTAATGATCTTTTACTAGACTATGGTTTTATTATCCGCTTATAAAATACTACAGATATAGGTTTTTTTTTGTTTTTTGTTATGGGTTTACTGATTTTTTTGGATGCCTCCGGGCTATGGATGTTATAGGGACTATCTTTATGCTGCTTTTAATATCAAAAAAAATATTAATAATATTTTCCAAGCATTTTAATTTCATCAATGCTAGATGTATAGTTACCTAATATTACATCTCAAGAGAATCATAATATTTTAATAATCTAAAATATTAAACATAAAGTGTAGATCTTTCTAATATTAAAAAACTATGCAACAAAAATAACCCCATCAAAATATAAATGATACTATAATTCTTATCAAATATTGGACCTTACAAACCTCTCATAAAATTATATTCCCTCCTAGAACTTACTAGAAAAGGAAGGGATACAGTATCCACAACTATATTGCATTCTCATAAGTAGTTGAAGTCCCAACAAAATAGTTCCACTCAAAGTTAACTTGGCTCAACATATGACCTTGAAGGCTCAACCTCTATTGCTCTAAAATGTTGGTGGTTTATAAATTTAACTTATCACCTAACTCAACAAGTTAGCCCAATCCAAAACATGGGTTTAACCTTGGAGGAAACTTTGTGGTTAAGCTAAGTGGATTTAACCTTAGAGGAAACTTTGTGGTTAAGCGCACTTGAGTTGGAGTAGTACTGGGATGGGCGACCTAGGAAAGCCCAATACTTCACCTCTATGAGCATCACCTAGATGTAATGATTGCTAAGTGGACCATTCAATCTCATTAGAGATGGGATTTTGTGAACCACTACTCATGAAACATGGGTCAATGAGTTTGACTCGAAAACTACACAGTTGAATCCTGATAGCAATATCATAATAATTGATTATATAAGAATCAATGAAAATAAATGGCTATCCTAAATAAAAATGATCCCTATGCTAGTGTAAATAGATTCATTACATAACTAGTTAGTTTTTATGACTTTCTAAGATGGCCTATTCAAACTTTCTAAAATTTACTTAGAGTCTATTTAGCATTTTGTCTCACCTCATGTGGTTGAGACATGTGTACTCAATTAATGAGACATATCTTACATGCACATCTGCTGCTCATTAGAACACTTGTCAAGTAATAATAAGTGTTCCTTCATTAGAGGGGTAGTGAGTTGTTTCCTACCAACCTACCTCTAGCACCTTGCTTATATATGCAAGGTCACTATGTACATATCATCCAACACTTGAATAATATTATTTTGACTTATTTGTGTCCTAGAATTTTATGGAAGTTTAACTATTTTTTGCTTTTTATTCTTGGCTAATCCCAACATGATATCAAAGCTATTCTAGCAAAACGCTTCCCAAAATCTAACACCTAGCCTAATCAAGAGTTCCTCTTAGAGTCTTTTTGTAGTTGAGTGAATGAAATTTGATTTGTTGTGAGTATTCAGATCTCTATTTGAGTTTTGGATGAATTATCCATTGTGAGTCATTGGATTTGTGAGAGGCATATTTGTTGTGCATTAATCTCAGTATTGAAGAGGTGATTTTTTTGCAAAGTGGGGTTTATATTCTACTTTGTGTGGAAGTTCTTTGCAAGTTGTTTTGTATGTGGCATTTTTTTTGCTATTAGAGGCATCAAGGGGTGATGATTGATGATTATCTATTCTTTGAGCCATCAATCTCTCCATTAGCACCTATATATGGCATGCACATCACTTATTATATTTTGTATCGTTGATTGTTGGGCCTATGTGCGTCAAAGACATACCCTTCTGTAAGGTGTCAACTTATTGTAGTGCACATTCACAGGCTATTTAAGTAGACTTTTTTTTTTGGTTTTTGCTAAAAGATTGGTAGAATTGAAGGATCAATATCTACATGCATTTTTGGGAGTATTATTGTCGATCCATCCATTTACATGTGTTTGTTGTATGGTAATAGGTCACTTTGAAGTCTTGATGTCTTTGAAAGGTGTTTCCTTTTCTAATGCTATTTTTTAACATTGCACGTAAAGAGATTGTTTCAAAATCCCCTCTTGTAGGAAAATTTTAAGGTTTAAAGACTAAAATTAGACAAATATGAAAAAAATAGAAATTATTGTAAATTTTTTGATTAGTTAATAAAAATTGGGTATTGATGTTTTAAATAGTGAATAATTAGCTAATCAAAATTGAGAATTGATTTTTATAAAGTGTCATTTTTTGTTTCATTGAAATTGTCTATACACTAAAATATTGTTAGTTAACAGAATTGTCTTCCCAAAAATAATTATAAGAAAAGATCAATATGCCCAACATAAAAGACAAACAAGAAACTAACCATTGGAGATATATCTGTTAAAAAGGTGATCTTCCTTTGAATTTTAGAGGTGCAACTCCCTCATATGATCTAATTCTAATTTTCAGGGGTATGCTTTTAACCAAAAAGCGGGAAAGGGAAAGGGGCAGCACTGTCCCACATTGCTGGGAGAGTAGAACTTGGGATGAGTCTAACAACCAGGAATATGAACAACACATAGTTTGCCCACAATGCAATTAATTGCATAGAAAAAGAACAAATGCAATGGAAATAAACTAAACACTAAGTATGAAAAATTCCAAGTATCTACACCATCCATTTTAACCATGTCAAACATATGAGAACCAAGTCAAACTATAGTAATTCAAAGCTTACTTCCATCATAAAAGAGTATAGAAAACTCAGAGTTTTGATATATGTATTAATTCATTCAAAATATATTCAAAATATGGTTCAAAGTCCATCCACACTACAAAACATAGCTAATCATCCAAAATATTACAATACCTTTTCTTCTCTTCCTCCCCCCTAATTTTAGTGTATCTTCTACTTATTTATAGCTAAAGGCCCTTTCCATTTTTAAAAAACAATTCTTTAAAGTAACGGTCTTAAAAATGATTGTTTCGAACAAGCTTTTTGAGTAAAACAAACAAAATTACCAGATAAACCTCATCACAAAATTTTAAGCAGAAAAGACTACCAATTTCATGCTTCTTCTTCATCGGGCACTAGGTTCTGACCTGCAATATGACTATCGATCCTTTCCACTATCGTCTCCTGTTCAATAAGCACCCAAAGGACCATTGTGAATTTGTCTTCATCTTGTATGAGTGCCTGTGCAAGGTCACTCAGATCAAGGAGAATATCATCTTGCAAGTGTTCAACATCAGGCTGGATAATAGGACCTTTACCTTTGAGAACCATCCTTAGTGTTGTTTGAAAAACTAATTTCCAGGAATCTTCTTTGCAATGAGTTCTTCTTGTAGACATCGTTCGTGGTTCTTAGCTTGCTCTACGATTTTTCCTAACAGAACAATAGTTTTTCTATATTCACCAAAATCAGTGCATTCTTTCCATGCAAAAGACCACAATTCTCGGATGATATTTCCTTGTTCACTCTTTGGCCAATTTAAGTCTAGATTCTCAAATGGCAATTCACCATCATGGGGAAAGACCATTTTGACAAAGGGAGCTCATGATAGCATACGTTTCTTTGACCAATTTCAAAGGTGGTGTATTAAATTTGATCTGCAAGAGAGATAATATCAAGTGTTACCACACATGTTGCCACCCTTATGTGTCCTTAACTTCTTATCCTATCATTAATGATGGCACTTTGTGTATCTTCTTTTGATTTATTTCTTGGAGGGTGTGCTTCGCATGGTGACAAAATGACTGGAGTTGGTAATGGCAGAGGCGATTGCCTTTACCGGGTAGATAAACTTAATCAATTTTTTGTTGGTGATTAATTATGACTCACCCCCTATCAATACTCATGTCACCACCTCAAAATGTATGTTGTATCAACCTTTAGGTCATGTTCTTGAGAAACACGCCAACTTCTAAGTCAGGTATGTGGCTTCCCCTTGAAGACTTCATGAATCATCAAATCCGACGACAAAACAAAGTGTGTCGGGGAATCAGACGGATTCACAACTTTCAAATTGGTTCATAAATCAACTAGAAACTTGACCTCCTATGAGTCCTCACAGAGAGTTATCGGCCTTTTGTGAGTTTCTGCAACTAAGTCGGGTGGTCGGGAACTTACGAAACCTTAGAACCTCGTGACAAGGTTAAGAAAATGCAAGGGACTGGCGACTAAGTTTGGAAATGCATAAAAGTCGCGACCCAGGATTCGAGTTATTAAAATGAATAAAGGGGAACCCTAAAGAAAAGCCTCAAGACATGGAAAGACTTGTGACATGGCAACAAAATTTAAATTTCATCGATAACAAATATATAAAGTGTTGAGTTTTTTTGGGGAGTACACATTGAATCAAGGGGGTTGTCTTGAGTCATGCAATTTAGCAGTTTTGTCAGTCATATCTTTGAACACTTCCATATTTTTATTTCAAAATTCATTTCTACACATTGGGGTTTTAAAACCAAATCTACTACTAAGCATGGAGTTTAACAAATCCATTAATCATTTAACACCCTTCAATTATCATAAATCAAAATTATTCATTTCCCTCATCCTAAAGAATCAAGGATTATATAAAATATAATGAGTTACAAAAAAAGAATGCAATGCAAAAAAAGATAAGGAAAACATTATGCTAAATATATCTCTAGAGTTTCTATTCCATTTAGAGGCCTTGAAAACACCCAATGAAGTGTGGCAAGCCCTAGACAAACTATTTGGGAATGTTGACGAACTAAGGAGTCATAAGCTGGAAAATGAACTCTTAAGTTTTATTCCAAGAGATTTTGACACCTTGTAGGACTATTTAATTTTTTTTAAATTAGTAAGGTTGCAACTCGAGGAATGTGGCATAGACAAGAGAGAGGATCATTTTATTCTTTCTATTCTTTTAAAACTAAGTCATGAATATTCTATTTTTGTATCTACCTTTTATCCCACTAAGAGATCTCTTCAAACCATGTGAAAAGTTCCATACTTGGATAACTTAATTACAAATTGAATAAGAGAGAAAGATAAGTTATTATAGATGAGCACCTTGAAGACCAATAAACCCCAAGACCTCATTGTAGGAAAAGAGAAACAAAATGTTTTTAAAAATGGGGGAAAAAAACTTATTGATAAGATAAGGAAACTAAGGAAGGCAAGAAATCCACCAATCAAATTGACATTTTTCAAATCAAGGGAAAACCAAGACAAAAAAGTGAAATGTTCCTTTTGCAAGAAATCAAGACATAACGAGCACAACTGCATGAGGAAAAGGATTCATCACCTAACTCATCTTCTTGAGCAACATGGGATCCCTGAATCTAGCATAGAGTCATCATCAAGTTTAGAATCTTCAAAGGTAATGGATAAATCTACTCAACTCATATAATCATAACTTTAAATATGAATTGTTCATCTCCACCATCACCTGTTACATTCGATTTCAGAGGCACTTCACAAAGAGCATATAGAGGTTCTTTATAGAAAAATAACACATGAATTATTTGAGCACATCTTATGGGGGGCTACATAATCTCTTTTTTCACTCTTCTATGGGGAGATATTTCTTGCATATTTTGTATCATCTCTCTTTTGGAGGAAAAATTTCCCATTGGGTATTTTTTTCTTTCTCCACTTTATGAGAGATTCTATTGTACAGGGATACCTAACATGACTAGTAGTTGGTGTAATGGTGTAAATTTGAAATTAGGGTTTCACCAAATAAAATCACTAACTAGGCAAATTACCATTACATTGAAAGAAGGGTGAATCCAATAGATCTAGTCACAATCCAAATAAGGAAGGGCTGAAATTCTTATTAGATTCATTGATTTGTTTGCCTCCTTTCTAAATTTAAATTAGATTTGTAATTATGAAATTAGGAAAAAATGAGAGATAATTAAAGTAAATTGATGAATAAAAAATTCTATAGATGTTCCACAGAGTCACCAACTGAGATCTAGACAAAATAAGATGTTTGGAACCTGTTCCCAAAAGTTACCCTTGATTTTTCGAGATCAAGTAGTACAAATTTGCTCCGGTCCTTTGATTTTTTCTCTGTTAAAAGTTGAGCCTATTGGTCACTATCAAATTTGTTGAAATTCTCAAAAATAGCTCTTGCACCTATTCCTACACACATAGAGAAAGAAAATAGGGTTGTGGAAGTCAAACCCCAGTTTAGGGATTAACCTTGAATGAAATAATACAAATATTAAAATAAATGATAAAGAGATATACCTCAGATCTGTAATTTTTGATGATGATGCAATGATGTTTGAATGTAATCACAAATTTTGAAGGTAATCGTATGAAAAACACATGAACATGAAAAACCCTAATCACACACACATTCTTGCATGAAGATTGATGTAACTTTTCTCCACAATGCTTGAAGGATGTAATGCAACCTCGAATCTCTGAAAATGCTTGACAACGAATGCTTCATGGATGCACTAATAATAGCACATGGAGACTTAGATCTAAAATAAATTGATATGATGCCTTTATATAGGGTTCCCTATGTAATTACTGATTAGGACGACCTCCAACGATCATGTGTAGCCATGGGGAATAAAAAATCATCAAGGAGATAGAGACCCTACCCCATTTCAAATTGGGGCCTGTTTGAGGGGGACTAGGGAGTTTTGGGGTGCCTTGGTCCTCCTACAAATAGGACCAATACAAAGAGAAATGGGAGAGGGCCCCCCAAGATGAGGTCCACTAAATTTTGTTCATGACATCAGGGGTTGGAAAAAGAGCTAGAGTAGACCTAGAGAGGGGATGGAGATAAGACACACTAAAGTTGGAGCACAAACATGAGGTGTAAATTAGATCCGTTACAATTTATGATTATACATTTAGCCTCCAATTCAATGGGAGTATGAGATTATGAAAATACTCATAGTAAAGTAGAAAGATGAGAAAGGAGAAATTAGGAGGGAGATCACAAGGAGATTAGACATCACTAATTTGAAGGAACCAAGCCCCCAATCTTAGGATGCTAATTTACACAATCATATGCAAGGACACACAAAATAAGACAAAGATGAAAATGCAACCAAAGACAAAAGACAAAAGAAACACAACACAAAAAGGCTTGAAGTCAACTAGTTGAAGAGACCTCAATAATCAAAATCATTCTCAAAATGCTATCACAAGAACACAAGCGGTCACATATAAAGAGCAAGAGAATGCATCAAATGATGAACCATGATCTACAAATAGAAATTCTATGATATCATGGGGAAGAGAAGAGTGAGGATATGGATGCCAAGAGATAGCAAGTTGTGTTATGCTAGGTGATCCGAAGGAGAGTTTGAATAGTCTAGCTGTGTTTTGCTAGTTCCACTCATCTTGTTGCATATGTTGTTGCCTAGTTTCAAGAATTAAACATCTTGTATAAGAATTTGTTTGGTATAGTTTTGAGTATGCAACAACCTGTATAAGACATGAAATGAAAATAAAATGTGTTTGGTTTCGGGAACATCTCGTACAAGACTTTGTTTTGTCTAGTTTCGAGAATGTGTACCCTGTATAAGACAGGAAAAATATTGTACAAAGAGGGCGATATGAAGTGACTTCCTGTTAAGATGTCAGCACAGTCTTATGTTGATGTCTTAAGGAAGATAAAAACAAGGATACACACCTTAAACACCAAGGAGATATCCTTTTAGGCAACACTATTCATAAATCCAAGCTAATGAAGCATAACTCTTATAAGCAAAGACAAGAGAGTTGAAAATGAGATATCTTGCAACAAGTGTACAAAGGGAATCCTTGGAGGAGAAGAGATATTTTCTTAAATACATCTACCTCCAAGAGGAATTTTTTGAACAAAAATAACATCATCGACCAAAAGAGAGGAAGGAAAACAAGAATGATTACCTTCCCCCTATTGTTAGGTGAAAGGGATTGTTGATGAAGGATGAGATAATTTTGACCCAAAGTGAAGGGTTTTTTTTAATAATAAATATACATTTCCAAGTGTAGAAGAGGTTGTAGTCAAGCATACACACCTCTTTCATAAGGGAGAATCCTTGAGCAAACAAACAACTTTAAACAAGAAATAACATCGTATCATAAGCAAACACCACTCAATAAATGAAAAGTGAATACTTAGTAGATTGCACACATTCACCAAGGAGAGATTGTTCATAAGAGAAGTGCCATTTAAAACAAATAATAGGTCCTAAGAAAGGAACACACATTTACTTGCATGCAGGATAATTCTATGCAAGAAAGAACATCATATTATTAAAAATGTAACTCATACAAAAAAAATGAATCCTTAGAAATAGGAAAGAGAGAAAATTATTCATGCCCCCCAAGCATAGAAACAAGAATAAATAGACTATTATTTTTCTAATTGAGTATGATTATACCTAAATTTGTACTACCATGAATGATAGTGATTCCCCAATAGCTAAGCTAACAATGACACATAGTGAGTAGCAACATAATAGGAACTTAAATGTTATTTGAAATGATTATGACAAATATTCCATTCATCGTCACATGTTACTTATATGATACCTAAATAAATATGTTATTGTATTTTAGTTTGCAAATATTGACATTCATTAGTAGAATGGCCATGGATTTGATGATACTTGCAAAAAGTAGAATCTTCAAGATATTTTCTACGTTTCCTTCTTTGTTTAGACCAAAGAACAAAAATTAAATTGGCATGAAGAAGATCAGACAAAACATTATCTTGTTGTAATTCCATATTGGAATGAGAAGACATGAACTCACTAGATAGCGGAGGAGGGTATTTTGACAAAGGAAGAGGTTGGGAACCTAGCTTTTCATTAGAAAAATGTGATTTCTCATGAATTTCAAGACTTTGTTGCACACATCCTAAAACTTGTCCATTATATCCATGTGTAGAATTTGGAGAGGGTTTTATCTTAGGTGGAATTGGATTGAAGTTTAAAAAGGCCCAATAAACATCCAAACATGTGTTAGGACAAAAATTTTGAGTATCAAATTCAGGCATCTTAGATTTTCTACAAAAAGAATGTATGAAATTTAATGACCCCCAATCATCCTCCAAGAGTTCTTCTTTAGGAACATCTTCAGTAGGAGATGGTGTATTTGTCCGAATTGGAGAGAGGATTGTAGGAACTAATATAGTATATTATGCTTTAATTTGTATGTTCTTGTCAGATTCTAAAGTAAATACTTCATTATTATATGTGTAAGGCATCGCATGATAATCAGGTTGATGGTTCACTCCATCCCTAACAACATTTTTTGATTTTTGGTGAGGTTGAAAGGCATCTTGATGAAGGTGGATAATAAAATTAGGCTTCTCAACAACATGAATAAAATTTATTTGATCTTGGTTAATTCTTCATCTTTAGGAGAGAGAGCATTGAAAACATTATAATGATGGGAAATGGTATTATCCTCTTTCTCTAAAGTATCTTCATGACAAACCTTACGAAAGGGACAATAATATCTCATTAATTCTTCATCACCCTCTTTTAGCATAATTTCATCCTCTTTTACCAAGTTAATCTCATGGGGGAGGGACATATTATGAGAATAATCAACATCATTCTCCAATGGTTCATCCCAAAGAGGGAGGTCATTGAGAGAAGTGTTAAAAATATCTTCTTGCATCAATATGTCCTCTTTAGGGACATAAAATTTGGGAGAGGAATCATTGAAAGGTTTATTAAGGGGATTTTCATATCTCTTAAATCCTTGTAGCTTAAGATCATCCTCTTTCACCAATTAATCCTTATGGGAGAGGTACATTTTAGGAGACGGATGAACATCATTCTCCAAAGCTTCATCCCTAGGAGGGAGATATTTGAATAAGTGTTCATATTTTCTTCTTGTACTAATGTGCCCTCATTGGTGGGACCAATTTTTGGAGAGGGTAAATCATAGCTATGAATGAAAGGGAGAACTAAGTTATGCTCATATGCATGAAAGAGAACATCATGAAAATCTTTAATGTAACTTGAAATTAAACTAGCAAAATAAGACAAGAACTCCATATGCACTTATGATCAAGCAAGAAACACATATGTCATGTAACCAAAGTAATATTCACTCAATATATGCAATGAAACTATGGAAAATCAGATTTGAAACACAATTGAACAATAATACAACCCACAAGTCAATTTTAGGAAAATAAATTAAAGTTTTAATGAAATTAACCTCTAAATTTATGTAATTCAATTTTGTAGATATGATCTATGAGTGCAAATTTGAATGTTAAAGTGCATACTAATTAGATCGGAGATAACAAATAAAAAATAAGCTTGAAAGAAGTTGGGTTCACCAAAATGTAATGGTGTAAATTTGGAATTAAGGTTTCACCAAATAAAACCACTAACTAGATAAATTACCGTTGCATTGAAATAAGGGTGAATCGAATAGATCTAGCCACAATCCAAATAAGAAAAGTGCTGATATTAGATTCACTGTTTGTTTGCCTCCTTTGTAAATTGAAATTGGATTTGTAATTGGGAAATTAGGGAAAAATGAGAGATAATTGAAGTAAATTTACAAATACAAAATGCTACAAATGTCCCATGGAGCAACCAACTGAGATCAAGGAAAAATAAGATGTTTAGAACCTATTCCTAGAAGGTCGGTCTAATTTTTCAGAACCAAGTAGTACAAATCCGCCTTGGTCCTCCAATTTATTCTCTGTCGAAAGTTGAACCTATTCATCACTATCGACTCTGTCAAAATTATTGAGTACAACTTCTGCACCTATTCCTACACACACAGAGAAAGGAAATAGGGTTGTGGATAGGGGTTTGCCTCAAATCAAACCCCAGTTTAGGAATTAACCTTGAATGAAATAATGTAAATATTTAAATAAATGATAAGGAGATATACCTTAGATTTGTAATTATTGATGATTATGCAATTCTATTTGAATGTAATCACAAATGTTGAACGTAATGGTATTACAAACACATGAACATGAAAAACCCTAATCACACATACATGCTTGGATGAAGATTGATGTCACTTTTGCTTGAAGGATGAAATGTAGCCTCAAATCTCTGAAAATGCTTGATGCTGAATGCTTCACAGATGCACAAATATTAGGGTATGGAGAATTATATCTAAAATGAATTGATATGATGCCTTTATATAGGGTTCCCTAGGTAATTTTTTATTAGGCCAACCTGCAACGATCATGTGTAGCCACGGGGACCAGAAGCCATTGGGGAGATAGAGATCCTACCCCATTTCAAATTGGTGCATGTTTGAGGGGGACTAGGGCCTTTTGGGGTGCCTTGGTCCTCCTACAAACAAGACCAATACAAAGAGAAATGGGAGAGGGTCCCCCAAGATGGGGTCCACTAAATTTTGTTCATGATAGACCAGGGATTGGAAAAAGAGCCAAAATGGACCTAGAGAAGGGATGGAGATAGGACACACTAAAGTAGGAGCACAAACATGAGGTGTAAATTGGACCGGTTCCAATTACTATTATGAGGTTAAATTTTGAGTTTTCTCATGGAAAACTATTACCCCTTATCACCCTTCCTATTAATAATTATTTCATTTTACTAGTATCAATAAATTACTAAAATATTTAAAAGCTTTTAAATTAAACAATAATAAAACAAAACACCACAATTTATACCTATAACCTTAATGAATTTATCCTAGTGGTCTTTCTAGTGGTTTTGTATTATTTAATAAATCTAGAGGGGTCAATTAAGGTTATCCACCATATACTTTGTGCACTATGCTTTATTTCATATGGTCACTATAATTTTTTATATTGATACTCTCTAGCCAAGTTCCTAATCTCCCCACAACTCAAACATGTAGTCCTATCTAGATCTTGCCATGTATAGGATCCATTGTAGTACTAAAATCCTACCTAATAGGAATACAATTATGTTTCCTAATGAGTATATTAATAATGGGTAGGTATTGAAATTAATACCTCAGTTTACCTCTTCCAAGAAAGCCTTCTCCACTATGATCTTTAAGGTCGAGGAAAAAAGAATAAGTTATGATAACCAAATATGTATTTGACCCTATACAATAATTTTTGTGATGAGTAAATAATTGTCATATATATAATAAATATATTAAAATAACTCTATAAAATGATCCTCTCATTGACAAACTATGTTGCCTCTCTACTATGTCATGAACTTCATTAATACAACACTAGTAGAAATATTTTCACAGGTAAATGAATATCTTTAGAAAATATTCCAAATTAAAGGTATCTATGGAATATATATAATTTTTGCTTCCTCCTTTAATATGGTTTCACTTTAAACCTATAAGGATGTTTATCAAAATTCATGACTTAATATTTCTTTCATAGGTTCATAATTCAAAGCACCTAGTAAGGCTAGCTAAATAATTTTAGCATACACTTTTTTTTATGGACCCTACAAAGGATGGGGGTTAAAGTTATAAAATATATTATATTTAATCTCTAGTATCATATCATGTAGGATAAAAATATTTTTAATTACACTATATCTTCAAAATAGAGGCTCTCTTTAGATTGGTTGTACCTCCTCATATTATTGACCCAAATTATCCTTGGGAGGCAGCCTAGAATGCCCTATGTGATCTCCTTGATATAGCACCTCCTAAGGAAACTATGAAATTTAATCAACTAACACCTCAATTCTCTATGGTAAACCTTTCATGTATAGCTAAAATCGAGTAATTATTGAATAGTTAAAATCGAGTAATTATTGAATAGTCTAAATAATTTAAGTTTGTAATCTTGTGGGGATATCTAAGAACAACTTCTAAAGAGGATAAGAGGAAGAAAGAGATGGATAGAAATTAGTGGAATCAAAAATGATTTCAACAAGGTAAAATGGTAAAATAATTTTAATATTATTTATTGAAGGTTGTTACGAACTTAACAATATTCCATCCTAGTAAGTAAATAAACAAGGATAAATGATTTGAAGAAGATATGATTCAAACAAACACCTAGAGATTCTACTATTGAAATATACTTGGATACCAAGTGTAATGCCCCTACGTGAACCATAAACACATGTGATAAATTAGGATTTTTTTTTTTTTTTTTTTCAAATGTTCTAAATATTATTACTATCATTTCAACTAGGTCACTTAATTATCTAAAAAATCAAACAAGTTCTACCACTACAAGGAGTATGATGTTCAACAAATTGTAACATCATAAATTGCACCCCATGCAATTCCACATCACATAGCACCTTTGCTTTAGCTGAATTAGAGACAATGATCAATCTTCCACTTCACTTGCTTGTTTAGTGCGCTTTGTCATCTATCTTGCTTAATCACCCAACCATTTGTACTAATTTATTTACGAACTCCTGCACACTGTGGAGATGTCCATGTTTTGCACATTTTTCCCATGAATATACAAAACAAAGGTGACCTTTGAGACATTACACATGCTAATTTTGGTAGTTAACACCTCCTTTGATGCCTATTGATGTCAGGACATTTCCCAGTCGCCTTTATCTTACTATTTTGCTTCATTTTTTCTCTCTAGAATTTGAAAGAATTTATTAAAATCTCATGCTCTCCACTTTTCATTGCTTCTTCCATTTGCTGGTTATATCCTTGCCATTTTTGTTTGTAGTAAAGCTTCATTAACTTGAGAGACTCATCTTTCCCTCACCCCAATAAGCTCCAAGTTTTTGGTATTGAATGGGAGTCCATCGTCTATTGTTTATTGCATTGTTCATTTTATTATCTATGATTGAGCATATTGTTTATTATTTTATTTATTTTACTTTTATTATTGTTTCATCTCAAATCTATCTATCTGGCTATACACGTGGAGGTGGAAACACGAAAAAATGGAGGTTTGACTATAACCTCTAAATCACAGCCACCCAACATTTCATCCTCAATCGTTTGTGTGTAGATCTAGTGAGGAAAGACATAACATTCACTAGAGGCTTCATTTTCTGGACTAGTTGTGAGCATTCCTACCTTTCCCTTGTCTTTTTGTCAATATTTTGTGTTCTTCTAGTCACTAGTCTACTATTTTCATAACATTCATAAATAGAGTATAAGGTTATAGTTATTTTGTACACTCAGGTACATATTTTTGTACCTTGTCCATACAAGACACTTTCATGTTTCACTATTGTCCTCAACCCGCACGTACGTCCTAGATAGAGAGAATACAAAGTTCACTAGGTGGTCTCAATAACTTGTACTTTAGTTCTTTGTAGCTAAAATATTTTTATCTATTAGATTTGCATAGTTTTACAACCTTTTTATCCTAGTGAGAAAAATTAGAGGTTCGAGAACCTTGAAGGTTTTTCCAAAGTGGAGAGAAGGTTATTGAGTCCTTGAGGGGTTTGACCACCCTTTGCAATGGTTCAATTTTCCTCTTCTACATTATGATGGGTTCAACGTGAACTTGCCTCTTCATTTGAAACTTATTAAAAATTTCTTCACAAGCTTAAAACAACTAGTTCTTTTTTCTATTTTATTTTTCACTCATTTTTGAGGTTGTTGGTGTGTTGTGGAGCTTGTTTATGAGCTTTATGAACCAAATTTCTCTGGGGATTATGGTGAGGAGGACTTCCAAACCTACCATTGCCCCTAATCAATATAGTCCTACAAGACCTTGCCCATTGTTCTTGGGGATGATTAATCTTGATGATCCTTTTTATCCTCAATTTATTCCTTTGGGTTTAGATTAATCTACTACATCTAGTTCTCATCCCAACTCTCAAAATAATACTCTGATGAATACCCCTCGTGGGTCTACTCCTATTGTGGATCATGAGTCTAATATAATGGTTTTGTTCGATTAGATTCAATCCCTTGAGGACAACCTAAGGGATTTCAAAGGTTTCTTAAATTGGGAGTCCTCCCTCAGGTTGGTTCTGTCGTTAGCAATTTGAGAGAGATGTTCATCTTAGATTGTAAGGGCCTAGAGATGATTAGGGCATTATCTATGATTGTGAGGACTCATGTAACTCCTTTTTAACTTAAGCCTTAAGACACTTAGTCTGATATCATTGGTCCTTAGACTGGTGTTGCTATGCTTGGCATTTCACTTCATATGGTGGATACAAGTCCTATGATTGATCCTTTATTTGGTAGTACCATCTCGAGTATTAATATCTCTCAGACTCCCTTGGGGTATACTAGTCCAACTTCTATCTCTACAGTTGCTACTTCTACATTTCATGCTTCTAGTATTAGCACTAGTCCTAGTATTGGTGTTGGTATTGGTATTGTCCCTTGTGCTAGCGTTGGTGTTGGCCCTTATGTTGGTTCTGGTATTGATGCTAATGTATTTGCCAACATTCAAAATCTGCCTATTAATCGCGTCCTTAATAGCATATTTCAAAACATGAGACAACTTCAACAACAACTTGCTATTCTCACAAATATTTCTAATCAGTCTTCTCTTCACCATATTACTGTCGTAGACCATGCAATACATATCCTTAATGTTAGCCTTCCCCAAGGGGTCGAGGCTCTAAAATTTTATCAATATAATGGTGATGTAGATCCTCACTTGCACATTGATTATTTTCTTACTCTTTGAAATAATTATCATAATTAGGATTATGTTCTGCTTAAACTATTATCTTAGTCTCTTAAAGGGACCACATTAAAATGATATAGTTCTTTACTGGATTATTCAATTGAAACTTTTTATCAATTGATGGATGCATTTCTCAAATGTTTTAGGTTAACATTGGAAACAAGGTCGCCATCATTGATCTTGTTCATTGTGAATAGTGACTGAATGAGAAGTTAATTGATTTCATATCAAGGTATCAATCTATATATATCAATATCCCTTATGCTCTATTAAACAACTTGACCTTCAGAGGATGTTTCTTGGTATTTTGTAGCTGATTATGAGAGAGAATCTTTCTTTGGTTTTAAAATTCTCTAATGAGATTGATACTAATCAATAGTGGCGTGGGATAGCTTGGTAGCATAAAATAATAACACAAAAGCGTAGAACTATCTACTATATGTATCTCAATATTGGTTGAAATGATAATAGTATAGCTTTGAAGTGTAGAAGGATAATGTCAAAAGTGCAATTTTATTGCTCAAATGTGCAATATGATAGCTCAAAAGTGCAATTTTGTTTGTCAAATATGTTTTTTTACAATATTTTTAGATTTTTGCAAGATATTTTCATTTTGGAAAGAGATGCAATCAAGAAATGATACAAATGACTATGTTTTAAATGCATAAATAGAAAATGTTGAATGTATGCACACTTTCACATCCAAGAAAGAAAAACATTTTTTTTTTTGTTTAATTGATTTTGAAACTATTATTTTCTTGAATTCTTGATTAGATATGCAAACACAAATAAGAAATGAATGCCAAAGATAAAATTTCTTACAATTCAATTTGGGTAAGTTTCCCCTTTTGGTTTCAAGCAAGGAATGCGATCTAAACACTCAAACATGCAAGACACATAAACAAGCCTATTAAATTTAGTTTATCAATCCTTGTAGGCACAAGAACCCACAAGAAAATATGGTAAAAATGTCTCAACTATGTTTCACAAGCTCAAATAGTGGCATCCTTGATATACCACAAGGGTATGTGAGGCCTAATCTATAGATGCAAAGGAACACTGACAAACAATCAAGAGGAAAGTGTAACCCACTCTCCATCTTCACTTCTTTACGGTATAAAATTATTGAAGGCTTAGCTTAAATTAATAATATTGCACTCTCAAGAGGTGTTTCTTTTGGTTCACATTCGACTCCTCATACTTTTTTGAGACATAAGAGTTGAGTTCATACGCTAGAGTGATTACTTCTCTAGCTAGCTCCCCTAGAAAGAAAATAAGATATATATATATATATATATATATATATATATATATATATATATATATATATATATATATATATATATATATATATATATATATATATATATATATATATATATATATATATATATATATATATATATATATATATATATATATATATATATATGTAATCATCAAGATTATGTTAGGATGAAGATGAGAGAATATGTAAGTATACCTTGGGGATTGTAATGGTAAAAATTAGGGTTTCATCAATTAAGGTAAGAAAACTGTTGATTTTTGTTAAGAGACCATTACATTGAAAGAGGGAGGGATGTAACAGATCTAGGATTAATCCCTCTTGGAAAAATTCTAAGAATTATGATTAGGTTCCCGTCTATTAGGGTTTGGATTCCCTCTTTCTAAGTTGAATTGTGAAAATGCTAAATTTAGGGTAAAATAGGTGAATATTGAAGAGATTAGGCATAAATAGTGAGCTACAGTCATTGGACAGAGACACCAACTTGGATCTAGGCAAAAGAGGATGTTTCGAATTTGTTCCCAAAAGTTCGGCTTGATTTTTTGAGACCATGCTGCTCCAATTTGGCTTGATCCTTCAAATTTATCGTTGTCAAAAGGTGAACCTGTTCATCCATGGAAATCCTATTGATCCTCCCAAATGAAGCTCTGTACCTATTTCTTGCACACAGAAAGAAGGGGGAAATTTTGGGTAATAGGAGCTTGCCTAAGTCAAACCCTGGTTTGGAATCAACCTTGAATGAAATAATGCAAAAAATGAAATAATTACTTAAGAAAATATGTCTTAGATTAAAATTGTTGATGATGATTCTTTGTTCTTTGAATATAATCACATATGTTCTATGAAATGGCATGAACATGAAAAAAACCTTATCACACACACATGCTTGCATGGAAATTGACATGAATTTTCTCCACAATGCTAGATGATGAATATGTAGCCTTGAAGATCTCCAAAAATGTTTGGTAATGAATGCTTCAAGGATGAACAAGTGATACTAATTGATTGCTTAGATTGTAGGGAGGAAAATAA
The DNA here is from genome assembly GCF_030272615.1 of Cryptomeria japonica. NCBI lineage: Eukaryota > Viridiplantae > Streptophyta > Pinopsida > Cupressales > Cupressaceae > Cryptomeria > Cryptomeria japonica. The sequence continues at coordinate 498,049,557 of NC_081406.1, forward strand.
GTTGATAAAATGTATTTATATAGGGGTATATAGGTAAATTACCGATTAGGCCAACCTCCAATGATCATGCAAAGCCACGAGGATCAAATCTTACCAGGGAGATATAACACCTACCCCAATTTATATCGGGGCTAGATTAGGAGGGACCATGGCATTTTGGGGTGCTATGGTCCATACCAGGGCATGGATCCCTCTCCATAAGGGCCTACACAATGTTAAAATAGGGTGGGTGTCCTAGGGTAGGACCCACAAAAGGTTGTTCATGAACTCAAGCTAGAGAAGAGGCACAAATGGACCCTGAAAGGTGATGAGGATAGGACATGGTAAAGTAGGGACACAAACATGAGGTATAAATTGGCCCGATGATAATTTATGATGTTACATTAAGCCCCCACTTTAAGGGGAGTATGAGCCTATGCAAATACTCATGGTAAAGTAGATGAAGAGATGAAAGAGAGGATAAATTAGAAGCACACTCACATGGAGACAAGTCATCACTAATTTCAAGGAACAAAGCCCCCAATATTAGGATCTTAACCCACACAATCGCTTGCAAGGGCATACAAAACAAGAAAAATAAAGGCAAAAAGGCACATAGAACATAAAAGCTAAAAACCAGAAACAAGACCTCAAGTCAACTAGCTGAAGAGACCTTGATATCAAATTGTCTCAACGACCAATATCATTCTTGAAAATGTCATTTCAAGAACACAAGTGATCACACAAAAAGAGAAAGAGTCTGCATCATCCATGAACTACAAATAATAAAGCTATGAGATCATGAGATGAAGAAAACTGAGAGGCATGGATGCACATTCTAGTTGTGCTTTTCTAGGTGATCCATGAGAAGAAGAGTGAGAGAAGACATGTCCATACACATTCTAGTTATGTTTTTTCTAGGTGATCCATGTTGGGGAGGAGAGTAGGAATAGTCTAGTTGTGTTTTGCTAGTTCCACTCATCCTACTATGTGTGCAACTTGGTGTTTGGTTTCAAGTATTAATAATCCCATATAAGTGTATGTTTTCTCTAGTTTTGAACATGCAACAACCTATGTAAGACATGAAATGCAAATGCAAATGAGTGTTCGGTAGTAAGAACATCTCATGTAAGAGTTTGTTTTCTCTATTTTTAAGAATGTGCACCTCGTATAAGACATATATACATCTAGCTATGGGCATTAAGCATCATGTGTAAGAGTTTTTTTGCTCTAATTTTAAGAATGAACACCCAGTTTAAGACATGCAAAAAATATAGTACAATTTAGTATAGAGAGGGCGATATGATCTACCACCCCTCCCCCCTTAAGATGGCAACATAGCCCTATGTTGATGTCTTAAGAAAGATAGATACAAGGATACACATTTTCAACCCCAAGGAGATATCCTTTTAGGAAATAATGTTCATAAATCCAATCTAAAGAGGTAATAATCTTACAAGCAAGGATAAGATAGTTAAAAAAGAGATATCTTGCAACAAGTGTAATGAGGATCCTTTGAGGAGAAGAGATATTTTCTCAAAAGACATCTACCTCCAAGAGGAGTTTCTTGAACAAACATAACATCTTCTACCAAAAGAAGGGAAGGAGAACAAAAATGCCTACCTTCCTTCTATTGCTAGGTGAAAGGGATTCTTGATGGAGGATGACACACTTTTGACCCAAAGTGAAGGGTTTATTTATAATAGACATACAATCCCAAGTGTTAAAGAGGTTGTATTCAAGGATACACACATCTTGCATAAGAGAGAATCCTCGAGAAAACAAACTTCACACAAGGAATGACATCAAATCATAATAAAACACCACTCAACATTGGAAAAGTGGATCCATAGAGAGGATAAAAGAAAAATAATTGCCCCCCAAGCATAGGGGAAATGAGAAGGATTACACAACATCTAAGGAGAGATTATACATAAGAAAATTCACTATTCCAAGCAATGAATGGTCCTAAACAAGGAACACACATGTAGTCGCATGAGGGAATATTCAATGCAAGAAAGACATCAAAATATGCAAAATGCAACTCTAAAGAAGAGGTAATCTTCAAAGAAGGAAATAATAATATGAAGGATCACAAACCCCCCCCCCCAAGGAGAGATTATCAATAAGAGATGTACCATTTCATGCAAGAAAGGACATCAAAGCATGAAAAAAATGCAACCCCTTAAGGGAATAGTGTAACCTAGATAGAGAGAAGAGATAAGATAATATTATTTCCCTCCAAGCGTAGAGGAAAGAATGAATTATGTTGCTACCCCAAGATGATTGTTATTGTAAAAAAAATATCACCTCTTATGACAAAGATCCCACAATAGAGTCAAATACTAGTGTCATAGGGTGAGGAGCAACATGGAGGGTGAATGGAGTGCTAAGGCACTACCTCTTCACCAAGGAATAGTGCAAGGTCAGTTGTAAGATCTATGTGAGCTCTATTACATTGGCCTTGAACAAATATTTTAAATGCTTTACAGTTGTAGCATCTTAAATTGTACTCCCTTACATTTTTTTTCCTTACTTGGGCCCTCACCTTGGTGTTTGTCCCCTAAGGCCTGATTGAAACCCTGATTTTGTTCACACCATGCATCAAGATAAAATTTTCATGATATGCATTTATCTCCCCAAGATCTTGGGACCTTGATGTCCATAACCAGGGTGTTGAGCACCATGATCCTCAAGAGCGCCCTGGTCATCAAGGACCAGGGCACCCAGTGCCATTGTCCTCTAAAAAAGGGCCAGTTTCAGGGCCTCATAACAATAACATGCTTTGAGCAGGAACCTAGATCTCGTATCAGCTCATGTCAAAAAAATAATTTTCTTTTCGACTAGCATGTATAAAAAGAGGTATACCCCTCTTAGTTTGACATCAAGCATTCACATTTTGAATTCATAATCCACTCTTGAGATCCAACAAATTCAAGTGAGGAAGAAATTAGTATTCTTTCAAACATTGGATCAGAAGTAAAGTCAAGATTCAAGCATTGGAGATGACATTCATGTTCTATGTTTTATGAAGACTATCCACATGAAACCCTAATTCCTTGTGAAGACAAACAAAACTTCTATAAAGGTATATCATTAGTGTTTAAGATATTTTCAGCCTTTCCCTCAAAATGAAAGCATTTCCATTATAATACTTCAATTAAATTTCAATTCTATTTTATTGTTAATTCCAAAACTAGGGTTTGACCTAAGGCAAACCCTTATTCCCAACCATTTCCCCCTTTCTATTGTGTGCATGAATGGTACAGAGCTACAATTTTTAGGAATGCCATTATTCACAGAGACAAACGAGTTCCCTTTTGAACGACGAAAAGTGCGGAGGGCCATGGTGACCACAACCACGGTCCCGACAATTTAGGCTGAGTTTTTGGGAATAGTTCTAAACCTTCATCTATTGCTCAGATCTAGGTTTGTGGCTCCGTTTGATGACTATAGTTCATTGTTTATGCATAATTGCTTCAATATACACACATTTACGCTAATTTAAGCATCTTTAATTAATTCAATTCAATTTAAGGGAAAGAAGAGTTTCCACTTAGGAAACTAGGAGTCTGATCATGATCTAGATCTATCAAATTCCTCTCTCCCCCTAATGTAATGGCCCCTAAGCAAAAATTAGCAGTTTTACTACATTCTATGGTGAAACCCTCATTTTTCACCATCACATTTTGGTGAACCAGACATTTAACACCTTCATTTCTGATTTATGTTCTCAGATCTGATTGTTTATGCATTTTAAATTCTAATTTACATTTACAAGTTTAATTTTCAATTGAATTAGATAAATTTAGAGGTTAAATTCACAAAAACCCTAATTTTAAATTCTAAAATTGAACTTGTGGGTTGCTTAATTTGGATAAATGATTTTAGATCTGATTATTTATGCAATTGAAATTTCAAATTTTCACTCATAGATCTAATTTTGAATTGAATTACATAAATTTAGTGGCTGAATTTACAAAAACCCTAATTTATAATTCTAAAATTTACTTGTGGGTTGCATAATTTTTCAAATCTATTTTCCGATCTGATCTTTATGATATGTTATGCTATGATTTAGAGGAATTTTTCATTCAAATTCATAAATCAAATTTCTTAATTAATTGGTTAATCAATCATTTTTACAAAAATTTGCATTGTTTAATTACAATTTTTAATTTCAAACTCACATTTCCCTCCTTTGTGCATGAGTTTTGTTACCATTAGTCCTACCTACAATATTCCCATGAGAAGAATTTGTAGAAATAAAATTTACCAAGCTTTAATTACTAAGGATATGGATCCTAATTTAGATAACTTATTTCATGAGAATGTTGGTGGTTCCTCCAACCCAACAAATGGTGTCATTTATCCCCATTCTTTTCATAATTCTCATGATGTGGATGAATCACTAACTAGGGTTTACATTGAATAATTAGAGAAGACTGACAATGAGTTTGAAAATATTCAGCAATGGATGAGTAAAAAATACCTGAAAAGTGAGGCAATCCCATTGATTGAAGGATTAAAGAGAATGGTGCAAAGTGATAAAATTGGTGTTGATTTGTTGTGTGGCCTTGCTCATATTGCTGACACTAATATAATTCCTATCAAAAGTTGTGATGAAGTCCTTGGTTATTATGTCCCTCTTATCTTGATATTGAAGTAGTGCGATCCTAAAGTCCCTTGGGGGCTTGGTGTGTCTTGTCTCTTTGATGTCTTGATGGAAGTTTTAAGTGCAAACCTTTGTACTTTTCGGAGAGTATGCTTAGTCTCATACTCCTGCTAAAGTGGGGGCTAAATATAGCATCCTAAATTTTACTCCCTTACAATTTTATCCTCACTTGGGACCTCACCTTGTAGTTCCTCCCCTAAGGCCTGATTGAAGCCCTGATTCTACTCACACCATGTATCAAGCTCAAATTTTCATGATCTGCATTTCTCTCCCCAAGATCCAGGGACCCTGATGTCCATGACCATGGCACTGGGCACCATGGTCCTCAAGGACCAAGGTGCCTAGTGTCATGGTCCTCAAGGACCAAGGCCTCCAATGCCATGGTTCTCTCCAATAGGGCCCATTTTAGGGCCTCATAATGGTAACACAATTTGAGTGGGAACCAAGATACCATGTCGGCTAATGTCAATATTTTTTTGACTAGCATATATAAAAGGAGGCCTACCCCTCTCATTTTGACATCAAGAATTCACAATTAGAATTCATAATCCACTCTTCAGATTCGAAAAAGTCAAGTGAGCAAGTAATCAGTCTTCTTTCAAACATTGGAGATGACATTCATGTTCTCTATTTTATGAAGACTATCCACATGAAACCCTAATTCCTTGTGAAGACAAACAAAACTTCATTAAAAGGTGTATCATTAGTGTTTCAAATATTTTCAGCCTTTCCCTCAAAAGGGAAGCATTTCCATTACAATACTTCATTTACATTTCAATTCTATTTCATGCTTAATTCCAAAATCGGGGTTTGACCTAAGGTAAACCCCTATTCCCAACCATTTCCCCCTTTCTATTGTGTGTAGGAACACATACAAAATTGCAATTTTCAGGAACGACATTATTCATAGAAACAAATAGGTTCTCTTTTGGATGGTGAAAAGTGTCGAGGACCATGTCAACCACCACCATGGTCCTAACAATTTAGACCCAATTTCTAGGAATAGTTTTGAACCTTCATCTATTGCTTAGATCCAGGTTTATGGCTCCGTTTTGCTAGCATTACATTATATGTTGTCATTGATGTCAAAACTTATGGTTTGGATTAAGTCTGGATGTGGTATGTTGAGCAACAGTGTATGTATGAGATGGTGTTGAGCATTTGGAGGTTTCCCGAATTTCTTAGATGTCTTGGATTTTCAGAAGATGTGTTGTTAATATTATTCAGTGCTATCCTTAGGTCTAGATTGATCCATAAGTCAAGGTTTTGGTTTGGAACTTGAGATTGTGTAGAGTGTAGATAATGTTTTAGGTCCAGCTTTGGCAATGTTTGTAGCAATATTGATGTGATCGATGAGGAACATTGTGATGAGGTCTACTTCTCCTTCCCACCACCAAAATGTTTAGTAGAGACCTATTTTAGATCTTTGTCTTGGTTGACATTGAGGATTATCTTTTTCCAAAGATAGCATATATAAGAGTTTGATCTGGATGAGTTGTACTTTGGCTATTTGTGTTGAAGACAAGCAAGATTGAAAGATTCCAATTGTTGTGTTGCAGATTGATACTGGAAGAAGTTCCAATAGTGTAGATTGTATTTTAGTGGTGGATTCTCTTGTATCTTTCTCTCTTCGACACTGAACCTCTTTTTGGGCAGTGAGCCTTTTTAGGCAGTGATCCCTCCCGTAGTGAGCATCTCGCCAGTGAATCATCCTTTGTAAAAATTACCTTAACCGGTGTTTATATATTGAGAATTAGCATTCTCTGTGGTTTTTCCCTTCTTGGGTTTCCACATAAATTATGGTGTTTCTTGTGTCTGATATGTTATGTACATATGCTTTCATGTTTATCTGTTTCATTAATTCTTCTAGTTGTTCCAGACATGTGAATAAAGTTTAAAAAGGGGATTTTTATTGCCAATTGATTCGCCCCCCCTCTTAGTTTTCTAGATATTCAACAATTGGTATTAGAGCTTTGGTTCCTTGATATAGAGCTTAACTGCTTGAGGTAGATCTTAATCCGATGGCACACAAATTATAAATTCCTATCTTTGAAGGATCTGATTATAGTTTTTGGAAAGTGAAGATGAGAGGTTATCTGGTTTCTCTGGGTTACAATACTTGGAAGGTTGTGGAGACTAAGTATGTTCAATGTTCAATTGGTGAATGGTCTTACTACTCCAGAAGAAGTTCAAGCCTATGAAGAAAATGAAAAGGCAAGGTATGTTATCTTTAGTGCATTATCAAAAACATAATTTACAAAAGTTATCTCTTTGAATACTGTTTATGAGGATTGGCAGAAGCTAAAAAATATCTATGAAGGAAGCAAGAGTGTTAAGTTGAAAAAGAGGCTAACAATTAAGCGAAGGTATGAAAACCTGAAGATGGAAGAAGGAGAAGACATTGTAAGCTATTTTGAGAAGGTTGATAGAGTTGTGAATGAAATCAGATAAATCAGAGGCACTTTGAATGATGATGTTATTGATAAAATCTTGATGACTTTATCGGTGAGTTACAATGATAAGATATCAACTACTGAAGAAACCTATGATCTGAAGTTCACTAGAGAGCAACTATTTGGTACTCTGATTCCATTTGAAGTAAGAAACTTTGGAAAGGACAAAGAAAAATCAGAGCCAACATTCAAAGCATCTGAAGATGGTTCATATGATGAAGAAAGCCCAAATGAGATGAAAGAAAATTTTGTGAGGAAACCGAAGAAAGGTGTCGGCAAGTATAAAGGTATGTTACCCTTTAAATATTTCAGATGTGGAAAGATTGGTCATATAGATACTAGATGTTTGGAAAAGGGAGCTAGACAAAATTTTAGGGAAAGCAAAGGAAAGTTCAATAAGAAAGTTTATTATGTTAAGGATGATGCTGGAATCTCATATGATGAATAAAACTATGAAGAAGGTGATTGTTTATTTTTGGTAGAAAAGGATATTCCTAGGTTTGTCATTTCTAAGACTGTTGCTACTACATTTCATGCTAGAAGAGATAAGAATTAATGGTTGATTGATAGAGGATGTTCAAATCATATGACTGGTGATACGAGTAAGTTCATAAAGCTTGAAAAGTATGATGGAGGTTCTATTAGGTTTGAAGATGATCAGATAGCACAAATTGTTGGAATTGGCTCAATTACTTTTTATGGAAAACATAACACTGACAATGTTTACTATGTGAAAGTTTTGCATCATAATCTTTTGAGTGTTGGACAGATGTGGGAAAATAGATATAATATTATTTTTCAAGACAATGAATGTGAGATCCAGAAGGAGTCCATAATGGTTATTACAGCTGGAAGGAGGACAAATGAAAACATGTATTAGTTGAAAGGAGCTACAAGACAATGTTTAATATCTCAACTTGATGATAGTTGGCTATGTCCCTGAAGGATATGTCATATCAACTTTGACAACCTGGTGCAAATATGCTCAATGAGTGCAATGAGAGATTTACAAAGATTGACTAAATTGGAGAGCAACATTTGCAAGGAATGTCAAGTAGGAAAATAAACGAAGAGCACATTCAGAGGAAAGGAGTACTCATCCACTGGATTGTTGGATTTGGTTCACACAGATCTATGTAGTCTGATTAGAACAAGGAACCTGCAAGGTGAGAGGTATTTCATGTTACTGATTGATGATAATTCTAGGATGACTTGGGTTGAATTTCTAAGAGAGAAATCTGAGGCATTAGATAAGTTCAAGATATTCAAGGAAAAAGTTGAGAATGAGGCTGACAGGAAAATCAAGTGTTTAAGATTCGACAAAGATGGATTATTTATTTTAGATGATTTCAATGACTTTTGCGAAAAAACATGGCATTAGAAGACAATTATCTACCCCCCGGTACCGTAGCAAAATGGTGTAGTGGAAAGGATGAACCAAACTATATAGGAGGCAGCTAGAACTATGATAAAAGGAGTAGAATTACTGGAAGTCTATTGGAGAGAAGCAATTCATATAGCAACATACACTCTTAACAAAATTTTGTACCGAAGGAAATATGGGAAGCTATCTTATGAACTTTGGTATGGTAGAATTCCGAAAGTGAAATATTTCAATGTATTTGGAAGCAAAATCTATATCCAGAGAGATGAGGAAAATCTTGGAAAGTTCAACAACAAAGAAGATGAAGGCATATTCTAGGGTTACTCAACAAAAAGCAAGGCATATCGATGCTACAAGAAAAGGTTGAACAAGATTGTTGAAAGTGCAAATGTGAGAGTTGATGAAAGTACTTCAAAAGACTCAAGAATAGTAGTCAGATATGAATCTGATGAGTCTGGAGAAAGGAAAAGGGAAGAAGAAAACAAAAATGAAGAAAAGAATGATCAAGATGATCCAACATCTACATCCAACACTCCAAGGTATGTTTAGAAGAATCATTCCAGAGATCAGATTATGGAGATAAGAACAAAGGTATTATCACAAGAAGCAAAGCAACTCAAGAACAAGTCTTGTTATGTTTACTAATTGAAACTGAGCCAAAGGCAGTGGAAGAAGCTTGTAATGATTATAATTTGATGAAGGTAATGAAAGAGGAACTGAACCAGATTGAGAAAAATTGGACATGGAAATTAGTCAATAGATCAAAAAACAAGAATGTGATTGGAAATAAATGGGTATTCCAGAATAATCTAGATGAGGATAGAAAGGTTGTAAGAAGAAAGGCAAGGTTGGTTTGCAAAGGATATACTCAGACTGAAGGCATTGACTTTGATGAAACCTATGCTCTAGTTGCTTGGATGGAGGCAATCAGAATGTTCTTGGCCTTTGCAACATTCAAGGACTTCAAGGTCTATCAGATGGATATAAAATCTGTTATAAGCTAGGGTTGCCATTGCACCAAAAGATCGACCTGCCAATGTTCGATATTACCACTTGACTTATAGAATCCACAGGAGGCTGTTAAACCATGTTGCGAATCCCCATAAGGGACGCTAGCCCATTGCCAACAACCCCCCTCCCAACATCACTCGCCATGTCCTGCGTGGTTCAAACCTATGACCAAGCTTTGATACCACTTGTTACAAGCTAGGGTTGTTGCTACACCAAAATATCGACTTGTCAATGTCCAATACAACCAATAGACTTATAGAATCCACAGGAAGCTGTTAAATTATGTCACGAATCCCCACGAGGAATGCTAGACCACTGCCAACAAAACCAACATTCTTAAATGGAGAATTGAAAGAAGAAGTTTACATTGAAAAACCAAAAGGTTATAGTTTCAGAGATGATCCTGTAGTGTCGTAAATTGTACAATCTTGATAGGGTGGTACAATTTCACACTTAGGTTAGCACTAACCTTAGTGTGTCTTGCATCTTGCATTATTATTTCCCTTTAAGCAGTTAATTAGTTAATTTAATTAAATCTAAAGTCATATTTTATCACTTCACACATTATAAAATTGGGCCCTTTACTCTAAGTGTGCCCCTTTTTATTTTATTCCTTCAATAAATCATTTAATCATAAACCCTAATTATGTCCTATTTCGACCTTTAAGGCCCAATTTCACCTCAAAATTAGTTGTAACTTTGGGATTCTCTCTAATATCATCATATCTAACGACCCTGAAAATTTGGTGAAAAGTTGGTCGGACCATGTGTGTTCTCGCCACGGTCCTCGACTTTTTTCCCGAAATTTAGGGAGCACAATTTCTATGATATTATAATACTTAACCCCAAAAGATTGGTAGGAAATTCAATTCCTAGGTCGGCCTAAAGACAAAATTAAGTCAAAATTAAGATCTAGGGTTTCATACATAAGAGCTCTCTTTCTTCATTTGAAGGGATGGATGGATCTTTCTAAGAATCTAAGAGCAGGATTTTGGAGCACAAGGAGCCTTCTATGTAGTGAAAGAGAAGCCTATGTGGAGTCTTCAACAACATTCAATAACATTCATCAAGCATTTGTCAAGCATTCATCATCAATTAGGAGCCTTGAAAACATTGAAGAGTAATAGGAGATCTAGTGGCAATATCTCTCCCTTGGGGATTGGTATGATTTCATGTTATTTTCATGTCTTTGTATGAGCTTCTTTACATCAATTTATATATTTACATTCATGCTTTAGATAATTTAGAATATTTGGTTGGAATCATTTTTATTTACATTCACATTTACATTTAGGGTTTACTCTCATGCGTAGGGTAGCTCTAGTTTCTTTCATTTTAGGATCTTGCATACACACAAGGTTCTACCACATTTATTTTCAATACATTATCGGCTATTTGTGGAGGTGTAAATCACCAAAATAGGGGTTTGAATAAGGAAAAAACCCATATAGCCACTCAAACCTTCCCTTTTTAGTTGTAGGTACAGAAACAGGCATCAGAACCACTCAGAAGTCTCAGAAGTGCATACTCTGTCAAAGATAGGGGCATGGCATGGCATCCTAGTCGAGGTCAATTTTGTTCAATTTGCAACATCAGGTACACATTCAGAATCCTCCCCCTTTCATGCTTTCAGTATCTCCGTTTTAGATTTGCAAGTTTGTGCAATTTCGAATTCATTTATGCTTCGTTCCTTATCTCCTAATCTAGTTGATCATTCAAACCCTAGTTTTTCTCATCATTTGCAACAAGAGGAATAGAAACCCTAAGAGATAATCCTTGGCTCTCTCTTTCCCACAAGAAGTAGCCAAAGTGATCTATCTCCCTAGGGTCTTTCGTATTCCCAATGTGTTGCCAAAATTGGGATTAAGTCCTAGTCACTCGATCTCACTTTTCCCACCCCCACATATCCAAACATTGTTTGCAGATTCAAAAAGGCTTTGTATGGTCTGAAACAAGCACCTAGAGTGTGGTATGGAAGATTAGACAAATATCTAACTGATCAAGGATTTCAAAAGGGATTAGATGACAATAATTTATATTTGAAAACTGATTTAGGTAAAATCCTAATTGTTGTGGTATATGTTGATGATATAATCTTTGGAGGAAATTAAAATATGTGTGCAGAAGATTTTCTAGTGAGATGCAAAAAGAATTTGAGATGTCCACGATTGGTGAGTTGAATTTATTTCTTGGTTTGCAAGTTAATTAGAATGATAAAGGAATTTTCATTTCTTAGTCTAAGTACATCAAAGAGCTATTAAATAAGTTTGGGTTTGAGAATTCCAAACTGTTGTGTACACCTATGACCATTGATCGTAAGTTAACCAAATATGATAAATATCCTAAGGCGGATGCAAGTTAGTATAGGTCAATGATTGGAGGAGTATTATATTTGACTACTACTACACCAGATATTATGTATGCAGTATGTTTGGCAGCTAGATTTCAGCAAGAACCAAAAGAATCACATGTTGTGACAATGAAGAGGATTTTCAGATATCTGAAAGGCACAAAAAAATTTGGTCTGTGGTATCCTAGGAGTTCATATTTTACCTTGAAAACTTATACATATGCATATTGGGTTGGAAATATTGATGACAGAAAAATTACAAGTGGAGGAGCATTCTTTCTTGGCTCTTGATTGTTGCTTGGTCGAGTAAGAAGCAAGACTCTGTGTCTCTATCTATTGCATCCTCATGTTACACACATATCTTATGGATGAAGTAGACTTTGAAGGACATTGGTGTAAAGTTTGATGATCCTATCTCAATCATGTGTGACAATACCAATGCAATAAATATTTCAAAGAATTTGGTATAACATTCTAGAACAAAGCATATATCTATCAGGTATCACTTCTTGAGGGAAAAAGTGTTGGATAATGAAGTTAGACTTGAGTATGTACCTACAAAGGAGCATATTGCAGATATATTCACTAAGGCGTTGTGCAAAGATACTTTTGAGTATCTCCAACAAAAGTTAGGGGTATTACCCATTTCTAGATTGAACTAATGTGCATTTTGATGTACATTGGTCCAGTGAGCAACTTGTATATTCTTTTTTGGACTGATTCTTGAGTGCTTCGTCTTAGGGGGAGAAAGAGTGAGTTTCATAGGGGGGTTTTTCTCACCTTTGTCACTATTATCAAAGGGGGCGAGAGAGTATTGTTGGCAACAATGCAACAAACTAAGATCGGGGTGAATTAGTTTGCTCTCAAACTCTTCACAACTCAAACTTAAATTTAGATCTAATAAAAACATTAAAAACATAAATCAACACCACATCAATAAAACACATATCACCAAGATTTTTGATGTGGAAAACCTAGGCAAGGGAAAAACTACGGTTGGAACCTACGCACAATGAGATAATACCCTGTTAGGAGTAAGTGTAAATATTACAATGGGGAATGCACATGCATTCAAGCACATTTCGTAGAGCTCACTACTCAAATCATAAAACAAGAAGGTCTATCAACCTGGGGAAGGCTCACTGCCTTACAAAAACATTCAGATTACATTCGGAGGATCATGAATTGATGAAATAGAATATTTTCATGCCTGGTTGTAGTTCCGATTAAGCACATATACTCAAACTCTAGAACTCTTTCACACTTCTTTGTACTTCTCCTCTGCTACTGAAAGATCAAATCAATATTTGCACACGTAGATACATCACTCACATGAATATTACATATATTTATACAAATCATCAACCTATATTCCAAGGTCGGCTAAACTCTCAACACAAATTACAAAATCATAACCTCACACACTATAACAACACATGCAAAACAAAACAATGTCAGCTAAGACATAGTCTGGACCTAAACCAACACCGCAAACATGCAACACCTCCAACAATTACGCCTCGAATATCCGCAACACACTAAAATCATCATGAATGTTGCATAACACAAAGAACATCACTAGAGAAAGAAAATGATCAATAAAGTGCACAATAGTCAACGAAGACCATCGACACAGATATAAAACAATCTAGAAACATCCACAAGCAATGTGAATCACCACAACAACAACCACAAAATCACCACTTACTATAATCTTCATCATCATTATACCAAACCTCAAGAACACACACCAAATTGATTGTCAAACTGAAATATTCACTTGCGGACTTCCAAATCATGAACCATCTGAATTGAGGACACATATGAACATCCCAAACACACTACCAAATCCGTAAACCAAGATATTACAATTCCGAAGCAATGTGGAGCACAAACCAAAATACTGAATAACATGAACAACTGAATAACCAACCTCAGTACCAAATCTCACAACTCAATCAAATCATCATGAAAATCTCTGAAACTTCTATTGAATCAACTAGAGATAAGTATCCCTAAACCCATTAAACCACAATAGATCAACTGCAACACATTGACCAAACCAACTCATCCAATATGATTGCAACACTGCAACACACATAAGAATATGTTGACATTAATGATAACACATCATTCCAAAAAACTTCTTAGCAATATCTAACAAGCATAATGTTTGTTTATTATCTTGAAGTATGTTGTTAATGGATGTTTCCATCAACGACAAAGGGGGAGATTGTTAGCATTACAAAGTAATATGTTGTCATTGATGTCAAACCATGTGGTCTGGATCAGGTTTGGATGTGGTATGTTAATCAAGAGTGTATGTATGAGATGGTATTGAGTGTTTGGAGGTTTTTCAGAAGATGTGTTCCTAATATTATTTAGTTCTATTCTTGGATCCATATTGATCCAGAAGTTAAGGTTTTTATCTAGAAGTTGAGATTATGCTATGACAATTGTTTAGCATGTGGATAATGCTTTAGGTCTAGCTTTGGCGATGTTCGTAGATTTTTAATTGAGAAGGAGTATTATAATGGATTTCTTTAAAATTTGTTGTGTAAATATATCTAGAAGGGATAAAGGGAGAATTAGATGAAGGAATATCCTTTGTAGGGAGTTGTGGGGAGATTCTCCTTTCTATCATCATGCATATCCTCTTTGATAGGTTGGGAAGGAAGATCCTTATCATCTAAGGCCTCATCTTTACATAATGTTATGTGGGAAGATATATCATGAATGAAATACTTGCATCATATTATTTATAATTTTTTTGATGGTTAAGATAGGCTCTAGGAGAATAAGGGGGATTTAGAGAGATTGAAACACCAATATTTTGACCTTGCCCCCCTTGCGCTAGGGTGTGTGTATGAGAAGAAAATGGTTCCATTTTGCTCTTCAATGATTTCTCTCCATTAGAGAGATCATTGATAGGAGTATTAGCTCTTTCTTCATTCACATGAGATACCTTAGGAGAGGTACAAGTAATAGGTTTTTCATTAGCATCTCTAGGATTATGATCTACAAAAGTGTTTATGTGATCTACATATTTAATGAATTTGCATTAAAATATCACCATAAAATAACATGCTTCATGAATAAAAGCTTTGATATTTAATTGATTAATAGGAAATATTGTGAAAATTTTAAAAATGCAATATGCCAAAGTGCAATGAATGAAAATAAGCAACGTGGAGTGAAAGAAAGCATTATCCAACACATGATTTTGATAAATGTAAGTGAAAAGAAATGTAATAATATGTGAAATGGAAAATAAATCAGATCTATTAAATGGCATTATGAATGCCTAAGATCATATTTGAAAACAAAAGTTACAAATCATGTAACCCATAAATCAAATTAACCAAAATAATTTAGAGTTTTTATGAATTTAACCTCTAAATTTATGTAATTTCATTAAAATTAATCTATGAATGAAATTTGATAATTAAAATGCTCACAAATCAGATCTAAGAACACAAATAAAAAATAGTGGTTGAAGGAAACAACTTCATCAAAATGTAATGGTGAAAATTAGGGTTTCACTAGTTAAGGTAATAAAACCACTGATGTTGCTTAAGAGACCATTACATTGAAAGAGGGAGGGAATTAATAGATCTATGCTTAATCTCTCTTAGAAAAAGTCTGAGAATTCTAATTAGGTTCAACTCTGTTAAGGTTTTTATTCCCTCTTTCTAAGTTGAATTATGAAAATGCTGAAATTAGGGTAAAATAGGTGAATATTGAAGAGATTGAGCATAAATAGCGAGTTGCATTCATTGTATAGAGACACCAATATGGATCTAGGCATAAGAGGATGTTTTGGATCCATTCCTAGACGTTCAAACTAATTTTTTGGGATTGTGAAAATCCAATTTGTCTCAGTTCTTCAAATTTCCTACCGTGAAAAGGTGAACCTGTGCATCTCTACAAATCCTATTGATCTTGTCGAATGCAGCTCTGTACCTATTTCATGCACACAGAAAGAAGGGGGAAATTATAGGGAATAGGGGTTTGCCTAAGTCAAACCCCAGTTTGGAATCAACCTTGAATGAAATAATGTAAATACTAAAATAATTACTTAAGGGAATATACCTTAGATCTGCAATTTTTGATGATGATGCTTTGTTCTTTGAATGTAATCACATATGTTGTATGAAATGGAATGAACATGACAAAACCCTAATCACACACATATTCTTGCATGGAAATTGACACGACTTTGCTCCATAATGCTAGATGATGAATATGTTGTTAGGATTCCCACAGATACTGAGAGGGGGGGGGGGGTGAATCAGTATCTAACCAGTGAATATAATTTCTTATCTTAAAACATGCAAAACATATTATAACAGTGTACCGGTATGCAAGAAATAATGCAATAAACAGAATTAAAAACATCCACATGAAAAGCACACCATGACACAAGGATTTAATGAGGAAACCCGGTGTGGGAAAAACCTTGGTGGGATTTGTGACCCACAATATCCACTTACTGGCCAATAAGAGAATATTACTTACAAGAGGGGCCTGCACATGCAGGAAGGCCAACTGCCTAGAGCTCACTGCTCAATGGGAAGTCTCACTGACTTACAATGTGGATTATACAAATCCAATATCTTGTACTGCTTTACAATAGCATCTATAATGCCCGATCCAGTATCGGTTGCTGCTCTGCTTCTTACATAAACCCTTTAACCTATATTTCGCATAATAGGCCTGCCTTAATATTTTTCTTATTCGCTTACTTCACTTCCTTTGGTTCATTTGGAGCTTCCAAAAGTGCTTTAGCATAAGTCTCAACTATATGATCATCAGTCTCATAACCCATCTCTGTTACCCAGATTGTTCTAGGGATGACTGCTTCCATCCAGATCTCATCCCTTTTTATTACAAAACATATATCATCCTTGTACTTGTCAACAATCTTCTTATCTGTGTCTACTGTCAAAAAGTTTGTTAACTCACTTGAAACATTATCAGTTTTTGAGCAGAAGATAACAACTCTTGAGGAAGAGTTACTTAAATTAGAAAGAGAAAAGGAGAGAATAGTGAATAAGGCAAAACATCTGAGATTAAAACTGAGTCCAAGATTGGACTATCTAGCATCATTGCGGAAGGAAATATCTGAGGCATTGATATAGGGACAAAAAACACCGGCAGAGCATATGCAACACCTCACCGGTACAGTTAAAAGAACAAAGACAACAATAAGAGACAGTAAAATTTTTATGGAGAGTATAAACTTAATCTTGGCAGAGCTTTTTCAAATTGTAACTACCCAGTTACAAGGTTGAAACTACAAACTCTACTGACATCTTGACAACCTTTGTCATTGATGCCAAAGGGGGAGTAGTGGTATGAGAAAATTCAATATCACAGGAATCATATGCTCAGGGGGAGCACACATTTTTGGTAACATTTTTTTTTTGGACTTCACATTTTTGGATACACTTTTGAAATTTCTCATGAGTGTTGCCATCAATGCCAAAGGGGGAGATTGTTGGAATATGCACACTCCAATGAGACATTGTAGGTGATTGAAGGTTTTGTCATTGATGGCAACATTACAATCCTATGGCACTGACAAGGCATTACACTGACAAGATAGTTCACCGACATCAACAGATCACACTCTACATCGGCACTCAGACCACCAGCACTGGCAAAGAAAGGAAGTATACCGACACAGAGGTCTACAGGATTTTGTTTTATTATATTTTGTTTATTATTGTAAAATCTTTGTAAAGCCGACTTAGCAAGTTGTAAAATGACTCTTATATATAAGAGAGATCATTGTAGACATTTTGTAAGTTAAGGAAGTGAAGTAAGAGAATAAGAAAAATATTAAGGCAAACCTATTATGCGAAATATAGGTTAAAGGGTTTATGTAGGAAGTAGAGCAGCAACCGGTACTGGATCAGGCATTATAGATGCTATTGTAAAGAAGTACAAGATATTGGATTTGTATAATCCACATTGTAAGTCAGTGAGACTTCCCATTGAGCAGTGAGCTCTAGGAAGTTGGCCTTCTTGTAAGTAATATTCTCTTATTGGCCAGTAAGTGGATATTGTGGGTTACAAATCCCACCGAGGTTTTTCCCACACTAGGTTTCCTCGTTAAATCCTTGTGTCATGGTGTGCTTTTCATGTGGATGTTTTTAATTATGTTTATTACATTATTTCTTGCATACTGGTACACTGTTATAATATGTTCTGCATGTTTTAAGATAATAAATTCTATTCACTGGTTAGATACCGATTCATCCCCCCCCTCTCAGTATCTGTGGGAATCCTAACATATGCAGCCTTGAAGATCGCTATTGTTTTTGATAATGAATGCTTCACAAATGCACACGTGATAAGAATTGTTTGCTTAGATTGTTGGGGGGAAAATAAGTTCATAAAATGTCTTTATATAAGGATATCTAGGTAAATCACTAATTAGGCCAACCTCCAACGGTCACGTGAAGCCATGAGGATCAAATCTTACCGAGGAGATATAGCACCTACCCCATTTTAAATTAGGGCCAGATTAGGAGGGACCATGATGTTTTGGGCCGACATGGTCCAGACCAAGGCAATCCATGCCCTGGTGCCTCTCCAATCAAGGCCCAAACAATGTTAAAATAGGGTGGGTGTCCAATGGTAGGATCCACAAAAGGTTTTTCATGGTCTCAGAGTTGGAAAATAGGCATAAACAGATAAAAAGGTGATGAGAATAGGACACAGTTGTAGATGCTTAAATTAATTATTTTAATTAATTTAACCTTACTACATAACTAATTGATTTAATTATGTTATCCTTTATGCTTCTCAGAACTAATTAAATTAAATTTAATTAATCCTGTCACTATAGTCCAATAATTAATTAATAAATAAATTGATTATTCTCTATTCTTCTAAGTTCCTCAATTAATTTATTTCCTTTTATTTAATTAATTTAAATTAATTATCTAAATCATGTGATTCCTACAAATCACTTTTCTCTCATCCTCACTTAGCTTAATTAATTCTTTTAGAAGCCCACTTAACATTATTTCCTAATTTTTAATTCCTCCACTCATTCTCTCTCCTCTTGTCAAATCCTCCTAACTTTCCCACTTGTCTTCTAATCTCTCATTATCTCACTTAATCATCATCTCTAATCATTTGGTAGTGGCTAATCCTCATGATTAGCCACAAAGTCAACCAATTATCATAAATGGCTTGTCCCCTCTCAACTCCTAACCTTAAAAGTACCAACTTTGGTCATTTCAAGGATTTCAAATTTCCTCTCTTCCCCATGCACTCTCATCTTGCCAAGGAATTTTTAATTCCTTTTTTCCCATTTCCTTTCTCCATGCATCTCATTATTTGGTAATTTTTAATTTCCTTATCCTCCCCCAATAAATTTTTAATTCATTTTTATCTTCCCAATATATTTGAGGGTAGCTTCCCCATGCACATTGTGGAGTGTGGAGACAAGAAATGCCTTTATGGAAAATATCTTGGTCTCCACACCATGTCCCTTCAATCCATATCCCCACATTCATTCAATCTCCACCCTTGATCTACTTTCAATCTCAACCGTCCATTCACCCCCCTTTAAATCTATAAATTGGGGTCTCCTCCCCTTGATTTGATATCTTATCTTATACAATATTATGCTGTCATTTTAAATTTTGAATCCATCCTTGTGCATCACCACTATAGGTAAATAGCATCCAACTCCATAGCTATCATCATTCTTCATCCATTTACAAGTATCCATCCAATATCCACCCAATTTGTTGTGCATTGGAGAGAAACCCACATTCAATCAAGGAGCACATCAAAATCAAGTGGAGACAAGGGCGCAATCCACTTCATCCATTGCCCAATCTGAAGGAGAAGGTGAGTTTTAGCTTACAGGTTCTAGAACAACGCTTGCGCATTGCTGGATCGACATCTCTGCTAAGGATCAATGTATGCACTTCAATTTCAAAAAAATTAACCGCCTTTTTGCAGGTTGTTGTCCTTCAACGTGTTGGGAAAATGGTGTCTCAACCTTGAATTTACTTGAGGTTACTATTTATAGTAAGTTTTCATTTGAGCACGAAATGGTGCGAAATTATCCTCGAAGCTTTTGGTTGGCTAGATAAGCATTTCGATAAAGTTACGTCGCAAGATCACAGCTAGTTTTGAAGATATTAAATTTTCCATTTTTGAGGGGTCCAATAAAAGGTTTAAATTTAATTTTGAGGAATTTAGAGGACCCTAAACACCTTTAAAAGTGGGTGTAAATGACGTATAAATTTACAAGGAAATAGAGAATTTCATGAGCTGTCTGACTCTTCAAACGGTTTGTCAATAAGACACACGGTTCTCAAGTTATGGCCTCCAGAAGTTTGTACTCCTAAAATAGGAAATATAAAATACATTGGACACATAAATGAGATGTAAAAAGGGAGGGACACATCATAGGGCATCTAGAAGGGAGATAAGGTCGACTACACCTTATGTTGGCCATTTGATTATGTGTTGCATTGATGTTTTGTCATTGATGTCAACACTAGCTATTTGGATGCTTTACCGACACCCTTCTGGTCTCGGTAGATTGAGTGGTTTCTGGTTAACTTGGATTCGACATGATCTGGTAGGATCTGGTATAGTTTGGTGATGGAATTGGCTTTTTCATGATACTCTTACCCATATTTGGTCAGTTGGTTTTGGTCTGGTGATCGGATGCTATCCTGCTTGCTTAGAAGCTTAGTTTCTAGTTCTGACGAGGGTTTCACCGACAGAGCATTTAGTGGAGATATTTGATGAATTAAATAAGTGGTGTTGGTGCAGCTTTTGGTGGAGTTTCAAGATGCTGTTGGTGATCATGTTTGAGAATTGGTAGATGAAGATCATTTATGTAGCGTGTGGACCTATACTGGGTCCCGGTTGATCTAGGTTATGGACTGACTTTAATGTAACATGTGTATATGACCTATTGATGTATTTCTGGGATGTCTTATGTGTTGATATTATTTGTTTGGTCTTAGGCTGACATGGTTTGTAATTATGTAATTGTTCATTTTGCATCTAGATGTCCTAAAAGAAATTCAAGATTTGAAGAAAGAGTTAGAAGATCATTTAAGCCTAATCCTGGATATCAGAACAAGTATAAATACAAGAAAAACCTAGAAAAATCATGCTACATAGCGGATGAGGAAGGCATTACTGATTCTAAAGATGAACCGACAAAAGAATTTTCTAGTGGATCCGAGAATGGGAAGGAATGGGTGTTCTTGGATATCAAGGAAGATGATCCGACACTGGAAGAGAATGTACCTGAAGAGAAGGCACTTTCTACTAAAATTGAAGACAAGGATGAATGGGTAATTGATAGTGGTTATTCATATCATATGATTGGATATAAAGGGAAGTTTTTGTCTTTGCAAGAATTTGATGGTGGTCTAGTTAGATTTGGAGATGACAAAGTATGTATGATCAAAGGAAAATGAACTATATCACTGGATGGTAAGAACAATACTGACAATGTTTATTATGTTGAAGGTTTGAGGCATAATATTTTGAGTGTTGGACAATTGGTAGATAAGGGATTTGAATTACCGTTCAAGGATGGAGAATGCAAAATCATTTACAGATCTAGCTTAGAGATTGCAACTGATACACAAACAAAAGGTAATATATTTCATTTGAACTCTGGTGAGAAGACATGTTTGATTACATAGATTGATGAGAGTTGGCTATGGCATAAAAGGCTATGTCATGTGAATTTTGATTGCATTATGAAGACCAGTTCAACTAAGGCAGTTAGGGATATACCTAAGATTATGAAGCCCTATAATCCGGTATGTAAAGAATGTCAAATCGGTAAACAGGTTAGAACCTCTCTTAGGAGTATACAAGATAAATCAAATGATGTTCTTGATCTTATTCATACTGATTTGTGTGGCCCTGCTAGAGTTAAAAATTTTCAAGGTGATAGATATTTCATGCTAATCATTGATGATTATTCTAGAATGATGTGGGTTACTTTTCTCAAAGAAAGATCTAAAGCATTTGAAAAGTTTAAAATCTTTAAGGCTAAAGTGGAAACTGAGACATGATTGAAGATTAAATGTTTGAGATCAGATCATGGTGGAGAGTTCACATCCGGTGAGTTTAATAACTTTTGTGACAAGCATGGTATAAGAAGACATTTTCTACTCCCCGGACACCTCAACAAAATGGAGTTGTGGAAAGGAAGAACATAACTATCTTGGATGTTGCTAGAACAATGATGATGGAAGCTAGTCTACCTCATATCTACTAGAGAGAAGAAGTGAGTACAATAGTTTATACATTCAACAAAGTATATATCAAAGGAGAAACCGGTAAGACACCTTATGAGTTATGGTTTGGCAATACACCTACAGTTAAGTATTTAAGGATTTTTGGTAGTAAATTTTATATTAGGAGAGATGATATTATTGAAAAATTTGATCCTAGATGTGATGAAGGCATATTTCTTGGTTATTCTAATGAAAGAAAAGCATATAGATGTTATAACAAGAGATTGCAGAGAATTGTGGAGAATGCTATGGTCAAAGTAGATGAGCTGAGCATAAGTCAAATCAGAGTTTATGAGAAGGAACCGATAGTGGAAATGATTATATATGAACTGGTAGTACCTTTACCGGAACAGAGAGTTGAACCAGTTACTCTGGCAGTATCAGAGAATTCTACAATAACTGAAGAACAAGGAAGAGGAACAGAAAGTCAAAAGACTCCTAGGTATGTGAGATTGAATCATTCAGAAGATCAGATCATTGGGGATAAGAACAATGGAGTGATGACAAGAAGAAGACTGGCAACTAATGAGGTATGTTTAATTTCACAAGTTGAACTGGTATCAGTAATTGAGGCATGTAAAGATGAATATTGGTTGAAAGCTATGGAAGAAGAATTAGGTCAGACTGAGAAAAATAACACATGGACCTTGGTTCCTCGACCTAAAAATAAAAATCTTATTGGAACTAAATGGGTTTTTAGGAATAAATTGAATGAGGATGGTCAAGTTATAAGGAATAAGGCTAGATTGGTTTGTAAAGGACATTCTCAGAAGGAAGGAATTGATTATGGAGAGACTTTTGCACCTGTAGCTAGGATTGAAGCTGTAAGATTATTTCTTGCCTATGATGCTTATAAAAACTACAAGGTTTATCAGATGGATGTTAAATGTGCATTTTTGAATGGAGATCTTGATGAGGAAGTTTACATTGAGCAACCTGATGGTTTTTCACTATCAAATGATACATATATGGTTTGCAGGTTAAGGAAAGCTTTATATGGATTGAAACAAGCACCTAGAGCTTGGTATATAAGGTTGGATAAATATCTTTTGAAGCTTGGTTTTACTAAGGGAAGTGCTGATAGTAATTTATATTATAAGATCACTGATGATGATATATCAATTATTGAAGTATTTGTTGATGACATTATTTTTGGAGGTGAAGATAAGTTATGCATAGAATTTTCTAAGAATATGGAGAAAGAATTTGAGATGTCTATGATTGGTGAGATGAAATTTTTCTTAGATTTGCAGATTACTCAGACTGACAAAGGTATTTTCATCTGTCAAACTAAATAGGCTAAGGAATTGTTGAAGAAATTTGGTATGGGAGATTCTAAACCGGTAAGTACTCCTATGGTTACAAGGGAGAAATTGACAAGAAAAGATGTTTTTGCATCGGTAAATCCTACAAGATACAAATCTATGATTGGAGGTCTGCTTTATTTGAGTCAGACTAGGCCTGACATTATGAATGTTGTTTGTATTTTTTCAAGATTTCAGAGTGATCCTAGAGAAAATCATGAGATGGCAGTGAAAAAGAGTTTTAGATACTTGCAAGGTACATCAGAATATGGCTTGTGGTACCCTAAAGATGATAACTTTACTTTATGTGCATATACAGATGTTGATTGGGCTGGAGATGTTGATGAATGGAAAAGCACTTCCGGTGGAGCTTTCTTTCTTGGAAATAAGTTGGTTTCATGGATCAACAAGAAGCAGTCATGTACTTCTTTATCTATTACTGAAGTTGAGTATGTTGCTGCTACTATTAACTGTACACAAGTTTTATGGATGAAGCAAATGTTGAAGGATATAAAGGTGGATTGTGATGCACCAGTAGTTATTCATTGTGATAACTCTTCTGCTATTGATATATCAACGAATTCGGTATTTTATTCTAAAACAAAGCACATAGCTATCAAGCATAAATTTTTGAAGGAGAAGGTGGAAGAAAATGAAGTTAGACTAGTTTATGTAAATACTAAAGAGCAGATTGTAAATATTTTCACTAAACCTTTACCCAAGGAATCATTTGAGTACCTGAGAGATAGATTGGGAGTTTCTGCCCCTTTGGTAGAGACTTGATTGATGCAGTGTAGCATCAGTCCGACATGCATTATCAAAGATACTATTAATTTTGGCACTGATGTGGGATGCTACTACACAGGGAGAGTAGTCAGCCTTATGATTCAATGGTTTATGTTTTTGCTTTGATATTTCTGTTAGATTTTTGGCATTGATGTCAAAGGGGGAGTGGATGTTATTATATCTATTTCTATTTTTTGTAACTATTGCAACGATCTGTAAAAGTTTTTGCATGTCCCTCCTCTCAAGGTTAGTGTAGGAAGTTGTTCCGCTACTTAACTTCCTTACACAACGTCTCTGATATTCTTCGACAACTGCGCCTAGTGTCTTTTGACACTTAGTTTCAATGCTTAATTTTACATTTTTTCTTTCTTCTATAGGCTTAAAAAGAACAAAAAAACTCTAGGCTAGTTTCTATTTTTGCAGTTTCTTAGCTTAATTTTGCTAGTTTTTGGACTTTTTGATGCATCAGCATCTGCACAGACAGTTGACGTCTGCACTCTGGTTCGACATCTACATTTAAATTTTAAATTTTCAAATTTCAACTAATTGTTATCTGCATTTAATTTCCTATTTTGACGTTTGCGTAGATGCTTAATGTGTGCGCTTAGGATCAATGTCTACATTATAGACAATTTAAAATTCAAATTTTGAAATTTCAAATTTTTTGTGTTTCCCGCTTTTTATTCTCCTAGGCTGTCTACAAATTTGTTCAACGTCTACGCAGACATTTCAACATCTGTACTTGTGGTTCAGCACTTGTGTTGTAACCTTGGGAGATTTTTGTTACTGATCTAAATTTCAATTTTTGTAGGTTTTCTCATAAGTCCAAGACCACATTCTCAGATTACTAACAATTTCTTGTAGCCTCGCTTGCCAAAGAGATAATTTTTTCTCACTAAATTAGTTTGTTTCTTGCATTTTTTGTTTAGAAAACCTTACATGTGGGACTAAAATTAACTAATGTCTTCCGTGTCTTGTGCACTTGCGCACATGTTTGGGTGGACCCACCATTATGCTTGAGTATCCTCTCCCCTTGCCTTTGCGAATCTTGGGTGTAAGAGAAAGAGAAATCAACAACACCCTCTTTTTTATTTTGTAGAGAGGGGTATTCTTGATTGGGGATTTCATCACCCCACAAGGGTACTTTGAATTGGGACACATCAGGGATATCGACTCTCTCGACGTGATCTCAAGCGGGTTTCTCGACTGCTATATAAATAAGTTGGTCAGGTGGCTGAAGTGCTGAGTTAATTTGTCATATGTGTGGGGCCTTCCATGCATCGATAAGATCAGTTAGAGTCTTAAGTGGCTCACTTTGATAATTCATCGTTGGATTGGTGATCCCTCAAAAATTACTCTAAGAACTAGTTTTAGTAGACAAAATCCTACATTTGATAGTGTAGGGGATGTGGATCGTACCCCGAAGTTACCTCTTATGTACCTATTCCCCATATAATAGATCTTAGGATCTTTGGGGTAAGAGAATATAGTATGCCTAAGAAGTGAGTACACTATAAGGGGGAGCCAGTGCTACCAGAATTTCTATTTGTTTGCTTGTTTGAGGTATCGCTTGTGTGAGAGGCCTATTGAATGGTTTCCACTTTCCAGCCTTAGGTTGTATGTCTTAAAGCGTGTTTTCATTTTGTCAAAACTAGTAAAATCTGTTTGGGCTATAATCTAGGCCCCATCACTCTCACACTTTTCATCAAGCGTTGCACTTGATCAATGTGTATACTTTGCTTGATGTATTCTTGCCAAGAGTAGCTAAAAATCACCCATTTCACAAACATTTTCCATTTTTTTCAAACACCTTTCCACTTTGACCAACTTTCCATTAGAATTTTGTAACTCCCTTCATGCCTGTGTTAATCAAACATCCTAAAAGGTCAATCTACCATCAAGTCAAGAAGAAGAAGCCTAGTTCGAAGCAAACCCTTAAGCATAGCAAATTCCTATATATCATTCACAAACTCTTGTTAAAACATAGGACCTTCTTGCATCGCTTCCGTGATTACCTTCGTGGTCACAACAATGAATTTGATGAGGAGTCTCTAAGGGAATGTGCTTTCCAACAGAGGTCAGGCCTTTCACAATCCATCAATAGGGGTAGTCGTATTAACTTGTCTTATTTGCCTTCCCAACCCATCACCTATTGAGTTATCCTAGGGTGACCTTTCCCTTTCACCACATTTATTTTATATAATCAATTCCCTTTCCTTCCACACTCACTATTCAATCATCTTCTAAGGACTTAGCACAATCAAATCTAATCAATCATTATCCTTAACCAATTAATCATTTTCAATCCCAATCAATCAATCAATCAATCAAGTCAACCTCATCCAAAGGTTCACATCTTTGTGAAGTTTAATTTAGACCTTATCTTAAATAGTCATCATTTGGCTTTGTGCTTGGGGAAGAATCTACCCCAAGTACCCTTTCCTAATCATTTGGGTTGATCAAAACCCTAATCCTTTTCCCCTATTTTATTTGGGAACACAAGTTCATCCCATGTAACATAAGGCCTAATAAATTGATCCTAATCCTAAGGTCTAAATTTCACTTAGCCTAGTTGTTACCTCGCTTGTGGTTCACATCAATCCCACATCTTCTAAGGTGCCATTTTAATCTAATCAATCTTATCCTATTCAAAGGATCCTATCCAAATCAATTTCAATCCAAGTCAAATCAACATCAAAATTTGCTAAGTCCACTCATCACCTTCCTTCATCTAAAATATCGCATCAATATTCACTTCCAAGGTCACTCGTGCATGGTCTTGATTCGATCCCAAAAGGAAAAGATGGTTGTCCAAGGCAGTAATGATAATATGCCTGAGTATAGAGACCCTTTCATTCAAGATCCTCAACCTGAAGAGGAGCAACTTGTTGATCAAACTAACCTCTCTCTATGCATCCAATCATTCATAAATGAACCTTATAACCAAGACGATGGAAAGATTCTTCAAACATGATGCCAATAGGCTTCTAGCTGAGCTCATCGCCCAAGGGGCACATTTGCCCCTCGTCTTTGACAGATCTATCCTTGACAGGACACCGCAAGGTGACCTTGCGAACAATTCTATTATTGATCATCTTCTCCATCCTCAACCCACAACATCTGCACCCACAACTTCCATTCCTGCGACCACTTTACCTCCACTTTCCATTCCTTCTCACATTTCCAATCCACCAGAATCATCTGTCCCCCTTCACAATATGGCTAACTACATCAACATGATCTTACCTCCTGTTACCATGGTTTGAGGATCACAAGCTCCCAACACTTTACAACCTCCTCTCTCTTCATATCAATACATTGGTGGTGGTGGTGGTATCCCCTCCTCATCTTATCAAATCCCAATGAATCACTACGTCCCTAATGTCCATAATCAATAACCTAATCTCCTAAAAGAGATTCAAGACATGAAGGACCTCATCAAAAACCTCAAAGAAGGGAGAAACAAGAGACCTTACTTTTTCAAGGAAATATTTCCATGTCCCTATGACCCATTCATCTTGGTCGCTCCATATCCACCTGGTTTTGAGATACCCAAGTTCAAGAGATACAAGGGCGAAGGTGATCCTAGGCATCATGTTTGTGAATTCTATGTCTTATGCCAAGAAGTTGCCTATAGTGACATCAATATCAGAAGGCTATTCCTAAAAAGCCTTACTGAAGAGGCCCTTGCTTACTTCTTTGCCCTACCTAAGGTTCCATCACATCATTTCCCGACTTGGTTGAAAAATTTATGGCTCATTATGCCTATAATATTGAGAATGATGCTTCCATGATGGACTTGTGCAACACAAAGCAGAGGCCCAAAGAAACTTTTGCCAACTTCCTTCAAAGATGATGACATCTCATTAAAATATTCCCTTGGGACATACCTGAGCCAAATCAAGTTGAGTTATTTCAATGCAACTCGATACGGGGATTATCTAAACCATTGACTTGTCAATTCTTGACCTCCTTTGAGGACATTTCAAAGAAAGGTCTATCTTTAGAGCATGTGATCCTAGAGGAGGGAACTATAAAACATTATCAAAAATCAAATCAAAATTCCTCCTCTTATAAGGACAAGCCAAAATTCTGGTCCAAGAACAAAAATGGTGTTAATGACGGGGTCACCGATGCCAAGTGTGTCCAAACTGTCGCTGCACCATCCAAGTCCACCACCACCAGCAATTTCTTTAATAATCGATCTAATCCTCACAACCAACACACCACTCATGATCAATCACAACCTCACAACACTACTTCCATCCAAGGTTTCCCTCCCCAATCCAATAATTAGCGTGAGTATACCTCGCTAGGTGAACCCATTGAGGTTATTTTCTGAAAGCTTGTCAAGGTTAGTGCTATTGTCTTCCTAATGACACACCCTTTTGATCCCAAAGAAACTAAGCCCTGATGGTATAATGAGAATGAATATTGTGACTACTAGCACATCAATGGTCATGACACACAAAGTGTATGAAACTTAAGAACTATATCCAAGATATTATTGATAAGGGTGATGTTGAGGTTGACGTTGCAAATCCTGGTAACTCCAATGATAAACTCAAAATGTACCAGGACCTGTTCCCTAAACATGGTAAGGACAAGGCCTCATCATATAACAATGTCAATTATGATTACACTAATTACGTCTTTGTCTTTGACTCCCTGGTAGGTCGCATAGAACCCACCGATACCCATGTAAATGCCATCACAATCTGAGGGGCCGAACCCCTCCTACCCCTTAGAAACCCATGGTTACCATACAAGGTGTCCCTCCCCCACAATTATCTAGTCATACCTCTTAAGATAAAATAGTTTTTCAAGGAGCTACACCCTCAAATGATTGCCATATGACCACCCGCAGAGGGAAAGTAACTATCCATGGAACTCCTCCTCCTCCCTCGCAACCTCCCATGCCATCCACCCTCCAGTATGATCTCCTTGATCATTTTAAGAAAAATCTTTGAAAAATCTCCATACTTGAGCTCCTCAAAACATCCCCCATTCATAAAGAGATCCTTGAGCAGGCTCTTCTAGAATCTCGCGTTCCTGATATCATCAATGCATCCCAATTTCAAGCCCTAATAGGAAACCTTTCTGCCCAACACCATCTCATTTTCACATCCAAGGACACACCCATCTATGATCCATCCCATAACAAACCCCTTCATATTGAAGCCCTTGTACATAAACATAAAGTTAAGTGAGTCCTTATAGATGATGGATTTGGTTTGAATCTATGTACATATAAGTTAATCAAACAATTGGGAATCTCTTAGGACTTGGTTGAACCATCTGGAAAGATCATAATTAAAGCATATGATGATGCAAAGAATGTTTCCAAAGGTACCATCACATTGCCTCTTCAAGTGGGCCTGACTATTTTTGAAACAACTTGTTAGGTTTTGGACCTTGAGCTTCCTTATAACATCCTCCTTGGTCATCCGTGGATCCATTCCATTCAAGTTGTTCCCTCCACATACCATCCGTGCAGACCCAAAACCCTTTGAGTATTGCAAAATTATTGAACAAAAGCACCCTTACCATTTCCCACTCAATAGAACCGCTCCACTTCCACCATCTCATCCATCCAATGTATCATCCACCTCATCCGAATCTAAGGTCAAGGTAAAAATTATAGACAATGGTTGTGGAGAGTATACCCTACAAAATGCTCTCTATGTGGGTAAACTCCTGCCCTCTCCTAAGTCATATGGCAATCCAAAGGAAATCAAGAAACAAGATAAACCCAATATCAAATGCAAAGAAACTACCTTCCAACAATGGGGCCCATTTGATGAGGAGTGTTTGGAAACCGATGTTACCTCTTGGTTGTATCGAGAGAAAGACGAAGAACCACCAAACATCCCAAACAAGATGTATCCAAAAGAATCTGCCATGGTAGATAAGATGGGTTACAAAGGACATGGTCTTGGACCAGAAGAAAAAGGCAGAAAAACATCCATCTCTCCAATCTCTTATAAGTACAATAGAGGCTTGGGTTTTCTCCTATACCTAAGATCACTGTCACTAGTGTCCAACCACATCCTCCCACTGAAGTTGGAGATTCTAATGAAGAGGAATTCCATGAAATGCCTTTCAAATACCTTGATGATATATTTCATGATTCCCATGTAAACACTATCGCCCCCATCACCCCTCCCAATCCATATGAGCTTAAACTTGTCCATCCTGAAGTCATAATTGACAAGGACCACCTATTTTGGACATCTTTGTTGATGATGATGCCCTCATAGCATTACTTAACGTGAAAGACCTTGAAAACCACACATCTATCAATGGGATTCAACTTCATCCAAAAGATTACTTTGGTAGTCAGGTCAACTCCCTCAGTCGTAAAAATGAAAATAAAAATAAAAATCATGTCTCTTGGTGAAAAACTCTTCGAGGCACCTTTAGACACATAAAAAAGTAAAAATAAAGGATGCATTTTTAGGTGAAAACTTGGATCAGGCGCTTGAAGATAAGGGAATTGACCTCCCTACCATGGTTCCCTTACAATAGGAAAAGTCTCCCCTACTCATTGAGGAAACTGACATAATCAATATGGGCATAGAAGAAACACCAAAGAATGTACTCATTGCCAAGTCACTCACTAATCAAGAGAAGCATAATTTTATTAGATTTCTAAAAGAAACGCAAATCAATTTCACCTAGTCATATGCTGACATGCTAGGCCTTGATCTTGACTTGGTGGTACATAATCTTGCAGTTAGTTTAGATGCCAAACCTATCATGCAGAAACTACGCAAGATGCATCCTCAAATTTCCCTCCTAGTCAAAGAAGAACTACAAAAGATGTTGGATGTCTTCTTCATCAAACCCATTGATTATCCTGAATGGGTCTTCAACATTGTACCTGTAGGCAAGACCGCTCGGGGCATTAGGATTTGCATGAACTTTAGATATTTGAATAAAGCATGCCCTAAAGATGATTTTCCTTTGACCAACATTGACATGATTGTGGACTTGACAGCAGGGCATGAAATTCTCTCCCTCATGAATGTATTTTCTGGATACAACCATATCCGAGTTGCAGAAGAAGATCAACACAAGACAATATTCACAACACCTTGGGGCACATTTTGTTATCAAGTCATGCCTTTTGGACTCAAGAATGTAGGAGCAACCTATCAACGCGCAATAACAACCATCTTCCATGATCTTTTGCATAAAATAATGGAAGACTATGTAGATGATCTCTTAGGTAAGTCAAAAACAAGAGATGAGCACATTCCAATCCTAAGGAATATCTTTGAGAGACTTAAAAAATATAAGCTGCATCTAAACCCTAAGAAATGTGTCTTTGGAGTCACATCAGGAAAGCTCCTTGGGTTCATAGTATCTTGCAGAGGCATAGAAGTGGACTCCACAAAAGTGAAAGCTATAATGGAAATGCCTCCCCCAAGGATACTCAAATAGCTATGCAACCTACAAGGGAAGCTTCAGTCAATCCGAAGATTCATTGCATAGCTGGCAAATAAGTGTCACCCATTTGCACATATTTTGAGAAAGGATACCGAATTCAAGTGGGGCTGTCTTTGTCAAAAGGCCTTTGATAATCTCAAAGAATATCTAGCTTCTCCCCTAGTCTTGATGCCTCCTATCTAGGGACAACCACTTCTTTTGTACATATCAGCAACCACAGTGGCACTGGGGGCATTATTAGAACAGACAAACGACCAAGGCAAAGAGCACACAATCTACTACAAAAGTTGGACACTTGTAGGGTATGAGCTCAATTATAGCCCCATAGAAAGAGCTTGCCTCACATTAGTCTTTAGCACACAAAAGCTAAGACACTACATGCTTAATAATAAGACTAAGTTGATCACCAAAATTGACCCCCTTGGATACCTGTTGTCTAAAGCTACTCTCACTGGAAGAACCACAAAATGGGTCATGTTATTAAGTGAATTTGACATTGAGTACGTGGACCAGAAAGCAATCAAAGGACAACTTATAACAGACCAATTGGCTGATGCTCCCCTTCAAGGTGATCACCCTCTTCTAACAAAATTTCCAAATGATGCCATTATGAATCTCACCACATCTTCAAAATGGTAGTTACATACTTTGATGGCTCTGCACACAAAATGGATCGGGGGTAGGTATCTTGCTTGTGACACCTCAAGGAGATTGCATCCTGAAGTTATATAAGATTGCCTTTGCATGCACCAACAACATTGTAGAGTATGAGTCTTTAATCACTAGGCTCTACCTTTCCATCCAATGGAAGATAACTAAGTTATAGGTTTACGGTGACTCCCAACTTGTCATAAAACAAGTAAATGATTAGTATCAAACAAAGGATGACAAGTTACTCCCTTATCACAGAATGGTAGAAGACCTCAAGCAACATTTCACTCTTATCCAGTTTGATCAGATCCCTTGAAAAATAACCATGTTGTTGATGCTATGGCTACAATTGGTTCCCTCCTCCAGATGCCGACAAATAGTCAAAAGTGTGAGTTCTTGGTTGAGCAACTCCTAATTTTGGCATATGATGTCCCTGAGTATGAAATGATGTGTGTCCTTGTTGGTTTCGACTCCCCTTGGTATCAAGAAACCTTTTCTTACCTTCAAGACAATATCATCCCTCCACACCTCACCAAAACCCAACAATAAACCTTTATCCGCCATTGTGTCCGCTACACTATCCTCGGTGACACCCTTTTTTGAAGGCATTTTGATGGATCCCTCCTAAGGTGTTTAGACAAAGAGGAGGTTGAAAGGGCACTACACAAAGTACACAAAGGTATTTGTGGAGCACACTCAAGTGGTCTTAAATTGGCTAAAAATATCTTGCACATGAGATACTATTGGCCTACAATGGAAGAAGATGCATATCATTATGTAAGGAAATGTGTCCCTTGTAAAAAACACGATGATAAAATTCATGCATCTTCTCAGAATCTGCAACTGTTTATTACACCCTGGCTCTTATCTCACTTGGGGCTCGATCTCATAGGGAAAATCCACCCCACCTCATCCAATGACTACAAGTTCATAATAACCGCCATTGAATACTTCACCAAATGGGTGGAGGCCATACCCCTCACCTTCACCACTAGAAAGCAAATTTCTAAGTTTATCTTGAATTGCCTCATCTGTCGATATGGAATTCCTAAAGAAACCATCACAAATAATGAGAGACCATTCAAGAATCAGGATGTCAAAGAAATTTGTCAAAATTTTGGCATTCAACATTGCTTTTCCACTCCATACTACCCGCAAGGTAACAGTCAAGCTGAGGTTTCGAATAAAACCCTCATCAAAATCCTCAAAAAGACAGTTAATGAAGTTGGTCGTGAGTGGAACTTGCAACTCCATCCCACTCTCTGGGCCTATCGCACAAGTATCCACACACCCACAGAAGCCACCCCATACTCCCTAATCTTCAGTTCTGAAGTCGTCTTACTCCTTGAGATCAAGATCCCGTCACTAAGGGTTTTGTTGTACAACATCCTACCTGATGAGGAATATAGAGTCACCAGGTTACAAGAGCTTGAACTGCTGGATGAAAGGTGCCTCAAGGCCTTAAATCACCTTCGAGTATATTAGAACCGTCTACAGTTGAGCTATAACAAGAAGGTACGAACCTAGGAATTTGACATTGGTGATCTTGTGCTTATGAAAAATCAAAGAAACCTACAGGATCGTGAAAGGAAAGACAAGTTTGAGACTAATTAGCTTGGACCATATGTGATCACTGCAAAGTTTGGATCAGGTGCCTATTAGTTGGCCAGTCCCAAAGGTGAACCCTTGGATGAGCTTATGAACACTATGCACCTGAAGAGATTTTATGTCTAGTCATCAGAGATCGCCAGTTTTCAAAAATAAAAAAATAAAAAAAATAAAAAAATCAACAAAAAATAAAAAAATAAAAAAAAGAAAATGAAAAAAGTAGAAAAATCAATTCATCCATAAATAAAAACCACTTTATGGCGCTATGAGCAAGTACCTTGGTAAAAACCTGGTTTCAGGCATCAAGGTAAATAAGCTAGATCCATCGTCTGCTTGGAAAAACTGGATTTTTAGGGCTGAGACTTATAAAACCTCCATTCCTCCCCCAGTCTCGTGGTTTTACCACTTTTATAGTGTTCGCGAATGAATTTCTCTTTACATTTTACCCTTTCTCCCCACCACCTACTCGGTATCCACATTTTTTAAAATCTAATAATCTGACATGCAGTTTCACAAACACTCACCCCGTGCTTGATATACATGAAGACAACCAATTTAAGTGTGCGAAATTAATTGAGATAAATCAAGCAATCGGATCCGTTGTTTCAAATGCTCTGATGTGGCATGAGTAATTGATCCTCCATTTATTCCCCCCATTTTCCCCGTTTCCTCCCACCCACCCACCCACCCACCTGATTTCCATATTCCATAAATCGAATAATATGATATGTTGCTTTCTCACCATCCATACTCCATAATAAAAATTGGACATTCTGACGTCTTCCGCAACCTTGCAATGATGAGGATTGTACAAATTTACTTGCCTAATAAATGACATCTGTGCAGGATAACTCCCATGTTGATCCCCCATCATTCCCCCTACTTCACTTGTAGCCGGTTGTCTCCTTCATTCTATAAGAAAATAAATCCTATGACCCTCCATCTCATTCCCTCTACTTCACTTGCAGCTAGTTTCCTCCTTCATTCTTTAATCCACACCACCATATAAACCTTCACCAACAGATATCAAGGTTGCTTGTATCTTCATTAGGAAAATTGATCCACTGACCCTGCAAATCCCCCACCTTCATGAGATGATGAGTCTTTGTCTGAACTATGAATAAGGATAATCCCACCACACTGATCTTTCATCCCATCACACTGAGCTTCCATCCCATCACACTGAGCTTATCCCTGATCTCTAAGCTTACCCCATCAAGTTGAGCTTCTTCTTGACTTGTGCGTTGTCCAGGTACCCATCGACATGACCTTAATCAAATATTTGCAATCAACACCACATCTACATGCATATGTCCATACCATCTTCTCTATTGCCTATTCAGTCCCATTGATTACTCCTACCATTGAGATGCATCATTCTCGTGACTGGAAGTTTATCCATAATCTTAAGTCCTACTCTTGGCAAGAGATGTCAACTGGCCTTGTGCATTTTGTTTGCATGTTTTGGTTTGTTGCTTTGATTCACATCATTATGTCCTACGACTACTCCTATCTACGAATGCCAGGATCATTCTATATCTTGGTATGTTTTGGGTGGGTGTATACTTGGGCATGTTTTTTTGTGGTATGGTGTGTTTGATGGTTTTTCTTGCACGAACCTACATCCGTGTATCTACATCTATATGGTGTTTACACAGTTGTGTGCAAGGGATACCTATTATCTGAGAGTCAATCCACACCTCATATTTTCACAATATCCTGATTCCTATACTCAGTGGTGTAGATCATCCTGGCAATATCAAAACTAGGGTTGCTCTCCACATTTGCACAACAACAAATCCCTCCATCTCCATCCATTACACTTTTGCATTTCATTTCATCTTGCATTTTGGAGACCTCAATTTATTCACTCTTCCCTTTCTTCTATCTAGTCTGGTATTGTATTATTCAGGTTGGCACATTCTCAAAAAAATTGTATTATCATTTTTTATCATTATCATCTTTCATATAGTTGCATTACCATACAACCACATGTCATTGAATTATCCACTTAAGTACATTTTCATTTATATTTGCATATTCATTTTAGGTGCATTACATTTTAGGCTCATTATATCCATAATAAGTACTAATGCAAGTTTAATTAAATCCTATTCAAACATTAATATTTTACGCGAATGGTCATGTAAGTCACTAATCGAGAACAAGTTTGATACACTTTCTACCTGTCATGTCTATAATACTAGTGGCTAAATAAGGGTTTTCATTTCACTACAAGGCCATTATTACATCTATTCATTTTAATGCATCATATCATAAGTACTTATATTCATTTTTAGGTACATTACATCACATTTGCATAATACATCCATCAAATCATATCATATACATGCATACAGGACATCCATTTGCATTGCATACATCATCAAATAACCATATTGCACAATCATTACGTCATAATCATACATCATAAGCATCATATGCATATCATATATGCTTCCATCCTACATCCACAAACATGCTAAGACCACCATATACATAACACATGCATAAATCTCATGATCATACATCCTGCATCACAAATAGGTCAGATCACATGCATTGCATAAAATCATAATCATCATCATTCATCACATAATAAAACAATAATCACAGTCCATAAAAGTCCATAATAAAGTACATATACATGCACATGCCGCCAAAATCGCATCTCATATATATATATATATATATATAAAATGAATGTGTCAAATAGAATAAAATGATATATTCCCCAAAGAGTCAAAAAAATAATGTGTCACATACATGCTCAGAGTGATATATCGCACTCTCACTATCTCCACATGCACCTCACCCCCTGTGGATGTACTTATACCTCCTACCCTTGACCTGCCTGCACTTGATGCCCAAGGTTCCCTCATACCCACTGACTCTCGAGATGTCTGAGTCCGCGACCGTAGAGACTGTGTGTGCTCTACGAAGGAGGGAACCCACTGATCCTATGGTACTGATCTCTCATAAAGACTCCTATAGTACTGAACCTCCTATAGGGATCTCTTTGTCGCCCTCCATGCATCTAGGGTCTCAGTAATTAGGGTCATCTATTGTTCTGGATCCAAGGCCTGCCTTGCCACATCCCGCTCCCCTCACAGTCTCATTGCATCTGCCTTTTCCATGCTCAATCTGGCTCACAGACTCTCTACCTCATCATCCATCCTCCCTATCTCCTCCCCCATCTATCGGATGGCCTCCTTGCCTCCTCTAAAAGACTCTATGACTCCTCCCTATCCTGTCTAAGATCCCCCACCTCTGTCAAGGCCATCTATAGGCTCTCCCTCAGATCATCTATCTCCCTCGTTAATTGGGCCAACTCTGACTGAAGACTATCCACCCTGGCCCTCTCTACCCCAAGCTCCTCCTCTAGCCTCCACTCCCTCTCCCAGACAACCCTATCATGCTTTGCCTATGATACTCTGGCCTGTATTGGCACCCGTCTCTGTACCTATGGGGCTTGTCTGTCCTCATCACCCTGTACCTGTACCTTCGATATGTCCATGGGCTCAAGTCCCTCCTCTCCTCCCTCCTCCCCTGCGGCCATCCCACCAATCTGTATTACCGGTGGCTAAACTTGTAAGGGTACCTTTTCTTGAGGCACCTGCTGTCCCCCCTCCTCCTCCGTGGAACTTGATCTTCCCTCTATCTCCCTGTCCTCCTCCTCTCACCACTTCTCTATCCATAGACCCATCCTCCTCTCCCCCTACTACCTCATCTATCGAGGGCCATTTCTCATCCTCCTCCAAGACCCCAGGTATGCTCATTTGCACAGGTTTGTGTGCCTCCCACTAGCAGATGTAGGCTCCTGTGCATCTTGGATCCTCCCCCACCTATAGGTGCTCATCCCAAGTGATCCTCTTCACAATATCCCAGCTAATTCGAACCTCCAATGGTCCCACCACCTATCCCTCAGTACCTGTCTCCTGTGTAATCTGTGGATATGGCTGCTCATGATCGACGATGTATTGAGTCTGTCCAAATTGCCTCATCACTCTGTGAGGTGCATAACACTCAATCACATAAACTTTCTTGCTGGACATCCAACACTCTGACTGTACCCATGCCAACTGCTAGTCCTCTCGCCACCTCTCACAATCCATAAATGGCTGCCAGCTGAAGAATATCATCTCATCGATCACTCTCCACCAATACCACGTGGACCCTACTTTGGTGTAATGCAGGAGCCCCCTGTACCTATCCACATAGGGAAATATCCTCTGCCTATCCTACACTCCTATCAACCACGTCATGATGATGTGCTCCCAAGCCCATATGTGCAATAAAGTGACTCCTATGCTAAGCTTCCTATAACCCCAGTAGACACAAAGATGGATATCATGGAACAGATACCCAAGCATCACTTCTCCCCACACATAAATCATGGCATCCTCGATCATTTAATAAACACAACATGCCCATCTAATAGAAAATCCATGCTTTCTAAGGTCCGACATCATACGACCACAAATCAATTTGCATATAAACATTATCAAATGAGGAATATGTTGAATCTGCATCGCCCGCCCAAGGTGCATCTGGGTACCTTCCAGTGGTAGTGCATCATACTGACACACCTGGCGTAGGTAGTAGTCCCCTCCATCTAGTTTATACTCTGGGATCATGCCTCTGATGGGGATCTTCAAGATCCTCTAGACATCTAATGATGTGATAGTGTCATCCCCAGTCAGTAGATGGAACGTGCATGTTTGACTGTCCTAATGCTCTATGAGCGTTGTCATCATTGCGGTGTACACTCTGATCCGCGACCATCTCCCCACAAATCCTAGACCCACTGCACTCATAATCTCCCTCTCATCCGCCCTCAACCATCTATACAGACGCATCGACGAAGGCCAATGCTCTTGTGATGTGAGAGGTCTCACCTCCTCTTGCAACCAAGAAATTCACCTCAATTAGCCTATTTATTCTATCCTATTTTAGCCTATCGTAACCTATTTCTATCCTATGCTATCCCCATGGAATGTACATGTCCCCTTGAACCCCTTCCTTTCCCTTCCCATCCCTCATTTTCCTCTCCCTAGCCTCCCCAACGAAGATGTTGAACCCCCTCGGTGGAGACGTCAAACCTGTGGTGCATGCATTGCACCATAGGAAGAGACATTGAACTACAGTCTTCGCCCTCATTCAAACCCTCACCACAAAATGGTGTCTAAATGGACATTGATCCGTCTGCACAGGCAGTATTCCTCCTTCCAACCCCCTTCAATGCTTGCATAGGTGTTAACCACTTGTAGAGACATTGATTCCCCTATGGAGACGCTGAAACAACGATCAACGTCTCTGCCCCACCAACTTTCTAGCCTCATTTAATACCCTAATAAATACCCTAACCTACTAAAACATAAAGTGGGTTCAGGGTACATACCTGTGGGCAATATTTAGCCGGTTGCTCGTGTCGTCTGACCCTCTCTACACGGTGCTCATGGTGTGGGATGCGGTCCATCTCGCTCCCAAGACTTTGTGCTCTCCAAGTCTTCTAAAGGTGTATGCGGCAATGACCTTTACTTGGGCCCCGTGTGGCTTATATAGGGCCCCCCATTGCCCTGTTCTCTCGTACTTGCTCCATCTTCCTCATTTTTATCTCATTTTTCTTTTGTTTTCTCCCCCTTCTCTTTTGCTTTGATCATTTTCTTCATTTTTCAAGAATTTCCCCAAAAATTTTAAAAATTCCTGGTTAAATTCCTGAGGGGGTATATACCACCCGCGTCTTCATGCTGGGTCATCTTTTCTCT
The DNA here is from genome assembly GCF_030272615.1 of Cryptomeria japonica. Classification (NCBI taxonomy): domain Eukaryota; kingdom Viridiplantae; phylum Streptophyta; class Pinopsida; order Cupressales; family Cupressaceae; genus Cryptomeria; species Cryptomeria japonica. The sequence goes on from NC_081406.1 coordinate 498,089,282, forward strand.
ATCTTTTACCCACCGCCAATTTTGTTGCTACGTAAAAGAGGGGCAAAATGTAGCTGCATAAATTAATTAATTTAACCTTACTACATAATTAATTGATTTAATTATGTTATCCTTTATTCTTCTCATAATTAATTTAATTTAATTTAATTAATCCTGTCACTGTAGTCCAATAATTGATTATTCCCTATTCTTCTAAGGTTCCTCAATTAATTTATTTCCTTTTAGTTAATTAATTCAAATTAATTAACTAAATCATGTGATTCCTACAAATCACTTTCCTCTAATCCTCAGTTAGCTTAATTAATTCTTCTAGAAGCCCACTTAACATTATTTCCTAATTTTTAATTCCTCTACTCATTCTCTCTCCTCTTGTCAAATCCTCCTAACTTTCCCACTTGTCTTCTAATCTCTCATTATCTCACTGAATCATCCTCTCTAATCATTTGTTAGTGGCTAATCCTCATGATTAGCCACAAAGTCAACCAATTACCATAAATGGCTTGTCCCCTCTCTACCCCTAACCTTAAATGCACCAACTTTGGTCATTTCAAGGATTTCAAATTTCCTGTCTTTCCCATGCACTCTCATCTTCCCAAGGAATTTTTAATTCCTTTTCCCATTTTCTTTCCCCATGCATCTCATTATTTGGGAATTTTTAATCCCCTTGTCCGTCCCTAAGGAATTTTTAATTCCTTTTTGTCTTCCCAATGTACTTGAGGGTAGCTTCCCCATGTACATTGTGGAGTGTGGAGACAAGTAATGCCCTTATGGAAAATATCTTGGTCTCCACACCATGTCCCTTCAATCCATGTCCCCACCTTCCTTCAATCTCCACCCTTGATCTACTTTCAATCTTAACCATCCATTCATCCCCCTTCAAATATATAAATTGGGTTCTCCTCCTCTTCATTTGATATCTCATCTTGTGCAATCTTATGCTGTCATTTTAGCTTTTGAATCCATCCTCGTGCATCGCCACTATAAGAAAATATCATCCAACTCAATAGCTATCATCATCCTTCATCCATTTGCAAGTATCCATCCAATATCCACCCAATTTGTTGTGCATTGGAGAGCAACCCACATTCAATCAAGGAGCACATCAAATTCAAGTGGAGACAAGGGTGCATTCCACTTCATCCATTGCTCAATCCGAAGGAGAAGCTAAAGGTAACAAGGTAAAATGGTTTAGTTTCTATGCTTTGAATGCTTTTGTTTTGATTTCTAACCATTCATATCTCCTTGTTGTTTTTTCACCTTCTTCAACAGTAAAGTAGGGGTACAAACATGAGGTGTAAATTGGCCCAGTGACAATTTACTACACTACAGGGATTAAAAGACACTTGATTATTTTAGATTCTCAATTCAAATGTGATGGGTCAATTTTTAATTCCACTTTCAAGTGTGATGAAGGCACATTAAAATAATTAATCTAAAGAAAACAATGATTTTTTCTAATAAATCTAGCAAAGCTATAAGTACTTGAGATGCAGAGAGAGAGAGAGAGAGAGAGAGAGAGAGAGAGAGAGAGAGAGAGAGAGAGAGAGAGGACAAGTACACTTGGATTTAATGCTTCACTTATTAAAAGCCATTGATCCACTATGAAGAGTCCCAAGCTAACTTTTCAATGCTTCTTGAATTTAAAAGGCTATATTCTTGCATGCACACACAATCCAATTGTAGACACCTAAACTTGTCCTAGCCTAATTAAATAAATATTTTATTTATTTAATTATTTTATCCTAAGCCTTCTATTAATTAAATAGATTTTTATTTATTTAATTAATTCACTAAGCCTTTTCTTTCTTTTCCTTGTTTAAATAAATATTTTCATTTATTTAAATTATCCTTTCCCTAAATTAAATAAATATTTTAGAGTAAAAGTACAAAGTCGTATCACACTTTTACAAAGAAAATGGCTAATGTTGATTCAACTTTTTAAATTGAATCAATAGAAAGTAAAATATGTGTTTTGAATTTTGAAATGATGTAAACTAATAAAATGTATATTATTTTTTGTATTTTATGTTTGTGATTTTTATAAAAAATTAAAAAAATATTTGAATATAGTTTTGTATAAAGTAAACACTATAATTTAGTTGCTGATAAAATGTTGAAATTGAAGTTACACAAGCCACCACACTTTATTTAATAAATTTTACCCTTTTTTCTTCAATTTTTTTTTTTATGTATATTGATAACTTGAAACTTTCATGCATGGATATATTTTTTACTTTTTTTTTTATAAATATATATTTTTCAATAAATTTGAAAAGTTGCATGTATTGAAATATAACTCTTTCCATTTGCCGCCACCTTTCTTATTCATTATTTATCCAAATTAGAAAAGAATTATATCATCTTGGCATAGATTCTTTTCTCAAGTGGATCATATTTTTTTCAATTTTTTTTTTTTTGTCAAGATAATCAATTTTATATTTAAGTGCCGATGACCTACTCTCAATAAAAATAAAATGTAAAATATAAAAAATAATTAAAATATTAAAAGACATATATTTTGGAATATTCACTTGTAGATCTATAAAAGAGTATTTTTACATTTCAAAAAAAATAAAATTATAAGAGTACGAGTTGTTGAAACATTGAGTTTAAAAATAAATAAATATTTGTTTGGTAATTAGACCCAAAGTGATATAAAATATACATTTAGTAGACACTTCCAATTGAAAAAGTTGTGGTCCATATATAACTTATCTATAATTAATCTATAAAGACCATATGTTTGACTAAAATTAATTTTTAGTTAGAAAAACTTAAATTCACTTTTGCTGATAAGTTGGCTTGAAATGTGACACAATATTGTACTTTTACCCTTTATTTATTTAATTGGGCCCCACTTCCTCTATTAATGAAATGAATTTTTGTTTATTTAATTAATTTATTAGCTTTTTCCCTCCATGACACTTGTCATTCATCTCTTGATTTTATCCTAACCATCTTTCTAATATTAAATCCTTTTCCTTACCTACCCTTTAATTCTAGCCGACCATTTATCCTTTCACCTCTTAATCTTATCCCTCCATTTTCTAAGATGTTCTCTATATAAGAGGATTCCTTCATCCTTATTAACCCTAATCAAGCAATCTAACTACTATGCAATCAAGTGACTTCACAACCATACTCCATTCTTTGTTGAGCTCTTGTGCACACATAAAATCTGAGAGCAATCATATCAAACAAGATCAATGGAGATCAAACCCTACCAAGCAATTGAATGGTATAATCTTTCTATTTTGTTGTGATTTGCATGTTTTAGGTTCTTCATTGGTGTATGATGGATTCTTGATTGTAGAACTAGGGTTTATGTGGTTGGATCTTTGTTGGTTTTACAATAATTTAATATTCTAAATTTCACCACACACACTAACAATTAAGAAAACTCTAAAATATGATAATAACTTAGGTTATTGAGTTAGCTACAAATCAACATTATTAAAAAAAATGAGAAATTTAGATATTTACAAATAAAAAATATACCAAAATCAACTTTTTATTTCTCGAAGGTGTGTTCACTTGAACATGCTTTCTATGCATGTCTCCCCCAATCTCTGCAAATTTTTATAATTTTTTAACCTTCAAAGATCTGGTTGAAGGCTCAAATGGAACAATATTGACAACCCAAAATGCAAGATGGTAGTCCTTGAAGTAAGCTTTCCAATTACTATAATTTATTACACATTGAGTTTTTTACAAATTTGCTTTTTTAATTTTACTAAACATAGATTTTTCACTAAACATCAACTTCCATTTTCAATGCATATGGAAAAATAGTAAACTAATTCATAAAAATTCTAAAAAATATATGTGCCCTAGGTATTGATGTCCTCTTTCCAACCAAATAATAATTAATTGAATTTTGATACATACAAAACAAGTTATGAGTCAAATATACACCTATGTCTAAATTATATAATTAGTTCGACTTCAAAAAGTAATAAAATAAAAAAATATTCAACATATCATTATGAAACCAATTGCATGCCCTAGATATCAATGTTACAAACCTAAATTTGAAAGAGTGACTTTTTTATCCTTTGTAGAAAAAAGTCATGCGTTATAGAATGTACATCACTTTTTAAAAATATTGTTTGTTGTTAAAAACTAGTTAGTTAAGGAGATAGAAAAATGAATACAAATTTACTCAAATATTTAAAAAAAAAAAAAATTTAAAATCCACAAATAAAATGTTACAAATCACTAGTTTACATCATCTTAAAATTCCAAATGGTTTAGTAGTTATAGGTGTTAGAAAGTGAAGGTTTGTTTCAAAATGTTCATTTTAGTGTCAAAGGGCTAAAAAGTGTAACACACTATTGTAACTCACTATCCACAGACTAGATGCATAACAAGATTAACAAAAGGAATAATAAGATCAACCAAGAGCATAATATAATTGATCAAAAGAGTGATGGGATACACTAGACGCATGGCAAAAGACCAAATGCACAATGGAATTAGCTAAATGTGTAGTAGACTAAATTAGATGCATATAAAGTCATTATGGAAGTGCGAATCTGAGTCCTAAAATAAAAAACAAACTACCCAAAAGTTTGGACAAAGTTATAATATATCAATTACACCCTTTGTCGGCCCATGTACATAGTAAGTCAACCCAAAAGCATCATATGTAATGCATAAATTTAAACTTGTAACCTTCAAAAATCCAAATTTATTAGAGAATTTTGTTAAAATCAAGGACATGGGTCCCAACAAGCATGCCTGAATGTGAATGATGAAAATATGAATCAAAATAAAATGGAACACATAATGAAAGTTCCAAATTCACATCCATGCTCACTTAACAAAGCCTAATATCTATACATAAAATCACATGATAAACAATAATATCATGGTAAAGATCTTAAGTTTCTCCATTGTTTCTTTGATATTTTCTTAAGTGCTTCATATGTGGGTTGCTCTTCAAATAACATAACTATGATAACACAAAGATGAAATGAACACTTGCTACTTGATACTTGATTTTTGATACTTTGCAAATGATAGGATACTTGATAGTGATAGCTTGATCATAATATGCTCTAGGGTAAAATGAATGAGTAAATGATTTTATTTATATGCTTCACTAGACATTAATAAATCGTATAGGTTAATTAAAAAGATCAGTGGATGAGAGAATTCAACATAAGGTAGAACCTAAAATTAGCACATGGATTGATGAGGTGGAAGAATTAAAAGAGATCAAATGTACAAAGAATAAATAAAATAATAATTTTATTTATTTATTGTGGGAAATTAAATTAATTATTTAAAATTTATTTATTTTTAGAAGAAGCATTAGTTAATTAAATGATTTTTAAATTTTTTTTGACTACAGTGGATCAAAAGATGAATTAATTAAATAATAATAAAATTATTTAATTAATAGAGAAAATGTTAGCTTAATTAATTGATTAAAAAATATTTAATTAATGCAAGTATAAGAAATAAAGAGAAGGTGATAGGATGACAATATGAAAATGCATTAGTCACTTTTAAATCTAGGAGTAGAGGTTTCAACTGAATCCACTCTAAGAGGGAGTGGTTGCACTTGACTATTGACATCATGGAGTGAATGAGGTAGAGGCGATACATGATTCACACGAATTAAAGAGATTACATGTGATCCTATTTCCTAATTTACCTAGACATAAATAAAATAAATTACCCAAGTAAACTTAATTTAAGTTGCAACATATAATTGCATTGATACTTGTGGCCCTTAACTTAATATTCTTGTTCTTCATAAATGTGTTCGCTATATGTATTTGAACCATTTGGCACTTATACGCACCATTATGACTTGCTATCGAGATATCAAATTCATAAATTGTCTCAATTTCAAAACTTGTGATACTAATTTAATGTTATGTGAGCAAGATTGAAGACATTACATGTAAAATGCAAATGCCTTTATATTTATTCTTATGCACTTAGATGGTGGTGCAATTATTCTCTAAATGTTTGAGTTCTTTATTTTAGTATGATTGGTTTAATAATCTCACGATATAGATGGTCTAGGTCTTTGTCATTTTACACAATATCCTAACATTTAAAATTGAATATTTTGTGCATAAGCTAATATGTAACAACTAGTTAGGATCATGTTGGCTTAGGCCCATGATTAAATTTGAATTTGAGAAATGGAGGTCAGTGTTGCCTTGGCAACTCTAACCAAGAATCAAGGTTGGCTAAGGAGCCTTACCTTAGAACTAGTAACAATGAGACTAAGGATTGTATTTGAACCACTAGGGAATACGGACTCAAGATTGATTTAGATATTCAATGCTAATTTTGTTTCAAGTATTCAAATTGAACACTAGACAACAAAATAAGATTAAAAAACAAAGCAATTCTAAAACAAATAGCAAAAAAAATAATTATACTCTTTTCTTTTTTACACATGTATTAATTTATTAAATTAATTACCAAATATAATTTCTTTCCTTACATTCATGATTTATTAAATTTTCAATGATAATAAAAATTATTATCTTTATTTATTATAAGTATTTAAAATATAATTATTTTTATTATAATTTATAGATTTTAACTATCATTTTAAAATGCAATCCTTAAGCTCTATTGAGATTTTTAAATTTTTTTTAAGGTATACAAAGTACCCTTAGAATTATGTATTTTTCTATACTAAAATTCAATAGTAAAAATCTAAAAATAATCCTATTTAGTATCTAAGTTTATTTGTCTCTCTCTCATGAATTATTTAAGAGACCAAAAGTTTGATGGTTTTAAAAAAACCACTTGCCATAGGTAATATAATTTTTAAATGTCATACGAGATCTTAATTTTTTTTAATTCTTGTTTTTGTGATGTCATCCACACTTTTGGAAGGGATGTGACAACATTAAAATAAAAGTGTGCACGAGATTCATGGGAATCTCACATCATTAGATTAAAATATACACCCTAACGTGTATTCCACTCAACAATTATCTTTATAACAACAAAGTTTAATTTTATAACAACAAAGTTCTTCTTTTGTCAAACAAAGTTCTCGTGCTAATATATTTAAAATAGTTTAAGAAAGTAGGATTTTTACAAGTATCACTTTATTAGTGTTTAAAATTGAGTGTATTGATAAGAACTTTTTGAACAATCTTATTATCTATAGGTTTTCCTAGTGTCTAAAATTGAGTGTATTGATAAGAACTTTTTGAACAATCTTATTATCTATAGGTTTTCCTAGTGTCTAAAATTAGGCGTGCTGATAAGAACTTTTTGAACAATCTTATTATCTATAGGTTTTCCTAGTGTCTAAAATTAGGCGTGCTGATAAGAACTTTTTGACAATCATAGTGTGTAGAGGGAAAGTATGATAGCCTCCTTGATAGTTAGTCAATCCAAATTGTCAACGAATAGGGTTGGAAGACATGCTTTCCAAAGATATAAAGTGCCTAGGTGATAAATTAAAAGTGTAATGCTTTGATAAAAAGTTCTAGTGCTCAAATCTAATGAAATATTATAACCTAAGATTGTCCTTAAATACAAGATCCTAGATGCTCAATTAAAAGCTCAAATCTAATGAAATATTATAACCTAAGATTGTCCTTAAATACAAGATCCTAGATGCTCAATTAAAAGTGTTTCAACACAAACTAATAAGTGTTGATTAGATTTTCTAGAAGGATCAACTTAAGAAGCAAGAAATGTGATTTGAACCAAGAAGACTAAAGTGTGGGTGTGAACTTCTCTATGAGATATATTTGCATCTATTCTACACTCTAGTGTATAGTTATGATAGCAAAATGGGTTATTTTGTACCACTAGAAGTTAAAAAGGATAAGGACTAATATGATCATGAATAAAGACAACTTATGCAAAAAGAAAGTGAAGTTGAACATTCAGATAATACATTCATGACATGCCCAAAAAAGAGTTTCATGAAGGGTAAAAGGAAAAAACAAGCATGTTTACCCCTTAAATATTGGCCTAGCTTTTGTGTGCATATGAATATAGGAATCATACATGCCAAACAACAATATGTAGTAAATAAATTTGGAAAAAATATATAGAATCTGGGATAAGAATGATCCTTCACGATATCTTTATGTTTGAGTAGAGAAACATCTTCAAACTTGCACCCAAATGTCATTAGTGACACCTACAAAACCATGTTAGAGGCATAAAAATATTGTTATAAACATTTTGCATTTAACATTTTACATTTAACATTTTTCTAAGCATGAGAAAATCCCAAAGAATCCAAGCAGTAGTCTAAAATGTTGATTTATAAAGACTTTTGAATATACATTTTTAATATATTCTTATTTTCATAATTTCTAGGTCCTTATGAGTAAAGTTGACAATGTGGTAGCTGCATTGGGATAGGTATTGTACACCTTGGATAAAATAATTAATGTTGGTGGTTTAGTGTAGGACACGACACTTAGATCAAATTTCTCCCATGTAATTATTTTATGTAATGTCAAAAAAATGTATTTAATGAGAATATGCATGTAGATAAGCGAACAAAATGAAAATAGACCACTTTAAAAGAGAATATGAAGAGTCACAAGATGGGTGTCATTCTCTAGGTAAACCCATTTAGCCTCATAAGGTGAAAATTCATTAGTTGTACATGAATGGTCACAAAGGCTAATAAAGGGTCATAGTTGGCCCCCCTTGAGGATGTGCTACTAGAATGATTGGATATATTTTAGAAGTAAGGATGTGCTACTATAATGATTTCAAAAATTAAAATTGTGATAGATTTGAGGCATAGGGTGGATACACTTCTATTAGATTTCTCATTATATAATAGTATAATTATAAAACAATATAGTGAGTGGTATTGAATTAATTTGGTATTATAATTTCATTTTTCTTTATTTTATTTTCATATGAATTTTTGTGCATGAAATTAGGCACTTGTATCATTTTGGATCTTTTACATCATTTTTTTGTTCTTTGTTTTTCTTTGTTATCTTTTTGGTCGTATGAATTATTATAAGGAAATAATATATAAAGACCTTTGTCGACATTAATCTTTAATTGTGTAACTTGAGGCCTATTTAATTATAGATAATTTTTATCTAAGCTCTTTGAATTGTTTTCAATCCTTTCAAATGTATTATATGTAAGTCATGTATAGTATCATCTTTCACAAGATACGTCTCATGATCTTCATACAATAATGTCCAACATAAAATTACTAGCATCAAATATGGAATTTTAATGAGCCTTTTCAATCTTAAATACATTTTCCTCATTAAAAAAATCAAGTATTTTTGTTAAACTAAAGGAATGAAACTAAATTTCTCAATCCATGTTCTCCCAAGTAATACTCCAAAATTTTCAAAAGATGGCATCATATGACATAAATGAGTAATGTTTCTTAGGGGTAAATTAATCATAAAGATAATCAGATGTAAAAGAGCAAATCACAACTCTAAATCCAATTACAATTAACTCCTAAATGACAATGAAATAATGCTAAATCAATTGAATAATGAATGAAATCTAATTAAACTCCCTCAATTTAATTAACAAGGCTTCCATTACTCATCTCCATAATTGTTGGTTGATTGGCTCTTAGGTGTTGCACTGAAATTCCTGCATAAGATAGACAATTATTTTGAAGATTGTGATCCTAGACTTATTTGTGAAAATGATGATGTTAACATAGATTTTCAACACAAAAGGGGTGAGGATTTGAACTCAAGTCCTGATTGATAGTCAACCGATTTAGATTGATCAGTGAACTCATCTTGATTGATTTGTTAACTCAATAGATTGGTCTATTAACAGGATTGATTGGAGAGTGAACTCAATTGATTAACCAGTAGACTGAATAGAGTAGCTAGTTGACTGAATTGATTGGATTAGAAGATTGAATTTATTGGAGAGATAAGTGAATTGATTGATTAGTTAGAAAAAGATGATTTGGAGTAAAAAGGGGAGATTGAAGAGATAACTGAGTTAACTAATTAGTCAACTGATTTGATTAACCAGTTCTGATTTCAACATGTGTTGTAGGATTTTGAAATTGAATTTGATTTTCATTTTCAATTTAGATTTGAATTTGGATTTGAATTTGGACTTTCGAATGCTGAAATGCACATGAAACTAATTGAAATTCAGATTTGGGGAAATATGAATTTGATGATTTGGAATTAGATTAAATTAAATGAAATGAATTGAAATTTGAATTTGGGAGAATGTGAAAAGAAATTAGATGAAATGAATTGGAATTAGAATTTGGGGATTTGGAGGAATAAGTCAATTAATTTAAATAATTGAAATAAAATTATTTAAACATTAGAAATAGAATTAATTAAATAATAAAAGATTATTTAATCAAGGAATTAATCGTAATTAATTAAATAATTAATATTTGAGATAAGGTTAATTGATTAATTAATTAGAGAATAGAAATTGAATAATTAATAAGATGAAGAATGATGGAGTCAGTTTAGAAGAATAATAAACTTAATTAAACAATCAAAGAATTATTTAATTAATTAGGACGAATAATTAGTACATGATGAAAAAGACATTTTTCAGTGCCTACAAGTAACTCTAGGTCAAAATCTTTTTTATTTATTTTATCGATGATAGTTGTTTCTTGTATTAATTTTCAAAAAATATATAGTATACAATATTATGGTTGGATACCACTAATCTGCACATAAATTTACCATCCCAAGTACCCCAATTATATAAAAAATGTAACCCTACTTGTTGGCATTCTGGTGCATTTTGTATGACCGGTGAATGATATGGTTGTCATTGTTGGCAACGTCGTTTCCCAAGTCTTCACAGTCTATAAGCAGTAAGTAGACCGGTATACTAAGGTTAACCAGCTAAGCAATGTGTAAACAGGGTAAGAAATGAGTAAACCGGCACAGATGAGGTCAACCGGCTAAGCAATGAATAGATCGGTATATAGAAGGTAATCGACTAGGTAGATTTTGATCGGTACACCGGTAGAGTCTGTAACCGACAACTTGGTAACGTTTAGTTAACATTCAGTTAAACCGACAGTATTCTCCAGTCAACCGACAGACTTATCGGCATGAACGACTGTTTTGACAGAGTTTCCTAAAATGATTTCTGGAGAGTGATTTATGGCGTAATAACAAATTTGATGTTTTGGAGGGAAAGTTGGTGACAAATTGAAAGGGAAATAAATTCACATCTCATTTTGATGTGGTTGTTGTTCATGCGAAAAGTGATAATGTGAAAGTGAACACAGGGGGAGTAGAGTAGAGTGCAGAGCTGAGTGACAGAGGACCGACAAAGTGTAAAGTCGAGGATCAGTAAATCGACAGAGGGCAAAGTCGAAGGTATATTCAGGAAACCGGTGTTGTGTAGAGTAGACACAACCGATGCAGATATAGTATGATTTTCAATATGATTTGATCAAGCTATCAGTAGCCACTCCAACAGATCATCTTTATGTTGCTCTCTAACCATTGCAACTGAAATCCCTTAATAGGGTGGACTTTAATAGGTCCCATTGTAAAAATCCCTTAACTGGGTGTCATCTTAATTGATGATCTTAAGACCTTTAACAAGGCTACCTTTAATAGGGTAAAGGCTCTTACAGACCTAAATCAAACTCCCTTAACCGAGTGGCACCTAATAGTGTCCTTGTAATCTCCTAATCGGGATGGCTCCTCACCGGGTGTACTCCAAAAGAGTACAAATTTTGTGAGTTCCTACTCACACCGTGGTTTTCTCCCATTTGGGTTTCCACGAGATAAATATTGGTGTCATTGTGTATCTTTTCATACATGCTTATTCTACTGCAGTAGTTATTTATATTGATGAATGTTAAGTTAGTAAATACTTAAGTTAAAAGTTTTAATTGGGTAAAACCGGTAAAGTGTTGATTCACCCCTCCCCTCTCAGCACCGATTGGGACTAACATTTAATATCAAAGCTCAATTCCTCTGAAGTGAAGCTTGACAACTTAAGGATAAATATCATGGAAGAATATCAGTATTAGAAGCAGATTGATGAAGCAAATTAAATTATTGCTTAGCTGAAAGAGAGACTGGGAAAATCTCTTGCAAAAAGAAAGGAATTAGCTCAACAACTAAATGAGAGTCGAGACATCATAGATCAACTCTTTGAACAGAGTGGATCTGAAGAAGCTAAAGAAGTAGTCTCAGAACTCATGGAAAAGAACAAGAAGATGACCGAAGAAGTCACACATCTCAAAAGAGAACATGAAGGTCAGGCCCTAAGAATGATTGAGATACTGAAAGCCAGCAAAAGTGCTGATGAAAGAAAAAGGGAGGCATGAGAAGATCTGTCAAAAGCTGAAGAGCCAAGAGGCTTGTTGAAGATGCCTTGAGAGAAAATGATGCAATCATGATTGAGAAAGATGAATAAATTTGAATTCTCACCCAGGAGAATGAATATATACATAAGCATCTGCATGACATCACAAAAGAAAAGGAGAAGATGATGAAAGAGATTGAACAACTCAAGAGTGAGTTGAAAACTGAAAATGAGAGAAATGAGAAGCTGGGGAAATTGAATGAAATCTCTAAGAAGGTAGATAAACAGTTGAAGGATCAGAGAAGAACAAAGGAAAGAACCAGTCTTGGTTACCCCGGTACAGGTCCTATGGAAACTGGAGAATCATCTAAATCCAAAAAGATGAAGGATGATAAAAGAAACCATTTAGAAGTGAAAGGTATGAAGTTTTCCAAATCCTCTTGTAATCATTGTGGTAAATCGGGTCATAAGACCAATGACTGTAGAAACAAACCGGTTAGTCAAAAGAATATTTTCACCTTTGATGGTTACTGCCATAATTGTCATAAGTATGGCCACATTGCTTATGAGTGTAGATCACAATCTAGCAGTATGTCAAATAGAAAAACATTTAATGGACATTGCTTCACATGCAATAAGTTTGGACACAAATTTGAAGAATGCGGGTTCAAGTCAAATGTATCAAGATCACTGTTCAAACCAGTCAGTCCTAATAAAAGGAGCAATCAGTTCAATGTCACCTATTTGACGTGTGGTAATTTTGGTCATGTTGTAGAAAATTGCATAATGAGAATGGGCCAGAGAATTAATTCAAGACCATGGAGGACAACTGGTATGGCATGTTTCAATTTCCATAAGATCGGTCACTTAGCCAAAGAGTGCATGAACTGATCCTATAACCAGTCTGAAGACAAGAACTGGTTTAACAAGAAGAAAGAGAAAAATGACCTGAAAGGAAAGAAGACAATTGAAGAAGTGAGAAGTGAAATGAAAAAAACATGGATCAAGAAGGAAGAAAGAAAAGAAGGAGAAGGTCATTCTAAAACCAAGTCATCATCCATCGGTGATGATAGTTCATCATCTAACTAGGCATACCGATGCCCAAGGGGAGCACATATGGTAAGATTATTTTTATATCCCCTTTACCAATATAAAGTTATGTCTATCTGCATAGTTGTGATGCATAAAAGTTAGACAAAAGTTCTTGTTTGAGAAATGCCTTGTGAGTTAATTTTTTGTATATCAGTATCGGTAACAAACAACCGGTAAAAGGCAAATTGGTGTACCTTAAGTTGTAAGTTTCAAAACTAACCGTTGTATCATTACACCGATAAATCTCAATGAATAAATAAGTAAATGTCAACACATTTTCATTTACATTGATTTTTTGTGAACTTTCTTGAGCTCTTGTGCGAACAAAGGCGACTGAGATTTTGTTAGTAATTTTTTTGCGAAAAGTTCAAGCAGAGTGATAGTGGTGGTTGGTATTTATGAGAAAAAGGTTTTCAAACCCTGTTTGAGAAAAGTGTGTTTGAAGGTCATCATGGCAGCGCCGATATTGACTCCTGTGTTGGTTGAAACTATCAAAGAACCCCAACCTGAGTTCAAGCTGCATCTGATGAAAGCCGGTGAGATTGACATGACCGATGCCTTATCATCTGTGCCCTCCGATGTATTATTGGTTGAAGACATTCATTCCTACATTCACTGCAAGCTCGAAGAACTTGGAGACAAGTTCATTCAGAATGAGTGTAAAGGGTTTTGTGTTAATGATCAATTGAAGGCAAAATATCTACCTCTAAAGACCAAGGGTTTGTCTAATGTTGTTGATTTTCCTGATCAGTTTCATGACGAATGGGTTAGGTATGTATTGAGAAGGGTTCATGATCAATTTTTGTGGCTCGAAGCTCAAGCACCGATCAAGATTACAAAGGAGGTGATTCGAAGAGTGACAGGGTTTAGTGCAGCCGGTGAAGCATTAACCCTAAGAACGATTTCATCATTTGAAGTCATTCGGTTAACCAAATCCTGATGTGATAATAGAGCAATGAAAATCACCCATATTGAGGATGCTGAAGTAAGATTTTCTTTTGTTGTGCTGGGTTACAGGGTTTGTCAATCAAGCCAGATGAATAGTGTGCCAAGCGGTGCCATACATGCTAGCTATTGAATTATCAAGGAGGATGCAACCTATGATATTTGTGAGATGATTAAAAGCCAATTTATGGTGAACATGGAAATAATTAAGAAGGACAAGAAGCAATCTTTTAAATATGGCTCACTACTGGTATGTATATTTTTCTATGTGCAAAACGTTTTCCCCAATAAGGGTAATGTAGTATGGTATGAAGAGAAACCTATCATGGTTTAGATAGGTGAAATGATTAGGGATCTAGGAGATAAGTTTGGTGAAACAATGTGGGCATACTTTAAGGAATTCCAAATTAGGATGCACAAGAGGGAAATAATTCCAACTGGTATAGTGCAGAAATACAAAGACAACATTTCCTTTCTTGTAGACACAAATTGTTGTATCATTCAAGCGGTTCAACCCATAAATTTTTTGGTTCCACCTATGGGCTATGAGGTTGCAGCAGATATTGTTAAAATTCATGTCAATATGCTACTGTCCAAAACGATAGACTCGAAGGCAAAGAGATTTGGAACTTGTGAGGAGACAAGCTCCAAAATAAATCAAGAACTTCAGGTGCCAATCATGAAAAGAAAAGTAAGAAGAATGATTGATACTCTTGACAAGAAATATGGAGGTGAAGCATCTGGTGCCACTACCTCCACCGGTGCTAGTGATAAAATAGGGGTCAAACCTAATAAAGATGAAGAATTAACAGGAGAAAAGAAGAAAGTGTCAAAGACAAAACCAAAGGGAACTAAAACAACCAAGCCTGCAACATATACAAAAGAAAAGGATTCAGGTTCTCTTGTATCATCCCCAAGTAAAGATAGACCGGTAGGAGTGACTTATACTAGAAAGAAGAAGAGTGAAGGAAAATTTGATGCAAAGCTCAAAAAGGATGAGAAAGAGGGTGATATCACTAACACCCAATCAGATGTTGAAATTAAAGAGGTTAGAAGGAGTGGAAGAAACAAAGCTCCAATAGTTGATGAATTGGTCCATGGGATCAAATAATTTGGAGGTTTGTCTGGTGTTTGGAGAACATATTCCCTTAGTAATGAAGAAGACAAAAGGAAAATTGAAGAAGCCTTGATCTGGAACTTGCATAAGTTTTGTAGGACTCCCAGTGAAGAATAAAAGCACTCATGGAAGTGCAACATGACTTAGACCTTGATCAAGCTTCACTAGTGGCTGAAGCATGCATTCAACATTTCAAGATAAGAAATAGAACTGGGAGAGTGGAAGTAGGTGAAGTTGAAGTAATGCATGAAGAAGGTGTTGCCTTGTGGAAGAAAATCATTAATCAGCAAAAGGAAGCTGAAGAAGAAATAGAAAAGGAAACAAAACAGGACCAAGGTGCAGCTATCCTTGACAAAGAAAAGGGCAAGGAAAAAGACTCTACTGAAGGTTTTGATGTCTTCTCAGTCAATGAGATTATAGGAAGTGTTGTGTTAGATATTCCCAATCTGGCAAAGGATGTTGAGCAGTCGGTTCACACTACATCGGTGAAGGAAGCTGATCAAACTAAGCTTCCCAGTCAAGATGAAGTCATAGCTGAAGATATTCCTTATGAGGATACACCTCACAGAACCTCATTGACACCAAATCCTATTCTGTCAGAAGAAGGAAAAGAGGAAGAGAAGAAAGTAGAGGATAAGAAAGCAATGATGGATACTCCTTTGGCAAAGATGAAGTTAGACTTGGAAAGAAAGTGAAAAGAAGAAGGTAAAAATCATCACAATAGCTAGTTCATAAGTTGAGACTGCAGACAAGGAAGATGAAACAAAGGAGGAAGAAGAAGGAGAATCAGTCATTGATATAAAGAAGATGACTCCCAAGCAGCTGATGAAGGTTTCAGAAAAAAACTGAAAATTCAAGCTGAAAAGGCTAAGTTAAGAGTAAAGAAAAAGAAGACAAGAATTCTCAATTCTGCCAAGACAATTGTCTCTGACCTAATCCCTGACATTGTTGTTGATAATATTTCCCCCATCATTGATCAGTTAAATACTCTTGTTACAACAATTAGTTCAGAGGCAACCAATCTAGAGAAGGTTCCAGTAAGGCAATATGAATCAAAGAGAGGAGATAATTTAATGGAACAAATATCAGTTGGAAACATTGCCCTCTCTACCCTAACAGAAGAAGTCAGAAAATTACTTCAGGAAGTTGGTCAGTTACTGGTCAAATCTTCAAATTTTACCGATTTCATTAGAGATCTAGAAGACAAAAGAAATCAGACTCAAAAATAAATTTAAGATCTGATAAGTTCTTTTGATCCTGTCACCAGTCAGCATCAACTTTCACTAGCAAGGTCAAACAACTCAATCAGGAAATCAAAAGGTTGAAAGAAGAAGAGGAAAAATGAGGTCTTAGTTTGTTAGAGCTACAGTGCTACCTGGCACCAATTATTGACTTCATGCAAATGAACATTAAAGAAGCAGACCGCCTCATAAGTGAGCCTGACTACAAAATAGTTGATGATATGGAGGTTTTTATTGCAGTTATGCATGGACACTTCACCACTATGAAACAGGTAAAATCTTCATGGGAATCCTTATTGAAAGTAGCTCAAGAAATTTCAAGGACCCTTTTTGCTTTACTTTCACACATTATTTTGTATAGTCTTTGCCATTGATGGAAAAGGGGGAATTTTGGAGAACCGACACAATTTTGTGAGTTACAGGGGTCAGAAACAGGGGCCAGAACCGACACAGTTTTGTAGTATTTGCCACCAATGCCAAAGGGGGAGTTTGTTGGCATTCTAGTGCATTTTGTATGACTGGTGAGTAATATGGTTGTCATTGTTGGCAACATCATTTCCCAAGTCTTCACAGTCTATCGGTAGTAAGTAGATCGGTATACTGAGGTTAACTGTCTAAGCAATGTATAAATAGGGTAAGCAGTCAGTAGACCGACACAGATGAGGTCAACCAACTAAGCAGTGAACAGATCGATATATAGAAGGTAATCAGCTAGGTATATTTTGATCAATACACTGGTAGAGTCTGTAACCGATAACTTGGTAACGTTCAGTTAACATTCAGTTAAACCGACAGTCTTCTCCAGTCAACCGACGAACTTATCGGCATGAACGACTGTTTTGATAGAGTTTCTTGCAATGATTTCTGGAGAGTGATTTATGGCATAATAACATAATTTTGAATCTGATGTTTTGGAGGTAAAGTTGGTGACAGATCGAAAGGGCAATAAATTCACATAACTCATTTTGATGTGGTTGTTGTTCATGCAAAAAGTGATAATGTGAAAGTGAACACAAGGGGAGTAGAGCAGAGTGCATAGCCGAGTGACATAGGACCAACAGAATGTAAAGTCAAGGATTAGTAAATTGGCAAAGGGCAAAGCTGAAGGTATATTCAAGAAACTGGTGTTGTGCAGAGCAGACACAATCGATGCAGATATAGTATGATTTTCAATGTGATCTGATCAAGCTATCAGTAGCCACTCCCCCAGATCATCTTTATGTTGCTCTCTAACCATTGCAACTAAAATCCCTTAATAGGGTGGACTTTAACAGCTCCCATTGTAAAAATCCCTTAATTGGGTGTCATCTTAATTGATGATCTTAAGACCTTTAACAAGGCTACTTTTAACAGGGTAAAGGCTCTAACGGGCCTGAATCAAAATCCCTTAACCGGGTGGCACCTATAAGTGTCCTTGTAATCTCCTAATAGGGATGACTCCTCACCGGGCGTACTCCAAAAGAGTACAAATTTTGTGAGTTCCTACTCACACTGTAGTTTTCTCCCATTTGGGTTTCCACGAGATAAATATTGGTGTCACTGTGTATCTTTTCATGCATGCTTATTCTACTACAGTAGTTATTTATATTGATGAATGTTAAGTTAGTAAAAACTTAAGTTAAAAGTTTTAATTGGGTAAAATCGGTAAAGTGTTGATTCACCCCTCCCCTCTTAGCACCGGTTGGGACTAACACTATTACCATAAAAATTCCCAAGCTACCAACTATAAACAAAATATACGGATAATATAAATAGTTCCTAGCTTGTCGCTAGCATAGAAAAATATACAATTTATATGTCAAAATATTTTAAAAAAAGTTCATATTGTTCCTAAATTTGTTTTCACTTTCATCATTGGTTGCTCCTCCCAGTATTCACCTTTTCGAATTTCAACCTCTTCTTTTTCTACCTCCGCACAGAAGTGTCCTCGACTATATGTTCAACCTCCCAAAATAGAGTTTATAACCTAAATAGAAATGGTGATAAACACTTCCAACCCTTCACACACGAATTCATAATCTAACATATGTCATCTTTCCCACCCAATTCCAAACACCAGGCAAGGAACATTTGTTTCATTTTTGTACTCAGGTGCCATAAATTCTTCTCCAAGCATCATTTTAATTAACTAAAAGAACATCATATCATAAATGATGAAAATGTTCTTCAGTCAGTCATAAAAAATAATTCCCAAGAAATCAAGATGTTGCTTCTTCATTACAAAACTAAAAATGGCCTACATTTCTTCACTACTCAAAACCAGACCAACACCAAAAAGAATGATGTTATTCTCCAACTATATTGTCTCCACATAACACCCTTCACACGCTTTGAAGGTCTAGAGAACTCATCACAATCAATACATAACATTTTCTCTAAACCTCACCTACATTCCATAGGGGAGAGGATCCAATAGTTGAGCCTGTTTCAATTGTTGTGATAGAAGTTGTTGATTTAATACCCCCATACTTGTTGATTTAATGTCCAATTTTTGTACAAAATTGCACCAATAGTTTTGACTTTAAAGTTATTATTGTTGATAATGAGTACCAATAATTGAATTGTTAGGTCCCGGAGACAATTGAGAGGTCGGGGGGGGGGGGGGGGGGGGGGTGAATCAGTTGTCCAATAAATTCAACCAAATTTAACTTAACCAAAACTTAATGCTTAATATTGGTAAACCAAACTTTATGCTGGTAGACAGTCTTAATAGTTAATTACAGTACCGGTAAAGATTAATGCATGAAACAGAAAGATAATAACATCCACAACACATAACACAAATATTTGTACGTGGAAACCCTGCAAGGGGAAAAACCACGGTGGGAAGCCTTACCCACAATCAAATGATACTATTGCAGATAGTATGTGTGTACAATATGGATTCTGCACATGCAGAAAGGCCGGCTGCCTAGAGCTCACTGCTCAATCACAAAATGAGAGTCATACTGACTACAATTGGATGGTTAAATCCAATGATAATGTATTGCACAAAATAGCATCTTCATATGCTGGATTCAGTACCGGTTTAGTTCTGTTGCCTTCACAAAAACCTTCCTTCAACCTTCAAATGATGTCTACGTGTATAGCTCTGCTTATTTTCGCATATACCTTATTACAATCCTTTTTGCATTTCCTTCTTAATCTCACAAATGAGATCTTACATTTATACCATAACCTAAGACCAATTTGAATAGGTCGGCTCACTAAAAGATATTACAATAAAATCAATTACAAATAAATCAATATCTAATGCATGATGTCGGCTCAATATATTTACAATAATAATAAATCATCTCCATAATGTGTCATGTTGATCTGGAATAGATATACCTGCCGGTGCATATCCTAGACCTATTTGCCGATAAAAGCAAATATACAAACTCGAATAAACAAATAACCAAATCACCAAAACCAAGTGATTGAATAATGTCTTCGACATAACCAAGTAGTCTCCAAGTTAGTCCAAGTGCCGGTGAGAAATATAATCTGCTGGTGAACCAAATACCAGTGACTGTGCATAAGTCTCTGACTTGCCGGTGAACATAACCAAAGATCTCCAAGTGCTGATAAGTGTTGACAAGTGATGACAGGTGTTGACATCAATGACAAAACCATATCAACATATCCAAAATGCCAACATGAATGAAATATACTCTTTTTCTATAAAAAGCAACCAATCATGTGATGCCACATCCGTTGCACAAGTATTGGGCCACCTTTTGCACGCCTATTGGTCTCACCTTTTTTTTGGGCTGTTTTGAACACCTTGGCAAAAAGCATGCTGATGT
This sequence comes from Cryptomeria japonica, assembly GCF_030272615.1. Classification (NCBI taxonomy): domain Eukaryota; kingdom Viridiplantae; phylum Streptophyta; class Pinopsida; order Cupressales; family Cupressaceae; genus Cryptomeria; species Cryptomeria japonica. Next base: position 498,109,735 of record NC_081406.1, read on the forward strand.
GGCATCATATTTAATTATGTGGCCCTAAAACCTTAGTTAATTGCAGAGGACTTTCCAAGTAAGCTACTCTAAAAAACAGGGAGTGATTTGAAATTTCCACATAGGATTTTGAGAAGCACGAAGTTAGGGTGCACAACTACTGGGTCCTCTCCCCTACCCAATCATCCTCAATAATCACCTCTCAAAAATCTTCTCATATCAAATACTCATTATTTGTATTAAATGCAGATACCCATTTGTACATGGTGTCTGCCACCTCGTTACCACCTCTCAGAGTATGTGATATTTTAATTAAAATGAGATTAAATTGGCTCTATTTAATTTGATTTACTTATTAATTTTCCAAACTTTTTCTTTACCCATGATGATTACATTGACCATAATTTGAGAGTCCCTTTCCAGATGAAATTTTGAAATCAACAATTTTCTCGCAAAGTTTACAATGAGAAAGACCTCTTTGACTTTAGGTCAAAATCTTAATTGTATAATAATGCATCTTATTAACATTCTATTAACCATCTTCAATGAAACCCCAAAATATGCACACTTTGGATGCCTAAGATGAGTATTAAATAATGTTTCCTTAGATTAAATGTTAGACTAACATATTGGATCAATAAGGAACTCAATAGATAATGAATATTTTAAATTTTTCAGTGCATATGATGAACCATAGTAATTGTTTTGTTGGATATCCTTATTAAAAAATATTTTTAATGATAAAGAAAATGGAGAGGAATGTGTATCATTAGGCCTAACTGTACATCTAAATGGTGTGAAAAAGAATTAAACAATACATAAATGAGACAAGCATTGAAATAGAAAGAAAATTAAGATTTAGAAATGCAAACTTTGCCCTCTTTGTGATGTCCCATTTTCCTCTAATCTCAAGGATTTTGAAGATCAATAGATGTGGCTCTCAACAAGTAGCATGATCATCAAAATGACTACCTAATATGTGAGTAGCTACATGATTTATGATAAATGCAAGATTGATATGATATGATTCTAAGATGATGTTAAAATGACACTCTAAATGCTAATGATAAATGCAGATTTGAAGAGAGTAACAATGCAAAATTAAGCTAAGTACAAGGGTTGATTGAAAATGAGGTGCTTTTATAGGATTTCCAAGGCCAAAGATGAGGTGGCAGGAATCGACGGTCAAGATCCGATCTGGAGATATCAAGGGATAGGGATGGATAAGTTGGAAAAGAGGTTAGCATGAGAGACACATGTCATTTCTAGGGTGACAAGTGTCCAAGAATTTCTAACCAATTGCCCACAAGAAGGCAAGTGTTGAGGGATAGAAGACATGTGGCCAAAATGTCATGTGTCAATCAAAACAGTGTGAACCCTCCAAAGGGGTTGGAAAGAGGTTAGGATGTGTAATTTAGAAGGGACGGTGTTGGTTAGACCCAGGATTATATTGATGGGTTAGGTTAGAATATGGTTAGGCTAGGTGGTTAAAAGTTAGGAGCCATGTGCTCATTTGAATTAAAAATTCAAATAATTGGGAATGGATAATTAAATTCAACAAATGACTTAATTTGTTTATTTTTTTAATTATAGGAATAGAAGAAATGAATTTAATGGGGGGGCGGGAATTAATTAATTAGGGGGATTATTGAAATGAACTATATAAATAAATCTAAGGATTTATTACAAGTAGAAGAATAAAAGGGGTAATTAATTAAATAACTTCATATTTAATTAATTAGGAAGGTTTTATTAATTAAATCACCACGTCTTTAATTAATTATCTCCAGACCGATTTTAAGTGTATACATTTTGCCACTCTTTGAAGCAATGTGTGATGACGCATTTATTCAAAGAAAATTTCGCTCAATGATGCTGATATGATTTGATTTGATGCCCCAGACGCTAATTGTCAGAAAATGATACGAGGATGCCCCCTCAGGAGATGAATTGGATAAATTTTTGAATTTTTAGAATTTTTGAATTTTTAGAATTTTTTTAGAATTTTAGAATTTTAGAATTTTTACGATTTTTCAATTTTCCAATTTATCTCCCAATAATTTTTTTTTAATAGTGCCTGCCAATTTGATTAATGTGATTTTTAAAATAAAAAGGGATAATACATCCCACTTAAATGCCCTGTTAACCCCCTTTAATAATAAAAAGTGAAATCATTTTTACCACTCAGTTGTCATTTTCACACTTTGAGAATTTGAAAAAAAAATTGAGCTTTGAGAGAAGATGGTCATTCCTTGACGAAACCACCGATTTGAGTGCGTGCAGCGAGATGAGCGACCCCTAGAGTACGAACCGCCGATACGTATACCAAGGAAACCCTAGGTTTTGCATGTATTTTGAAATTTTTAGCTTATTTTTTGTGTTTTAAAGCCTTTCATGCGATTTTCATCGAATTAGCGTGTTAGGTTTTTTGTTTAGCATTTTCAGTCGATCTCATAGTGTTTTGGTATCAAGAGTTTTATTTTAGCATTTTCGGCATGTCGACTAGCGCTTTCGGTTCAACATGTAGCGCTTTGAGAATTGTAATGTCCTCGGTCGATAAGTTAGCGCTTAGGGTTGTGAGTTTAGAGTTACATGTAACTTAGCGCTATAATGTGAAATTTTAGCGCTCTCAACCTGCTAGTTAGTGTTTTAAATAGTTTAGCATTTTTTTGTTGAAAATTTAGCGCTTTCGGTAAGAACTTAAATGCTTTTAATTGTTTGGCATTTTTGGTCATTAGTTTAGCACTATGTGTATGAATATTAGAGTTTTGATTTAAATAGCGCTATGATATCAAATTCTAACACTATTAACGCACAGTTTAGCGCTTTCGGTGAATTTGGCTTTTTCGAAGCCAATTTTAGCTTTCTTGATACTATTGTTTGGTGTTTTTAGTTAAGCTTTGACGTTTTGATGCCACATTGTGATGTTTTTATATCAAACTGCAAAAAAGTGATTTGAAATTCTCCTGTTTGATTAGGTTTTTATCAGTTTTGATTATCTCGATGTTAATGGGTCGATAAGTAGATAAAAATGACCTCATGATGAACAAGAGTCAATGATGAAAGCTCAATGAGATTGATTGAATCTCACCTAAGTTGATTAGGTTGATAGATTGATCGACATATAGATTAATAATGCAAGAACTAATATATTGATTTGATGTGATAACATGAGAGACTAGGTGTTCTTTAGTCTCGGGAGAGATTCCCGAAGACTTGGCAGTTGATACCACACTTGACACAAGCTGATCTCAATATTATTGATAGATGTGGACTGTCCTCATTGATTGATATGTCACGGTATATGATCAATTGGGGTTTGTTGACTGCGCTAGCTGAGAGGTGGTATAACGAGCATAATAATTTCCACCTTCCGACCGACGAGATGACAGTAACACCGAAGGATGTCTACAAGATTCTACGGACTCCTGTCACTGGAGATATCATCTACTATGATTTATTCAAGCAGGGTGGGACAATGGCCTTGAGGACGTTTTTTCATGATGATCATATTTGTAGATATGAAATCCCTTGGTAGGAGATGATTGACCTAGAATACACACCACTTCCTTCAATTCTTACTGGTTTCGTCGGAGGCTTCCTTTGTCTTGACCATAGGTGGTGCAGGAGCACCTAGTCATGCTTCACTCTCCTTTTTAGTATTTTCATGCTTAAGTGTTTATGAGTCTTGTAATAGGTTTTGAATGTTGTTATAGGTTGTGTTTAGTCATTTCATAAGTGTTTGATCTCATTTTGTGCTTGAGAGATCAAGTTTTGCTTCTTAATGTTTGAGTTGTCAATTTTGTGCTCCTAGGCCAAATAAGGCTAAAAAGTGGAAAATCGCCTTATAGGCTTATACATGCTTTGGAAAGAATTGAAACATGTTTATAAAATGTTTTTAATCATTCCTAGGTGGTTTTGGAAGGTTGGGGGAGTTAATTTGCTCAAATTGCTACTTGGAGCAACAAAAGCTGTCATTTTGCTTGTAAAAGTTGTCATTTTGGACACTTTTTGTAAAAAGAAGAAAAAAATGCCTTATGTCCATATAGGACTTGATAACCACCTAAAAATTCTATTTATATGCCTCCCTCTTCTTGGAATAGGGTTGGCTTTTGTGCTTTCTAACAAAAATCAATTGAAAGAGCAACAATTTTATGTCTTTTCTCATGTTTTGCACTCCATTTGTATAGCAGTCCATACTGGGACTTCTCATTTCCATACTGTACCTTTTGGATAGTGATTTTATTGTATATTCAATTCTCTTCATGTAATTAGATTGCAAGTTTAGCATTTGGAAGTTGGTTGTACAAAAAAGTTTCATTTTTGCTCTTTGGCTGCCCTGTCAAGGGTTTTGGCCTCCAAAATGCATCAACTTGTCTAAATCTAGGTTTGGGCTCCCATGGGTGGAATTAGACAAGTTTTATTGCACATGTACATTTTAAATGTTCAATATTTTGGCCAGGGTTGTGCAAAGGAAGTGCTCTTGAGCATATGCTAGGCAAGTTGGAGATGGATTTGGCTAGCAATGTGAATAAGACCAAACTTGTTTGTGCTCAAAGACCAAATTGAGTGAAGAAAAATTGAGGCAGAGGTCTGTACTAGTCTTTTTGGAGTTGTAGATTTATTTGGAGCTCCAAACAGTGTTTGTTTTACCTTGAAATTGAGTCAAGTTGTGGTTGGCAGCAAGTACCCAGTTTTGGGGAATTTAATGTCTTTTGAATCATAAATGGATTTATGAACATTTCCATGTTTTAAGACCTCATGAAAAGTGTTAAAAAAGTGTTTGGAGATTGTTACATTCTTTGGTGAATATTATTCATGAAGTTCTAACCTTCAAAGAGCAGGAAAAATAGTGAATTAGCAGTGATAGTGCATATGCCAGTCATCTTATTGTTTGTATGGAAAATGTTTGCTATAATGTCATGTAGGGAAGAGTTGGAGAAGTGTTCCAAATGATGTGGTAGAGGTTATACAAGATTTTGGAGCCTTGCTTTGTGGTGTAGGTGTGACTTCCCTTGTTTCATGAGCAAAACCCTCTCAAAACCCTACTTTCTTGCCTATAATTGTGGACAGTCATTATACCAACTTCTTAGGAGCTAAAACCATGAAAATCCTTGAGTTTATACCTTGTTGACACCTTCCAAGTTAGGTTCCAAGTTTGTTATGGCCATCATTGCACCATATAAGCAAATTTCACTCAAATTAGGCATCCACGGGCTAGTAGCCTTTTTAGCCCTGTTTTACTAAAAAGTGAACCCGGTTGCCTCATTGATGTTAGAACCTTCCAAAATCTTGAAGGACAGTTGAAATACACCTAATGGGCCTAATTAAATCAATAATGACAGTGAAGACACCATTTCTGGTTTGTGGACCTATGGTGGAGGATTAGGGTCACATTGAGGAAACAAGCTAGAACAAAGTTGTATAACACACAATGGGGTGGTTGTTTGAGAAGAGGTGTGGGTGTTGAAGTTTTATATTGCAAACACTTATTTAAAATAAATAAAAAGCATATCCTTTGGATCCACTTGATAGATTAAACCAATTTAGACCTATTGAGAAACTTCTCACTCAATCTCCCTATCATAGTGGTATTAGAGCCTGAGAAAGATTCAGGTGAAAAGAGAAAACAAATTGAATTAGGGTGAATAGAATCCTAGAAGAAAACATGGTGACTAATGTTGAGTTAGCCAAGAATGTTGAAGAACAAGAAGAAGAAAATAGAGCACTAAAAGAGAGGTTGGAGTAGCTAGCAACAAAACTAGTTGAAGTTGAAGTTAAGACTGAAGAAGTCCATGATAAGGTTGGAGATAAGGGCAAAATAGTGGCAATAGAAGATGAGGTTCCCATACCTGACCCTTTTCTTGATCAAGAACCATTCTTGAAGGCTTTGAGAGCCATGAGTGGTAAAACCTTAGAGGGAGTGGCTCTTTTCAGTGGAAAGATGGATCCAGATGTTCTCATAGAACGGATTGAAGGCTTGGAAAACCATTTTGAATGTGATGGAATAACTGAAGCACAACAGGTTAAAGTAGAAAAATCAAGGTTGAGAGGGGCAACCTTAACTTGGTGGAAGTTCATCCAAGAGGAAAGGGTGAAAGAGGGTAAGAAACCAATAGCCACCTAGAAGGCAATGGTAACCAAAATTAGAGAAACCTATCTTCCCGAAGACTATCAAATCTAACTACATAGGAAAAGACAAAACTTGAGACAAAAAGACTTAGATGTCAGTAGCTACATTGAATAATTTCAAAAACTATGCATGAGATCCAAGGTAATAGAGGACGATAGTATAAAAGTAGCAAGGTATTTGAATGGATTGATATGGAACATACAAGAAGAGATGAGTTTGTTATGTCCACAAACAGTTCACAAGTGTTATCAAATAACACTCAAAGTGGAAGAGAAGAATAAGAAAAAGAAAGAAAAAAGAAACATAGGAAGAGGTAGGGGTAGAGATGGTAGAGGCCATAGAGGAAGTTTTGGTGGAAGAAAGGTCCCAAGGAGAATTCAAACTTATTGAGCAAAGTGGGGATTCATATAGCAAGAGCAGCTATAGAGGAAGGGGATCTAGCAACCCAAGTAGAGGTAGATCTAGTGGTCCAGGAAGAGGGTCCTACTTCTCCACCATGAAATGCTACAACTGTTAGAAGTTGGGGCACCCTGCCTACAAATGTCTAGAGAAACCCACTTCATCACAAGGAGGTGAAAGAAAAGTGAATTATGTGCAAGAAAGTGCAGCAAGCAGCAAAGCTCGTGAAGTGAGCTTAACATCAGAAGATGGTGAGAGTTTGATGATGAGAAGAGTCTTGAAAAAGGAGCCAATCAAGGAGGAACCTATTCAAAGAAGGTCATTGTTTAGAATTAAGTGCAAGATCATGGGAAAGGTATGCAAGGTGGTCATTGATTAAGGATCCACAGATAATAGTCTCAGAAGAAGTAGTGAAGAAACTCAAACTAGAAAGAATCCCTCACACACATCCCTATAGAGTCACATGGTTGAATAGGGAGCAACATGTTCTTTTCAATGAACAAACATGGGTAGAATTCACTATAGGAGGGTATCAAGATAAGTTCTTATGTGATATTCTTCCAATGGATGCTTGCCATCTACTTCTTGGTAGACCTTGGCAATTTAACAGGAAAGCCATACACAACGGCGATAAAAAATCCTACTCATTTCAGAAGGATGGTATTACATACAAAATTTAGTCTATAAATGAAGAGAAAGAGGGCAGCAGTTCAAAGAATCAGAATGTTTTAATAGTGAATGAGAAAGAGTTTATTAACACACTTGAAGAGGGTAAAGGAGTGGGATTTGCACTCATAGTGACACTCCAGGAAGAAAAGAAGGAGAAGAAGGTTGAAATACCACAAGAAGTGCAACAAAGACTTGATAACTTTAAAGAAATTATAAGGGATGGAACACCTGCAACCTTACCACCTCCTAGAGCCATTAGCCATCACATATACTTAATACTAGGAGCCTCTTTACCAAACAAAGTAGCCTATAAGAGGACACCTGAACAAAACAAAGAAGTGGCAAGACAAGTGCAAGAACTCCTAGATCAAAATTTGATAAGAAAAAGTATAAGTCCTTGTGCAGTTCCTACAGTTTTAGCACCTAAGAAAGGAGGTACATGGAGATTATGCACAGATTCAAGAGCTATTAATAGAATCACTATCAGGTATATATTTCCTATTCCAAGAATTGAGGATTTAATGGATTGTTTGGGAGGTGCCAAGTATTTCACAAAAAATCATATAGAAAAGTGGGGATTCATATAGCGAGAGCAGCTATAGAGGAAGGGGATTTAGCAACCCAGGTAGAGGTAGATCTAGTGGACCCGGAAGAGGGTCCTAGTTCTCCACCATGAAATTCTACAACTGTCAGAAGTTGGGGCACCCTGCCTATAGATGTTCAGAGAAACCCACTTCATCACAAGGAGGTGAAAGAAAAGTGAATTATGTGCAAGAAAGTGCAGCAAGCAACAAAGCTAAAATCAGAAGATGGTGAGAGTTTGATGATGAGAAGAGTCTTGATAAAGGAGCCAATCAAGGAGGAACCTATTCAAAGAAGGTCATTGTTTAGAATTAAGTGCAAGATCATGGGAAAGGTATGCAAGGTGGTAATTGATAGTCTTAGAAGAAGCAATGAGGAAAATCAAACTAGAAAGAATCACTCACACACATCACTACAGAGTCACATGGTTGAATAGGGAGCAACATGTTCTTGTCAATGAACAAACATGGGTAGAATTCACTATAGGAGGGTATCAAGATAAGTTCTTATGTGGTATTCTTCCAATGGATGCTTGTCATCTACTTCCTGGTAGACCTTGGCAATTTGACAGGAAAGCCATACACAATGGTGAGAAAAACTCCTACTCATTTAAGAAGGATGGTATTACATACAAAATTATGTATATAAATGAAGAGAAAGAGGGCAGCAGTTCAAAGAATCAGAATGTTTTAATGGTGAATGAGAAAGAGTTTATTAACACACTTGAAGAGGGTAAAGGAGTGGGATTTGCACTCATAGTGACACCCAAGGAAGAAAAGAAGGAGAAGAAGGTTGAAATACCACAAGAAGTGCAACAAATACTTGATAACTTTAAAGAAATTATAAGGGATGGAACACCTGCAACCTTACCACCTCCTAGAGCCATTAGCCATTAGATAGACTTCATACCAGGAGCCGCTTTACCAAACAAAGCAACCTATAAGATGACACCTAAACAAAACAAAGAAGTGGCAAGACAAGTGCAAGAACTCCTAGATCAAAATTTGATAAGAAAAAGTATAAGTCCTTGTGCAGTTCCTACAGTTTTAGCAACTAAGAAAGGAGGTACATGGAGATTATGCATAGATTCAAGAGCCATTAATAGAATCACTATTAGGTATAGATTTCCTATTCCAAGGATTGAGGATTTGATGGATTGTTTGGGAGGTGCAAAGTATTTTACAAAAATTGACCTCAAGAGTGGTTATCACCAGATCAGGATAAAAGAAGGCGATGAATCGAAAACAACCTTCAAAATAAATGAGGGTCTTTATGAGTGGCTAGTTATGCCATTTGGTCTTTCTAATGCCCCAAGTACATTCATGAGACTCATGAATGAAGTGTTGCATTATTTCATTGGTAAATTTGTAGTGGTGTACTTAGATGACATTCTAATTTTCAATAAAACTCAAGAAGATCATTTGAAGCATCTTAGAATTGTTTTGAACAAATTATATGATGAACAACTAACAATCAATTTGGAAAAGTGTGATTTTATGAAATAGGAATTGGTTTATCTTGTCTTTGTGATCTTAGGTGGAGATTTGAAAATGGATAAAACAAAGGTGGAAGCCATCACAAATCGGCCTACACCCAAATCAGCAAGTGATGTCCAAAGTTTTCATGGCTTAGCACAGTTTTACAGGAAGTTCATCAGGGGGTTTAGTGAAATTTATGCACCAATGCTTGATACTATAAAAGGTGGAGCTAAGGTAAAGTTTTAGTGGACAGATGCAACAAATAAGGGGTTTGAACTTTTGAAAACCAAGGCTGCTTCTCAACCTGTGCTTGTACTTCCTAGTTTTGACAAGTTATTTACTATTGAGTGTGATGCTAGTAATATTGCAGTAGGTGCAATGTTGAGTCAGGATAATAGACCTGTAGCTTTATTTACTGAAAAATTGAATGATGCTAAGAAGAAGTACTCTTCCTATGATTTGGAACTCTATGCTTTAGTTCAATCACTTAGAAATTGGAGACATTATTTGCGTCCAAAGGAGTTTGTTGTTTATACAGATAATCAGGCTTTGAGTTTCTTGAATTCCCAAGATAAGTTAAATCATAGGCATGTAAAATGGGTTGAGTACTTACAATCATACACTTTTACTCTTAAGCACATGAAAGGACAATGCAATAAAGTAGAAGATGCTTTAAGTAGAAGGCTTCTAACAGTGCAGGAAGTACAAGTTCAGAGTATTGGCATAGAATGCTTCAAAGGAATGTATCCTAATGATGAAGATTTTGCAGCCATCTATAAGGTTTGCCAAGCATTTGATAATTCTTTTCATAGTTAATATGCTGATTATACTTTGCAAAATGGTTTGTTGTTTAAAGGTGGGCAACTATGTGCTCCAAAAAGCTCAATGAGGGAGAATCTGATTCAAGAAAAGCACAATGGGTATTTGAGTGGACATTTTGGTCTCAACAAGACATTGGACTTGGTGCAATGTTTCTATTATTAGCCTAAAATGCAGTGAGATGTCAGAAGGTATGTGGAGCAATGTATGGTTTGTCAAAAAGCAAAAGGTAATACTTCTAATGCTGGTCTTTATCAGCCTCTTCCAATTCCTACAAGGCCTTGGGAATGTGTTAGCATGGATTTTGTGGTAGGCTTACCTAAGACTCAAGATGTTTTTGATAGCATTTTTGTGATTGTGGATAGATTTAGTAAAATGGCACACTTTATTCCATGCAAGACTACACATGATGCTAGTCATATAGCCTATTTGTTTTTCAAGGAAGTGATTAGAATCCATGGTTTACCTTCTAGCATTGTTTTTGATAGAGATGTTAAGTTTTTTGGCCATTTTTGGAAGACATTGTGGAAAAGATTGGGCACTAATCTTTCTTTTGGTTCAGCTTATCACCCACAGACTGATGGCCAAACTGAGGTGGTCAATAGGACTCTTGGAAACCTCTTAAGGTGTTTGACAAAGGAATATGGCCAAAGTTGCGATCAGCTCATCCATTAGGCAGAATTTGCATACAATGATAGTGTTAACAGGTCACCTGGTAAGAGTCCCTTTGAGATTGTTTATGGTATGCACCCAAGGGGTGTCATGGAGTTAAGGGATATTGGTAACATGCAGAAAAAGAGTGGTACAACAGATGACATGGCTCAATCAATGAAGGAAGTTCATGAGCAAGTGAGAAAGACTCTTCAAGATACCTCACAAAAAGTGAAAGCTAGAGTGGATGCATCAAAGAGGGATGTTCAATTTTTAGTTGGGGACTTTGTGATGGTGCATTTGAACAAGTCTAGATTGAAAAAGGGAGTTCCCAACAAGCTCCAAATGAGGCGGATATGTCCTTGCAAGATATTGGCTAAGTATGGTTCTAATGCATATAAAATTGATTTGCCTACTAATCTTTCTTTGTCTCCTATTTTCAATGTTTCAGATTTGGTGGCATTCAAAGGTCAGCTTCCTAAGGAGGATGATAGAGTTTTAGATGTTCACCAGTCACTTTCAGACCTACCTTTGCCTCCTCCATCTATTCCTCAAGCTGAACAAGTGTTGGACTCAAGATTTTACAAGAAGACTCGCCATCAAGTGTACATGGAGCATCTCATCAAGTGGAAAGATAAACCACTTTCAAAAGAAACTTGGGTACATGAGTCTGATTTCTCTAAGTCTATAATTCCTTCTTCTTTTTTGCTTCAAGGAGTCACATGACTTCTTTGTCTTTGGGGGAGTATGGTGCAGGAGCACCTAGTCACACTTCACTCTCCTTTTTAGTATTTTCATGCTTAAGTGTTTGTGAGTCTTGTAATAGGTTTTGAATGTTGTTATAGGTTGTGTTTAGTCATTTCATAAGTTTTTAATCTCATTTTGTGCTTGAGAGATCAAGTTTTGCTTCTTAAAGTTTGAGTTGTCAGTTTTGTGCTCCTAGGCCAAATAAGGATAAAAAGTGGAAAATCACCTTATAGGCTTAGTCATGCTTTGGAAAGAATTAAAACATGTTTAGAAAGTGTTTTTAATAATTCCTAGGTGGTTTTGGAAGGTTGGGGGAGTTAATTTGCCCAAATTGCTACTTGGAGCAACAAAAGTTGTCATTTTGCTTGTAAAAGTTGTCATTTTGGACACTTTTTGTAAAAAGAAGAAAAAAATGCCTTATGTTAGTACAGGAATTGATAACCACCTAAAAATTCTATTTATATGCCTCCCTCTTCTTGGAATAGGGTTGGCTTTTGTGCTTTCTAACAAAAATCAATTGAAAGAGTAGCAATTTTATGTTTTTTCTCATGTTTTGCACTCCATTTGTATAGCAGTCCATATGGGGACTTCTCATTTCTGTACTGTACCTTTTGGACAGTAATTTTATTGTATATTCAATTCTCTTCATGTAATTACATTGCAGGTTTAGCATTTGGAAGTTGGTTGTACAAAAAAGTTTCATTTTTGCTCTTTGGCTGCCCTGTCAAGGGTTTTGGCCTCCAAAATGCATCAACTTGTCTAAATCCAAGTTTGGGCTCCCATGGGTGGACTTAGACAAGCTTTATTGCACATGTATAGTGTAAATATTCAATATTTTGGCCAGGGTTGTGCAAAGGAAGTGCTCTTGAGCATATGCTAGGCAAGTTTTATTGCACATGTACAGTTTAAATGTTCAATATTTTGGCCAGGGTTGTGTAAAGGAAGTGCTCTTGAGCATATGCTAGGCAAGTTGGAGATGGATTTGGCTAGCAATGTGAATAAGACCAAACTTGTTTGTGCTCAAAGACCAATTTGAGTGAAGAAAACTTGAGGCAGAGGTCTGCACTAGTCTTCTTGGAGCTGTAGATGTATTTGGAGCTCCAAACAGTGTTTGTTTTACCTTGAAATTGAGTCAAGTTGTGGCTGGCAGCAAGTACCCAGTTTTGGGGAATTTAATGTCTTTTGAATCATAAATGGATTTATGAACATGTCCATGTTTGAAGACCTCGTGACAAGTGTTAACAAAGTGTTTGGAGATTGTTACATGCTTTGGTGAAGATTATTCATGAAGTTCGAACCTTCAAAGTGCAGGAAAAACAATGAATTAGCAGTGATAGTGCATATGACAGTCATCTTATTGTTTGTATGGAAAATGTTTGCTATAATGTCATGTAGGGAAGAGTTGGAGAAGTGTTCCAAATGATGTGGTAGATGTTCTACAAAATTTTGGATCCTTGGTTTGTGGTGTAGGCGTGACGTCCCTTGTTTCATGAGCAAAACCCTCTCAAAACCCTACTTTCTTGCCTATAATTGTGGATAGTCATTATACCAACTTCTTAGGAGCTAAAACCATGAAAATCCTTGATTTTATACCTTTTTGACACCTTCCAAGTCAGGTTCCAAGTTTTTTATGGCCATCGTTGCAGCATATAAGCAAATTTCACTCAAATTAGGCCTCCACGGGCTAGTAGCCTTTTTCGCCCCGTTTTACTAAAAAGTGAACCTGGTTGCCTCATTGATGTTAGAACCTTCCAAAATCTTGAAGGATAGTTGAAATACACCTAATGGGCCTAATTAAATCAATAATGATAGTCAAGACACCATTTTTGGGGTGTGGACCTATGGTAGAGGATTAGGGCCACATTGAGGAAACAAGCTAGAACAAAGTTGTATAACACACAATGGGGTGGTTGTTTGAGAAGAGGTGTGGGTGTTGAAGCTTTATATTGCAAACACTTATTGAAAACAAAGAAAAAACATATCCTTTGGGTCCACTTGATAGATTAAACCAATTTAGACCTATTGAGCAACTTCTCACTCAATCTCCCTATCAATAGGTCAAAGGGATTGTCTGTTGGTTGGGGTTGGCTACTCAAGCAGATGATGATGCAGGGCACACAGTTCTCCTGGGGCTCATGTATGCTGGCCCACTTGTACCATGATCAGTACATGGTTGTCTATCTTGGGGCCACTAGTCTTTTCGCCGATGTCACACTACTTTAGATTTGGGCCTGGGAGCACCTGGTCATCCCACGTTCATTGGTAGATAGGGATCGTCCCGCTAGGAGACCTTATGTCTGTGATTATATAGGTGTGGTTTTACAATGATAGATGGGCAAGTGGCGACCACTTGATGATCTTGATATCGTTATTTGGAGGTTGTATAGAACTGCAAGCTGTGGGTCAAGGATGTGCTTGAGTGGCCTATGTTTTTACTTTCCAGTATCTCATTGGATTGATACCATATGTTATTGAGTGATTAATCATCACACAGGTTCTAAGGAAGTACGTCAGAGTGCAGGGACCTCCACAGGGGACAACCATATATGCATGGTGAAGACATGATGTGGCTGACTATTTCATGCGATGTTCCATATGCCAAGTATCAAGCACTTGAGGGCTAGGATTGGGATTACCTGGCAGGTGTCATTGATCCAGGGATGACCGTTGAGTATGCCCAATACTTTGTTACACATCCCTTCCCCACATTATCACACCCAAATGAGCAAGTGCCAGCTTTCGACGATGGGGAGGATTGACCTCCTTGCCAGGTTCTGAGATGGAGGAGGGACAAAGATGAGGAGGGAGCAGGTGGCAGGCGATATGGTGGAGACATGGGTGGTAGAGATGGTGGGGGTGGAGGAGATGGTGGAGATGGTGGGGGAGATGGTGGAGATGGGGGAGGTGGTGATGGGGGAGGTGGTGATGGAGTTGGCAGCTCAGTAGGAGCTAGGGTGCTACCCGGTGATTGGGAGACACAGGTAGTTAGACAGAGGAGGTTTGGATGAGGACATGTGCAGCAAGCACCACCACAACAGGGACCATAGGGTCAGGTCTAGCAACAAGCACCACAACAGACACCACAGGTTCATGCCCAACAACAATCACCATAGTAGGCTCCTTAGGGCCCATGCATATACAGATCAGAGTGTTGTCCCACCGATAGGAGGCACAACTCAGAGGCCTAGAGAGGACTGTACAATAGATACAAGGATGGGTGAGACAACTACATGATCAACTATCTCAGACATAGTTATAGATGTAGGCTCAAATTACTACTACAGCCAAGAGGGATACAACCTTGGAAAGGTGCCGACAGGTAGAGGCGCAGATGACAACATCAATAGGGACTAGTTCGGGGAGGTCCATCAGGGTCGTTCAACGCTTGACTCGAGAGGTTGAGTATTATAAGACCTTGTATTTTACATTTGTTCCTGCTGATCGAAGGGTTCCTAGCTTTGCGGAGGCGAGCAACACAAGATTGGGCCAGCGCCAGTCTGAGAACCGAGGAGTGACAGGGCCACTTCAGATAGATCCCCCAGCCTAGTTGGGGACCCAAGTGTAGGAGCATTAGGTGGTGGCACTAGACCTATCGGATCCGGAGAGAGTTCCACTCACCATCCTACTTGACATATTGATATGGGACATTGATTTTTTGTATACACTCTTTCAGAGCTATTGATGATTCCTGCGATGTATTTTGTGATGGATCTCTGATATTGTTGTGATATCATTTTACATTAGACCTTGATTCTTTTTTGATGATATGAGATGCAGTCATGATTATTTCTCTATATGCTTATGATGTTATGGATGAATTTTACTTTTACATGCTCTATATGATTTACAATGATGGATGCATTTCTTTTATGTGCTCTATATGATATGTAGTTTATATGACAGATGTAGTTATGTTTATGATTATGCCTTTACTTTCTATATGATGCATGTGGTTTATGAGTTGTATTGATGATGAGATGCAATGCATGATGGATCGATTGATGATGCTTATTATTATGAATGAATGATGTTAAATGAATCTACATGATCATGCTATATGAATGATGCAATTATTCCATATGTAATGAATATGTGATGATGCTATATACTATGTTTTTATGCTTATGACGGATGCAAATGGTTCATAGTGGATGAATATGTAGTGATTCTATATGTGATGATGTATTTATGCTTATGGTTAATTATTTTATGTAATTTGTGATGCATATGAGATGAAATGATTATGTTATCTATATGATATGCTTTATACATAATGCAATGCGATGAATATGAGATGCCTATGGATATGACTTGTTTTTATCATTTTTATGATTACCTCCATGTATAATGGATCATGATGTGAAATGAAATGAATGTAATAAAAATGATATGTATGGACTAACTAAATGAATGATTGATTTATTCTATAATGATGAAATGTGATGCAATGAAATGCCATGAATTGACCTAAAATGTAGGATGAATGAATTGTTTATTTTTGTTGTTGTCCAATGTACTCAATCACGTAATAAGAGAGATAACACCTGTTTGAAGCCTCCAGCCTTGGAAAAATGAGTACCTAGCATGCTTATGCAAAAATGAAATGCAATCTACTCTATATATGCAAATTCCTATTAAATGCGATGTTGCGACTGGACCAGTCATGTGATCATGCTTTTTATCATCATTGAGCCTTTCAAATTTGGCAAGCGAGTGCAAACACCGATGGTATAATTGAACCATGATGACTTGAGCACTGCTTCCCTTGGTTTTGATACTGCAAGTTAGCACAAGCATCAAGGTAATTGAACCTAAGATGTCCTGAGTGTTGCTTGTGTAAAACAGACAAGAATTAATCATTCTATGTGCAAATCGCCAATGTCCTCGATGATGTCTTACAGATCATGTCTTGAGACAAACTTGTACATTATTAATTATTAATTTATAGACATTAGAAAAATTAAATATCATGTCCCTTCCTCATTCCTCTAGTCCGAGACATACTTGAGTTACTCAGGAAACATGATAACGAAAATCAAGAATACCACAGTTGAACAATCATGCTAAAGTATTTAAACCATTATTCAAAAGATATCATCCATTGATATTTGTTTTGCAATGTTGCATTTTTGACAATTGACGTGTGAAGTTTTTGATCTTGTGTTCAATGTTGGATGTGTCTTAGTTTTCACTGTACAAGTGTTATCTTACTAATGTTTTTCTTGTTTTGTTTTAGCTCAATGTGGATTTTGCCCCCAATCTAGAAACAAATTTATTATGGATATTTAAAAATGTGATGGAGGGATGTGGAAAGAAGCATGAACTCATAGAGGGAAGAGACAACTGACAGATAACGCTTGTTGCCAGGTTTTCACCATCTATTTTTATTGCACTTTTTCTCATATTTGATTTTTATTTTTATTTTTCATTATTTTTGAATTTTTTGCTTTTTCACTATTTTTTGGATTTTCTGCTTTTTCACTGGTTTTGGATTTTCTACTTTTTCAACCATAGAACTTATTCAAATGAATAGTATTGATGGGTTCATCATACCAGTCATCTTCTGGTGTTGATAATTTATATGCGTCAGACCCATATATGCAACAACCACAACAAAAGGACTTAACCGGTTTGGTTCAAATTTCCCCTTTTTCTCATAATCCTATTGGTTGCGTGGATTTTCTCTTAGTAATAGCTCTCCCAGTTGGAACACTCTAGGTTTGACTTTGTGATTGTAACTCCTCGCCATTCTTTGTTGATATGCCTTCAAGTGATTAGAAGCAATCTAGCGATGCTATTGTAGCAACTCTAGTTCTTGCAACCTGAATACTCGTTGTTCCTCATCCAAAATGACCCCTTTGAGTGATACCCATAAAAAAGTTATTTCTCCTTAGATTGGTAAGATTACTTCTGATCTGTATGCAAGACAATATGGTGTTGCCCCAGTGGGTGTGCGGATACTAGTCCGATAAGCCCATAAAGCAATATTTAGCTGAACATGCCAGTCTCTATTAGCCTCATTAACTGTCTTCTTCAAGATTTTTAGGATAGTTTTGTTGGATGCTTCTGCTTGACCATTCCCCTGAGGATAATAAGGCATGGAGAATCTATGTTGGATCTGGAACTTCTCACAAAGTTCTTGAACATCTTGATTCTTCAACGGTCATCCATTATCAGTGATGGTGGAGATGGGAATGTTGTAGCGATATATAATGTAGTTTAGGATAAAAGAAGAAATATGTTTCCTCGTGACCATTGTGAGAGGCACCGCTTTGATCCACTTGGTAAAATATTTTGTTGCTATCAATACGAACTTATGTCTGTTGGAAGAAGGATGAATTTTTCCTACCAGGTCCAGGCCCCATTGAGAAAAAGGCCATGAGCTTGCCAAAGGATGGAGTTCCTGTGTTGGCACATGTATCAGATTGCTATGGATTTGGCTTTGTTTGCATTTCTTAGCATACTGAAATGAATCTTTCTCCATAGTAGGCCAATAATAATCCAATCGTAAATGTTTCTTAGCCAACATGAGACCACTTGAATGAGTGCCACAAATACCTTCATGGACTTCATGTAAGGCTTTCTCAGATTTGTCACGTTCAAGGCACCTAAGGAGAGTGCTATCCAGACCTCATTTATAAAGAGTGTCATCAATTATAGTGTAGCGGACAGATTGACAGATGAAATTCCATTTTTGATTCCTTGAAAGGTCAGGAGGAAGGATATTATCTTTTAAGTAGGCATAAGTCTTCACATTAAGGGAGGAATCAAATCCGACTAAATGACAGACGATTTGGGTATCGGGAGATTCATGAGCTAGATAAAACAGTTCTTCCACCAGGAATTCGTAATGATCTTGATTTTCTTATGTTTGTAAGAGATAAGTGATTGTAGCGATGGCATCTGCTGCTTTGTTCTCATTACTTGGAACTTGTGTAAATGTGATCTCAACAAAGTACTTTTTGAAGTCATCAACCAACTTCTTATAAGGTATGAGTTTATCATCCTTTGTCTGATATTCATCATTTATTTTATTGATCACTAATTGAGAATCTCCATAGATATGCAGCTTTTTGATGTTCCATTATATAGCCATCTTGATTCCAATGAATAATGCTTCATACTTTGTCATATTATTGGTGCATGGAAAGCTCAATCTGTATGATTTTAGGATGGTATGACCTTGAGTTGTTATGAATAGTATACATGCGACTGATCCATGTTGTGTGTAGGAGCCATCAAAATATAGTTCCCAGGTTTTCTTAGTGACTCTGAGAACATTTGCATCAAGAAATTCAATATGCAATGGACTATCATCTTGTAGAGGTCCTGCTTCTAGTTGATCTGTGATCACTTCTCCTTTAAAGCCTTTTTGTCAACATATTCGATATCAAACTTGCTCAGTACCATGACCCATTTCGTTAATATGCTTGTCAATGTCGCCTTGCTAAGGAAATATTTCAAAGGGTCGATTTTTTCTATTAACTTGACTGAATGAGTAAGCGTATAGTGTCACAGCTTTTGGGATGTGAACGCTACTGCTAAACATGTTTTCTCAACTAATGTGTAGTTAAGATTGTAGCCAACCAAGATTCGACTAATATAATATATTGTTCTCTTTTCCTTCTTGATCTTGTTGTGCTAGAAGAGCTCTCAATGATACTTTTGTGGAAAAAATGTAGAGTAACAAAGGCTTGCCTTCAATTGGTGATTCCAAGATCGGTGGAGTTACCCGATATTCTTTTATTTTGTCGAAGGCTTGTTCACATTTATCATCCCATCGAAATGAAACATTTTTGTGCAGTAAGTGCGTGAATGGATAACACTTGTCGGCCAACTGAGCTATGAATCTTGTTATAGACTGCAACATTCCTTGGAGAGATCACAGTTGATTGATGTTCTTAGGTGATTTCATTTTCATGATAGCCTTTACCTTAGCCAGATCTACTTCTATTCCTCAAGCTAAAAATGTTGTATCCCAAAAGTTTACGTAATGTGACCCCAAAAGCGCACTTTTTTCGATTTAGCCTTAACTTGTATTGCTCCAATCTTTGAAATATCTTATCCAAGATCTCTAGATGTCCTTTTCTTATGTGCGATTTTGCTAGTATTTTGTCTACATAATCTTCCATGTATGTATGCATCATGTCATAGAAAATAGTCATCATAGCTCTTTGATAAGTAGCACCTGCATTCTTGAGTCGAAATAGCATGATGTTCCAACAAAACGTACCCCAGGGGCATGTGAAAGTTGTTTTCTCCTGACCTTCGGGTGCTATTTTGATTTGGTTATACTCGAAAAATCCATCCATTAGAGAAAAAAATTCATGTATGGTTGTTAGATCTACAATGATGTCGATGCTTGGTAGTGGAAAATCATCTTTTGGACATGCTTTATTCAGGTCCCTAAAGTTTGTGCACACTCTGATACTTTTGTCTGGTTTGGAAATAGGTACAATATTGGACACCTAGTCTAGATATGTGACTGGTCTTATGAATCCTACGTCCAACAACTTCTTCAGTTCTGCTTTGACAAGAAGAGCTATGTGAGGATGCATCTTTCTTAGTTTTTTATTTGACGGGTTTAGCTCCTAGAGCGACATTTAGGTGATGTGTTATGAGTTCTGGATCCAACCCTGGAACGTCTACATATGATCGGTGAAGTTGATTTGTCTCCTCTTGAAGAACTCACTGTATTCTTTCCTTTCTTCCTCTGACAGTGATGATGTTGGATGCAGAACCTTAGGATTTTTGGGGGTACCAATGTTAACTTATTTTTCATCTCAATCAATATGGTGTATCTCTCTTGAAAATGTCCGGGTAGAGTGTTGAATCTCGCATCTTCTGGTGCCTCAAGGAGGTTTTCACCAGCATATATGCCCTTTCTTTTTACTTTTTATTGATCTAATACTACCATTAAATGATTTTTAGCATTAGATATGATTTTTGCTTCTTTATTTTCACTTTTTCAACTGGGAGATTTGACACCCCCCTAACTAGACGAAGCGTTATCGAATTCACTGGTGAAAGTCATTTTTGGTGCTATAGGTTCAACAACATTGAGATATAAAGAAATGGCATGATTGTTTGGGAAGGTTTCTATCTCAATGGATCCATTATTTTCCCAGTCAATAAGCTCTGGGTGGATTAAAGGTAAAGGAACATCGGTTTAGCTATTTTCAATGGCATTTAGGGTCATCACAAAATTGTTAGTGGTTTCGGTGATTTCTTCCAAGGTCAGGATATTACTCTCCTCAGGATACACTCTCCTGATTGCTCTCTGATCATCCTCAGTGAAGTTAGAATCGCTAAGTTGTGACTCTAATTTAGACGGACTGTATTTTGACATTTTTCCCTCTTGCAAATGAATTACATCGACGTCAACATATTTTGTATAGCAAGACCCTTTAGAAGATTTTTCAAAGCCCCTGTCCCTCCCACTCATTTGAGTTGGTCTCACTAGAGGCTTACAATTTATGAATTTTCTCATAAAGGTTATGTGTCGCTTCTTCTCTTTTGATAGCAAGCTCTTCTCATATTCTCTCATTTTCATCTTCTTGTTGACTGGAGGTTGCTTCTGCTTGTTTTCTTCTATCAATTTCTCTTTCTTGCTGATTGGAGGTTGCTTTTCTTGTTTTGGAAGTTCTTGCCCAAAACCTAATCCTAATTTGTCCTTTGAATTTTGAGATCGAGGTTGTATAGGTTCTACAATGCCCTTTTTTCTTTTACTCATGGGACCTATGCCAAAATATCCCATTCTTTGTAGGATGTGGAATCCTTTTCCATATTTATCTGTGGGTATTGACATTATTGATTTTTTGTTGAGATTCATCATCCTTATATAGCCATTGTAAAACATCTTTGTGCTCCATCTCTTTAGATAGGGTTCCTTCTTTAACAAATGCTCCATCAAACATCTTGAGAGGTTTTGTCATAAGTTGTTGTTTTGAAGTTGACGGTTTTCCATAAGACCTAGGAGAGAGTGGTAAATCTTGTAGAGAATACTCTCCCATCCATTGGAGTTTAGTTGCATCTTTTTCCCAAAAAATTCTAAAGTTGTTGTGAATGAGTTCTCCTTGGGTGATGGTTTAAGAGAAAAAGACTCTCTATTATGGGGAACTGTTACAGCTTGAGTTGGTCTCGGATTACTGTAATGTTGAAAGGAATTTGAATCTGCTGAAATAGTGATCTCTTGTCCATCATAGGGGAATTTACACACTGGTGATATGTTGAAGGAACTACTTGCATTTCATGGATCCAAGGTCTTCTTAGAAGTATATTGTAGGATAAATTCAGGTGTAACAGTTGACAAACCATGTCCCTTTGTACAGGTCCTATTCTGAGAGGTCACCGTTCCTTTAGAAGAGTGCTCCTCTTTGTCATATGCTTTTATGGTGATCTTCTTCCTAGGATCCACTGCTTCTTTAGAAAAGGCTAAAGTCTGGACTAGACTTAATGCACGAATATTCAAGTCATCTCCCAATCTATGAGGACGCATTTTACGTGCGTTTTGTGGATAAGCACTTCAATCTACAGTAGAGCATTATGAAGATGTTGGAAGGATATGTCGTCATTTTTCATGAATGATAAGCAATTAGGTATTGTTAGATGTCCTACCATGGCCTAGAATTTGTCAACATCCAAATCCTTAGAGATGGTGGTCTCTACTAAAGCCTTTTCTAAAATCTTTTTGTGCATTAGTGAAAGTTTTAAAAGCTCTAGTATTGATATTTGTGTCGGGGTCTTCTATAATTGATCCACTAGGTTATATTGTCTAGAAGTGGATGTTGTGTTAGTTATCAGACCTGTGAATGTCACTTTAGCTTTGCTTCTAGTGATAGCATGTGTTGGTTCTGGTTGTGATTTTTCTTTAACAATGATGATGCTAGCCACATTGTCATAGGCATGAGCATAGTTAACTTTTTCTTTTCTTTTTCCATCACGTGTGTTTGATGGTTCACCCTTCTCATAGTTTGGAAGTGGATTTTTGAATGTCGTGTGTGATTCATTTGCCTTATTTCCATCCATCGTTATGACCTCATTGTCAATCAAGTCTTGAATGATTAGTCTTTCACAATCATTTGTTTGATGTCCTTTATTTCGATGATAATCACAAAAATGATTGGCATTCCACCATGATGGTTTTACTTTAGGTTCAAAGTCTCTTGCTTCTAGAAACATGATCAGTTTGTTTGCAATAAGTATCTTTAATTATGATTGTAATGGTTCACCAATGCTGGTAAATTTCCTACGAAAGTTGGGAAAAGACGGTTTTGGTTTGTTGTTATCTTGGTTAACCATTGGCGCGCGACTTGATAGATTGAAAATGGGTTGTTTTGGTTGCGATTTGTTAGCATCTTCCCATCCATCGTTGACAATGTTTCTATTTCTGGTCCAAAATTTGTGTTTATCATTGTTATGAATGCTATTGTTGTTGCTATTGTTGAAAGAATTATTTCCTTCTTTGTAAATTTTTAATTCTCCTTTTTTAACCATAACATATTCTATTTTGATCCCATTTTCAACCATTTTATTAAAAATGGGAGTACATTGTAACTTTAGCCTATAGCTCATTTCACTTGTGAGATTGCCAATGAAGATATCCATTTTTTCGTTATCTATCATAGGTCGAGAATAACTAACAAACAAACGTCTCCATCTTTGTAAGAAGGTCATAAAAGGTTCTCCATTTTTTTGTTTTATGTTGCACAAGTCAAGCATGGTGATCTCATGTTGTATGTTATAGGAGTATTGTGATATGAATTTATCCACAAGTTCCTCAAATTATCTAATTCCCGGTGGTAGTTTTGAGAACCACTCCATAGATTGTCCACTTAGACTCCTTGGGAATAAATGCATGAGATATGTTTCATTTTGTGCAAACTCCATGCTCATGGTGCAAAATTCTCTAATATGATCTTGGGGATCTATTTTGCCATCATATTTGTCATACTTTGGGATCTCACAATTTTGTGGAAAAGACGCCATGTTTAAACTCCTATCAAAAGGGTATGGACAAATGTCCTCTAATGAATATCTTTTGACGGTGCCTCTTTGCATATCTTGTATTTGTTGTTGGAGTGTTTGCATTTGTTGGGTAAGTGTCAAAAGAGGATTGTCCACATTGTTTATTATTTCCTGGTGGTTTCTTGTCCTATCATTGGTTTCATTACGAGTGTGATTTAGTGTATCTTTGAGTCGGTCATTAGCATTTCATGTATTACATTATTCTGCATTTTGTCTTAAGTTTGCTAAGTCAAAGTTTTGAGGTAGTTTAGCACCTGAATTAGCTAGCATCAAGAAATATTTCTCCTTTTCAATTTCTAACATCTTTTCCATAAATTTCCCAAATTTGGGATCTTGTTGTATTTCTCTAAGTGCTTCATTTGTCATTTCTTCCTCCTCCTCTTCATGTCCAAATCCACGGGAGAAAGGATTATCATCTACCATTGTAGGTGTTTCTCTTTCATTTCCTTTGAGTTTTTGTCTCTGAGCCCTAGTTAATATGGGCATACAAGTGATCTAACTGTTTTGAAAGGTTTGATTTTTGAAATTGTAACTCAATAGGTGATTAGTTGTTGAGGTAAATATGACAAGTTGATTCGAACACCTCTATTGAGATATTGGGATAATCCTAATCTTTGTTCCAATGCATGCATTCTCAGAGGTTCTTCCTCAAACTCGTTTCCATGACTGTGCATATAATTACGATGGTAGTGTAAGAATATGTATGTTTCAATAAAAGTTTGTGGTTTATGTAGAGAAATATTCTCTTTTTTAGAATTGCTCTTTGACTAAGCTTCTTCTTTTTCAAATGACAAGAAATGGTCATACAAGTATTTGATAATTTGTAAGTTTTTGATCCTTGTTTGGAGTGCAAAATTTGGCTATGATTTGACCAAGTCTAATAGGAAATATATATCCTATTAAGAGAAACAAATCAATTTGATCTAGCGTTGTAGTTTCATGATGAAGGATGATAAATCCTGATAAGAAACTATGTCTGAGAGATTAGTTATCAAAGATGTTTGATTATGCACTTGAGATATTTGGATCCTAAACTTGTTTGAGATGTATACTTGTGAAACCTGTTGTGCCTAGCTTTGAATCTGTCTTGACAGAGACAATCTGAGAAGTGCTTGGAAAAGGGGTGTCAAAACTGTGTTTAACTCTCTAACTCTTGGAAAAAGGTAGTGTTTGCTCTTTGTTTTGTTGAGTTTTCTCAGAACGCTAAAAGAAAAGACCAGAATGCTAAATTTAACCTCTAGAACACTATTCTTGAACCTCATAACACTATGCTTCCCTTCGAAAATTTTATGCTGCCATATGAAAACACTAGTTTTAACTGAGAATGCAAATGTTTGAGCTGAAAACGTTATCTTTTAGACCCAGAATGTTGATTCCTAGACTTAGAATGCTGACGTTTAGACACAGAACGTTGATGTTTAGACTCAGAACGCTACATTGCTGTGAAATGTGTAATTCCGACAGTTTGAACTTTGTGTTTGAAGTTTTTTCTAAGTTTAAATGGATGATATTCTAATTTGATGTAAAAAATAGAAGCCAGATTGTCAATCAGATTGTCTTTGTCTCAAAATATAGCATCAAGTGTATGTTCGAGGCTTTAAAGAAAGCCCAAGTTTTTATGGGTATATAACAAAGAGACACACCAAGCAGTTCTATCCTAAGAAAATTTGGCTTCACTTTTATTTCTCAACCCACATCTTGGTACCCTTTCAGTTCACACAACTTTGTCACCCCCTAAGGGGTGCTTGTGTTTTTGCCTTTTCGAGAGCTAGTGGAATCCCGTTAGGAGCCTTGCAATAAGTACTCAAAAGGGGAGTTCACACATACACTCAAGAGAGATATATGGTGAGTGTCTTCAGGAGAGATTCTTCCCCCTCCTTGCACTGAGAGAATAAAACTATTCGGAGGTGAATCGGGTAGCTTCTAGCTAAAAGAGAAACTAGTAAGGGCACTGTTCGACATGACAAATGATAAACTCCCTCAGGAGGCTTCCCAACCTTTATAACAAAGGCTTTACATATCTCAAGGATACCGGGGGAAGGCTATCAATGCACACTACTATTAACTCTGATTTTCATCGAAATTGCTTTTATTTTATAGTGGGTTAGAGTACTTGACCTTAACCATTCCCACTTGGGTCTTTCCCTCTCACCCAACCTTATAAGCTACTCGAGAGGAAGGCCCTCTAAATATATGCACTAATGAAATAAAAATGATGAGTCTAGCTTTCTGATCACCTAATGAAGGTGAGAGAATACTCGCCTATCACCAAAGACATGCAAGACATGTTTGTTCTTTGCTCTTTTAATTAGTCTATGTGCCTATTTTAACCAAAATAAATTCCAAAGATATACAATATCTCAACGCTGCAAAACAACGTTAGTAATTTAGAATTCAGTCTTTGGCTGCAAAATATTTCATAACTTCGATCTTTGACAACGTGGAAGGTACATTATATTGGATTCTCATAATCCATTTTGTAAGTCAGTGAGACTTCCTTTTGTATTTGAGCAGTTAGCTCTAGGCAGTTGGTCTTCCTGCATTTGCAGGCACACTATTGTAAGTAATATCCATTCATTGGCTAGTGAGTGAATATTGTGGGTCACAAATCCCACCGAGGTTTTTCCCACACCGGGTTTCCTCCCCAAAAATCTTGTGTTATGATGTTCTTTCTATGTTGTGTTTATTGTTCATATTTACTACATTAATTCTTGTTTATCGATACATTGTTTTGGAATGCAAATTACTTAATAAGGTTAGAAAATTTGTAAACCGGTTAGATACTGATTCACCCCCCCGCTCAATATCTTTGGGAATCCTAATAGAACAAAGCATGAAAACACTGCAACTAGGACCTAGAACTCTAAAACATTAATTGAAAACACTAGTCTGGCACCTAAGAACGTTAAAACAAGGAATCAAAATGCTAAATTCAATAACCAAAACACTATTTGAGGAACTTTAAATGCTATAATGTCAAATTAGATCGCTAAAATGTATGAGAAGAACGCTGAACCCAAAAACTAGAGTGCCAAAACAAAGAAAAAAGATAGAAGAGTAAGATGAGTCCTTTGTGTTGCGCTATAGTAGTTCACCAAAATGCCATTTAAAGTGACATGAACACTAAAACGGGTACTCAGAATGCTAATCTTCAACGTGGAAGAGCTAAACTTCATTACCAAAACGCTACCTTGTGAATCTATGAGAACCTATCAAGAAACTTTCCTGCAAGCAAACTTGTTAAAAATCAATGGGGTCGAGCCCCACAGTGGGTGTCAATTAATGTATGTCTAAATGGTGTGAAAAAATATTAAACAATACATAAATGAGACAAGCATTGAAATAGAAAGCAAATTAAGATTTAGAAATGCAAACTTTGCCCTCTTTGTGATGTCCCATTTTCCTCTTATCTCAAGGATTTTGAAGATCAATAGATGTGGCTCTCAATAAGTAGCATGATAATCAAAATGACTACCTAAGATGTGAGTAGCTACATGATTTGTGATAAATGCAAGATTGATATGATATGATGCTAAGATGATGCTAAAATGATACTCTAATTGCTAATGATAAATGCAAATTTAAAGAGAGTAAAAATGCAAAATTAAGATAAGTAACAGGTTCCTAATTGATTGAAAATGAGGTCCTTTTATAGGATTTCCAAGGCCAAAGCCGAGGTGGCAGGAATCAATGGTCAAGATCCAATCTGGAGATATCAAGGGCTAGGGATGGAGAACTTGGAAAAGAGGTTAGCAGGAGAGACACACGCCATTTTTAGGGTGACAAGTATCCAATAATTTCTAACCAATTGCCCACAAGAAGGCAAGTGTCAAGGGATAGAAGACATGTGACCAAAATGGCATGTGTCCATCAAAAGAGTGTGAACCCTCTAAAGGGGTTGGAAAGAGGTTAGGATGCGCAAGTTAGAAGGGATAGGGTTGGTTAGACCCAAGATTATACTAAATGGGTTAGGTTAGAATATGGTTAGGCTGGGTGGTTAAAATTTAGGAGCTATGTGCTCATTTGAATTAAAAATTCAAATAATTGGGAATGGATAATTAAAATCAACAAATGACTTAATTTTTTTTTTATTATTATAGGAATAGAAGAAATGAATTTAATGGGGGGGGAATTAATTAATTGAGATTAATTAATCATGGGGATTATTGAAATGAACTATATAAATAAATCCTTAGATTTATTTACAAGTAGAAGAATAAAAGGGGTAATTAATTAAATAACTTCATATTTAATTAATTAGAAAGGTTTTATTAATTAAATCACTTCGTATTTAATTAATTATCTCTAGACCCATTTTAAGTGTATACACTAACATTTCCACAAAGCATGACTATGTTTACTATGCTCTTTAGTATTATTAAAACATAATGTTACTAGGGTCATACTTATAACATTTATATATTGTTCTACTATAAGAATAGAAAAACTTATGCATACTATATGCTTTACTAAGCACGCGCCATTTAACAATTAATAATCTATTAATTTATTAGATTATTAATTATATTTAAATGGTTTTTTTGAATAAGTGTGACTTATAGTTCTTCATGTAATGTTTAAGCCCTTCTCCTATATTTAATGAGCTTCTCACTCATTAAGAGGTGTGTAGGAATTTGGAGATTAATAGTGACTCGTATCATTATGCACAAGATGTATTACAACCATGTGGAAGTAAGGAGAAGTATTTCCCCAAGTTTGATTTGTGTTTTAATAGACTAGTCTATGAATTTTTTATAATGGAGTGGTGGAGCATTTTACCTAGAAGGATTTTCCTCTTGTATAGTGTAAATTTTTTAATTTGAATATCTTATCATTCTCATTTTATTTTATCTTATATTTATTTATAATTATTAGTAACCTAAGATCCTAATTCCTAACATGATATCAAAGTTATTTAAGGATATGCTAATCATTTCAAAGTTCTTTCATAATAACTTTAATTGTTGCATTCACTCATTGTTCTCTTCCCCTCTCTTGTTTTACTATTTATTTTGTTGGAAACCATCCTATCTTTATAATTGTGTAATAGATTAATGAACTTCATACCATGGTTACCACTTGTGTAACCCCATCCTACATGAGGATATGTAACATAATGTGGACCTTCAAATAAGAAGTATATCAATATGCTAATTATCATTCTAGCTTATAAACAATATCAACCACCAATCCTATGGGCATTGCCATTGTTGGTATTTTGGTATGGTTTTGTCATTGATGTCAACACCTACTAACACTCATCAACTCTGGCACTTTGGAGAATCAACAACATTCACCGGCAAGCAAGTGACTTATGCACAGTCACCGGTATATGGTACACCGGCAGGATATAATGTTCACCGGCACTTGGAATGGCATGGAAAACACCTGGTTATGTTGAAGACACAGTTTGGACACTTTGTCTTGGAGATTTGTTCATTGGCATATTCGTATTTGCATAT
Source organism: Cryptomeria japonica (assembly GCF_030272615.1). NCBI lineage: Eukaryota > Viridiplantae > Streptophyta > Pinopsida > Cupressales > Cupressaceae > Cryptomeria > Cryptomeria japonica. The sequence goes on from NC_081406.1 coordinate 498,138,681, forward strand.
TTGTTGTTACCGGCAAATAGGTCCAGGTTATACATCGACAGGTTTATCTTTTCCAGATGAGAATGACACGCTATGGAGATGTCTTATTATTGTTGTAAATACATCAAGCCGACATGTTGAATCAGTTATTGTATTGGACATTGTTTTATTTGTAAATTGATTCTATTGTAATATCTTTTAGAGCCGACCTACTAAAATTGGTCTTAGGTTATGATATAAATGTAAGATCTTATTTGTAAGATCAGGGTGGAATGTGAAAGTGAAATTGTGTGAAGGTATATGCGAGAATAAGCAGAGCTATAAATGCAGACATCATTTGAAGGTTGAAGGAGGGTTTTTGTGAAGACAATAAGAACTACACCGGTACTAAATCCAACATAGAAAGATGCTAATTTGAGCAATAGATCCTTATTGGATTTAACCATCCAGTTGTAGTCAGTGTGACTCCTATTTGTGTTTGAGTAGTGAGCTCTAGGCGCTTGGCCTTTCTGCATGTGCAGATCCCATTTGTATACACATACTATCTGCAGTAGTATCATCTGATTGTGGGTAAGGTTTCCCACCGTGGTTTTTCCCCTTACAGGGTTTCCACATACAAACTTTGGTGTTATGTGTTGTGGATGTTATTGTCTTTCTATTTCATGCATTAATCTTTACCAGTACTATAATTAACTGATAAAACTGTCTACTGACATAAAAGACTGGTTTACTGGTATTAATCATTAAAGTTGGTTAAGTTGTTTTTGGTTTGAATTTATTAGACAACTGATTCACCCCCCCCCCTTAGTTGTCTCTGGGACCTAACAAACATTTGAGTCTAATATTGAAATAACCCATATTTAATCCACCTCTTGTCTACTTAAAACTTGTAAACAATGGCATATGTTAAGTGAATTTATATGTTGACATCCAAAATAAAGATAACATTTTGGCCCATACCCATGTCACCTTAATATAATTGTGTTAATTCTATCAATATTTTCATGAATTAGGTGTATTTTTTGTTACATGAATATAAATAGTTTTGATTATAAGCCACAATTCTTTCACTACTAGAAAGAGAATTTTTTGTTCTTATTATATTACCAAGATGAATAGTTAGCAAGTTAGAAACATTAATAAAGTGCAAAAGATTTCATTACATATCCATGCTACTTATTAACTAAATTGTTAAGGTCGTTGTAGTTTCAAAAAATTGTAAAATTTAAAAATATTATCCAAAAGTGAAACTATTTAAATAAACACATATTAAACATCCCACCAAAATTTACATGTTGGAAGGTGGTAAATTTAAAATGAAACGTTGGGCCATTAACAATAAGTTTCATGCCCTACGTAGTGTATTTCAACATCTCTTAAAGAATAACATGCTAGACATCGCAAAGGCTAGACCATTTCATTGCCAACAGATGAAACCTTTAATTAATTTAATGGCACCATGTACTAAAACAAAGGCTTCTTTTAAATTTTACATAGATACTAGATTGATCTATGATAACATCTCATACTTCTATATCCTAAGCAATTTTATAGCAGGAAATGAAGAGAAAAATAAATTTGTATCAATTTTTTTTTCAGGAGTTACTATTATCATCTAACAATTTTAGAACACCACTACCATCCTTATCAATATATGCACTAATTTGTGGATGATTACAAGAGGGGTAAGTATAAATATAATAAGAACGTCAATTATAGGCCCCCTTTTTTTTTTCCTAAGTGACTAATTTTTTATCTTATAGAGATACTTTGATGTAGGTGCATCATTTATTTTGTTTTGTTTCTAAATATTTCTATATGGCATAATTGAGAGGTTGTAATCTCTCCTGAATAAATTTGTTTCAACTAAAACATAGGAAGTTATAGGAAAAATAGGAAATGTTATTTAGTTTTCCTAAATAATAGGGAGTGTAATTGGAAGCCTAAGATTAGCCTATCATAGTGTATACAAGATAGGCCATGTTTCAGTTGGAGGACAAGAAAAAAGGATAGTTCTATGAAAGAAGAATCATATGTATAAACTCTTTCTTATTATATGAAGCCATATTTTGGATGATTGATCGAGTGTTAGGTATAATAGCTTTCTATGATTGCTGCACATCATGCTTGTTGATTTTTTCATTCATATGCAAATGACAAATGCATAATTAAGTATGAGATTGATGCTTCCCTCATAAAATATTGCTACTATTATCTCATTCATCATCTTATCATCATATTATTTCCCTGCATATAGTATGGAAATGATAATCAATTGAATGAGGTTTCTTATATATATGCACATTGTAAGGTCATAGCATGGTCATGACTTCCTTTTTTAAGTTACATTTAAATCTCTTCTAAATTGTCGAGTATTTAGACTTTTGACAATAACAAATATTTTGGATGAGATTTATTGAACAATTTTTAGATAGAAAGTAGTATCTCTTATTGTGACTTTCATAAGAATTTCTAAACCTAGGGTTGTTAAATTGATTAATTAGGCTGGCAACTTAAGGATCACACCTATTAGACACAGTGATTGGTTGGTTGATTGGATAAGAGAAAGGGGTCAAGTACTAATTCAAGGTTGAAGCTAAGAAACTATTATCACAAGTGCAATGATTAAATAAGATGAGATAGGGAGGTCACCTCCAATCCAATGACATAGGAACTTTAAAGTAGTGTAGACACCTAAAAATACCTTTTAACCTAATTATGTGTGTCATTTCATCATATCACCTAATTCATCTAATCATCACCTAGGTCTTGGTTTCATCTAATTCATTTAATTATCTTATTACCTAGTACACATAAGACATCATCTTATCACATAACACCTAATAAATTAAGTAAATAATTCTTAAGTGATTTAATTAGCTGCATCTGGAAATTTATCATTTTTCATCCTCGTTAATTAAATAATCATTAATATTTAATTGATTTATTAATTTATTTTTTATCCACAATAATTAAATAATTTTAATTTATTTATTTCTCATCGTCCACATTAATTAAACATTTTTTAATTATTATGTTAATTTCATCCATTCTTCTAGTTCACTATAATTAAATAATATTAATTATTTAATTCTATCAATAAATCTGCATGCACTTCCAACACATCAATTCACTCATATTCATGCTTATTACCCTCATAAATCAATTCCCATTTGATCTCTCAAGCACTTAGTTAACTAATCAATAAGATCTATTAATCCCCCAACAACTATTAATTTTATCCTTCATCTCCTCATCAATCCTTGAAATCATGGATCTAATCTCAATTCCTAGATTCAATCCTAGACATTCACCAAATCTCCTCCAAATCTATATAGATCACACCCATCTTTCACCAGTCATAAAAAAAAATGAATCTATATCAAAGCATCTATTTGTTGGACAATTCAAATAACCGGAAGACAACTGAGAGGGGGGGGGTGAATCGGTTGTCACATATTACCAGAACATTTATCAATTAAAACTTTACTACCAGAATGCTTAAACCAAATACTAGAATAGCAGTTAAACCAATTAAGCATAAACAATAATCAAAGAATAAATACCATCCACGTGACACCAAGATTTATACGTGGAAAACCTGGTAAAGGGAAAAACCATGGTGGGAAGCTTACCCACTGTCGGATAATAGTTCTGCAATAAGTATGTGAATTACAATTGAGGGGCCTGCACTTGCAGGAAGGCCAACAGCCTAGAGTGCACTCTCATCACAAAAGGAGTCTCACTAACTACATAGAAATCCCGACTACAATCCAGAAGAATGAATTAACTACAAAGATAGCATCTCCTATGCCTGAGTACAATTCTGGTTAAGCTCAATACCAGAGGGCTAAATCCTCTTACATAAACCCAACTCAATCTCCATTGATCGACCAAATCCTCTGCTTGAATGATATTACATTATTCTCACATTAAATATCCATATCCCATTCCATGATGATCTACAATGAGATCATACATCACATATATACAAACCCTCGACCATAAACAATTAGGTTGACCACTAGACAATAAACCAATTACATAATTACAAAACATGTCGGCCTTAGACCAAACAAATAATATTCAACTCTTAAGACATCCCGAAAACACATCAAGAGGTCCAATCCACACGTTACATTAAGCCGATCCATAACCTAGATCATCCAGGACCCAATATAGGTCCATACACGCCAAAGCAATGATCCCAATCCGCCAAGTCTCGAACATGATCACCATCAGCATCTTGAATCTCCACCGGAAGTTGCACCAACACCACTTATGCATATCATCAAAGACCTTCATCAAAGCTCTGTCCTTGTCGGAACCACTAACCAAGCTTCCAAGCAAACATGATATCATCCGATCACTAGACCAAAACCAACTGAGTGAATATGAACATGCGTATCACGAATAAGCCAATTCCATAACCAAATCATATCAGAGCATATCGGATCATGTCGGATCCAAACCAACCAGAAACCACACATCCTATCGGAACCAGAAGGGTGCCGGTAAAGTATCCAAGACAGCTAGTGTTGACATCAATGACAAAACATCAATGCAACACATAATCAATTCCTCCAAATGTCCAACACTATCAAGTATCCAAATCCTATCAATTTCATATATGGAGAATGTTATCGTTGTGTTAATGAAATAAAAAACCAACATATTAAATCATCAAAGCACATGCTAAGGACTAATGAAGCAATAGTAGGGTTTTTATGTGAAAAGTGTTATTTTTTATTTCATACATTAATCTTAAATTCTATTTAAATGATTGATTGATTGTGAATTTGAGTCTTTCATTGTTATTGTTCCTATTTCATAATTCATATTTTCATCATCCACAAGTAAAATTAAAATAAGTTCTATTATTTTATTATCACCAATAGAGATCCCTCTTGATCAAAATTAAGAGTAAAATTTAATCTATTTAATTGTTTGGTTGAGAAAATGTACCTTTCTAGTCAACCATATATAAGGAATCCTCACTAGATGGGAAAGAAAATTTAAACTAGGTTATTTGGAAATGTATATGAAGGGGCATCAACCATTTAAAGTTTCTTTTATCATAACCTATAAGTGAGTGAAATAGAGATAGACACAAACCATTAACTAAATAGACATACACCCATGCTAAAGAAAAATTATGGCAAGAGTACCACCAAATAAATACGGGAACACAAAAAAAAAAGATTACTATCATCTTAAAATAATTTCTCGTTTCTAACAAGAATAGATCTTGATGATCATTATAGAGACTAAAACAATGAAAAAGATAATCATTCATTCATAGTAATAGGAACATTGAAATAAAGTGTATTTCAAATCATTACGATTTTGGAGTTTACATTGCGCTAATAACACTACACAGTGAGATTTAAAATAAAGAAAATAATGATACCAATAAGATATATATAATGATAATTTCAACTCACACATACTAGTGTTGTATGACACCCATGATCTAGGCACTCATCTGCCAATATCTTGACGCAGGGGCATCAAGAGCCTCATAAGCATGCATTATATCACTTTTTGGTTTTTAGTGTGTTTACGTGTTTTGGGTATAATAAAGTTATTTAAGACCATTTTGGATTATTTTGATCCATTTTGGAAGGTTTGAGACCAATATGTTGGAAATTGTAAAAATTGTACAAAAATTGTCAATGTTGCTCAAAAAGTTGTCAAGCAACTTTGTCAAAAAGTGTCAAAATAGTGTTTTGTTAAAAAACTAATCAAAAGGTGGTTGAGAATAGTTGGAATTGATGGTAAATGTATAAATGTACCCTTCCAACTTGAATTTGGGGTCAGAGAAGTTTGAATGAAAGAGATACATCATTTTTCACTACTTTTTCCTTGTAATTTTTGTAAAATATGACTGTAATTTGCATTGTACAGACTGGTACAGATTGATATTGGCCTAAACCAATTGGAAAAGTTTGAATTTTTTTTTATATTTTAAATTATTTTTGTTTTATTGATTTTTATTATGCTTTGTGAAAGTTGTGATCAAATTAGTGATTGCCATTTCTAGATTTTTACTGTTTTACAACAAGAAACTTGCTTGGTATAGTTTTTTACAACATGATATGGTCAAGTGCAGGCATGGGGATGATGTATATATGAAATACACAATTTTTGGTTTTTGTTTGGAGTCATTTCATTGATTTTTGCAAAAGTTAGAGCATTTTTTTGTGAAAATAGTCCCAAACCCTACCTAAGGTTTCAGCAAGAAAGAAAAATTCATATCTTTTGATTAAACCCTTAAAAATTGATATAAATAGGTGAAAACCTTCTTTGCATTTCTACCCAGGTTTCCACCAAAGGAAATTGAAAAATTTGATCATATGTGTGAGTTATGCAAGATTGTTTGTTTCATGTTGTGAGAAGACTGTGAAAAAACCTAGGTGATTGAGGGTTTGATGAAATAATGTATTGTTTTTAATTGTCCAATAGGAGTAATGGTTTGTGCACCTTCAATGACTTGGTAAAGGGCTTGGCAAGCCATCATTGGCATAAGATTGATCAAGATAAATGAATATGCATCTATTAGGCTTAAGGAGTAATGCACCTAGAATGATGAACTAGGCTTAAATGTGTGGATCCATTGTGATAGAACTTGATTATTGTCTTTCTCAACATCATAACCTTATTATGTTAAAAATATATTTTCACAAATTGTATATGACCCATTTTAGGAATATTCTTAAAATTTCTGGGATCACTATAGCATTCTATAGATGTGTCAATCAAAACTCTAGATAGATATTTCATAACTTAAGATATGCTTGATGAACATATAATACTTATTCATACAAGGAATATGTCTTTGGTTGTTGATACCTTTGATGTAATGAATGATATTGATTAGTGATATAAGGCTTACTTGAGTACTTAATAGCATAATCTCTCATACATTATAAGTCAATTTTTTATTCACATTGTCTCAACATGGACTAAATTAAATTGAAAAAACTTACCATTATAATCAATCCCTCTTTCTTTATTGCAAATAGTTTTATAATTAAACCTATAAAAGATATTTATCATAAAAATAGAAGTAAACTATTATTTTCACCTTTTAACTTTGTCTTTAAATACAATTGTAATGATATACAACTTAATTTCTCACATTAAGTCAAAGACTCCAAACCCACCTCTCTAATAAAATTTTAGGAGCTTATCTTTGGATAAACGGTTAACCTTTGTAATTAACAAAATTAATAATTCAAGAAATGAATATGGATCACACATGTTTTAAAGAAATATTCTTGCAAGGGAAATGTCTAAGATTTATCAAGGTATTAATTGATGATCACTTATGTTTAAATTACTTGTATTTACTGGTGCATTATTTTCTCCTACTTATAATGTATGGTTGTCATATTTTGAGAGAAAATTTGGAAAGGATAACTACTTATTGCTATATATTTAGTAAGATGGTTTTTGGAGAATCATAGAAAATCACATTCTCATAGAAATCTCATATAATCTCCTTAATAAAGATCATTAGATCATTTTAAGTATTGTCACATCATAACTTTGTTATATTTAATTGAATTAATTATTATTGAATTAAATATTAGAGATAACAAATCTTGGTCTATTTTATCATTCAAATTGATTATATTCTACTATCTATTACTAACAAAATGCACAATACTATAATAAATATAATATGCTCAAACTAGTTGTTATCACTAATATTTATTTAACTCTTTTTTTTTTTTAAAGTACTCTAGGAACATGTGAAAATGACAAATGCATATTAAAGTTGTATTAAAGGTTAATCAATTATGGTCCTTATTGTTTTTACACTATGAATAAAATTTATTTGATTAAAATGTTAATGATTATATTAGTGATCCTATTTATAGAAAATCTACTTTAGAATATCTCTTCAAGATAAATAGTGTAGGTGTTATTCCATTACTAGAGTGATGCTTAAACACGTTATCTTTTACATGGCTCTTTAATTAAAATTCAAAATGCAAAAGTGGCTTCTGAATAATCAATGTAGATTAGAAGATTAGTGGAAGAGATTTCATGTGCATACTAGTATAATCTCACTTTATCCAAAAATATTTTACTCTTACCAAAGACTTCTATTTTCAACAAAAAAGAAAAGAAAACTCACATTGAAGATTATGGGCATCTCACTAAAAGGAAGTTTTTCTAATCATAAAATTTCTCTCTAATTCTATTCATCTAATTGTTAAGTGAAAAATATGCTATAATCAAGAAGAACTAGGATAAAATCCTAGCATTCACTTGTTTTTTTGTTTTTTTGGGGGGGTTGGGGGGTAAAGGTGGCGAGCCACTATAATATATTAACATATAAATAATAGAGATTACAAAAACTAGCATTCACTTGTTAGAAGTTTGAGTAATACTGAATTCTCCAAATTCAAATCAATGCTTGGACATAAATTGTCACTAAGGATGAGTGTGCATGTTAATGGACCCTCCTAGTAGTTGTATATCCTTGGATGTAAGCCCTAACAAGAATAGCATAAGAACTTTAGAAATTATATTTATAAGTTTTATAGACATATTATAATTCTCCTCTCTGTAAATATTCCACTTGTAAAAACATTTTATTATATGAGGTCTTTAGGTACTATGTAATAAACCTAGATAAAGTTGATTTAAAGGGCTCTCAAGTGCTAAAAAAAACTTATAAGATCTTGCATAAAGCATAATTTTTTTAAATACCATGATTACAAATTATGACAAGATGACCTTCATGTAGTCTAATATACATGGTCTTCATTTTGACATATATTTGTGTCCTTGTTTATCACTATCAAAGAAGACCTAAACTATTAGGGTGCTTAATTTTTTTCTTGTTTATATGCTTTAGTACGAACATACCATTTTTTTTTAGAATATTAGTCAAGTGTTTTGAATTTTGAAAAGGAGGGGAATAGTCCGTAATTATTGAGATCCCCTCATAACCATAGAAATGTCTTAAGGTGGGAAAATGGTAAGAAATAGGTTAATGGATATTTGGAAGTATGTGCATAGATGAATGTGATACATGTGCAGATATAGCAAATGTGTAGAAATGTGTGCATACAAGGATAAGGTGGGTGTTAAGTGTGTGGGGATATGGTGTATATACGAAGGGATATAATCCTAGGAGAATGAGCCAAACAAACTTATCAAAATAAGAACAATACTAAATGAAAAATGACATCGATATGCAAATTTCACCATTACAATTTTACAATAGATATATAAAACTTTGACACACAATATTCAAATTAGATATTAGACTACTCTATAAGATTTAAAGATTAAACAACTTTAAAATAAGTAACAAAAATTTATATATATATATATATATATATATATATATATATATACACACTTTCTTCCTACACATATATTAATATTAATATTAATATATGTAGAGGAAGAAAGTATATATATATATATATATATATACTTTCTTCCTCTACATATATTTATATTAATATTAATATGCTTAATTTTGATAATGACAAAACTATTATCTATATTTGTTGTAAATATTTAACAATGTAATTTTTTAAAATAAAACATTGGTGTTTATATAACATAATGCAATCCTTAAAAGCTCTATTTGACAAAAATTTGTTAGATTTAAAAGTATACAAAACACCTTGAAGACAAGGATAGCTTAAGTATTTAATTAGTTATCTCTCTATCTCATGAATTATTGAGAGAGTTTTAAAGAAACAAGTTGCCATGTTCTTTCTAACAGAAACTTTGAATGTCATACTTTTATAATACACACTTTTGTAAGGGATCTCACTACATTAAAATAGATTCATGGGAATCTCACCTCATTAAAATAGTGAGCCTAACGTGTACGCCACTCAACAATTAATTTTATAAAAACTAACTTCTCCATTTTGTCAAACACAATCTAAAATAATTAGTTGTCTTCTATTAACTTAAATTATTTAAGCAAGTGGGATTTTTACAACTATTATTTAAGCAAGTAGGATTTTTACAACTATTATCTTATTAAAGAGCTATCGTCTTTAGTTTTAATAAAATAATATAGAATAATAAATAGAAGTTAAACTTAAATAAAGAGAAAAGATTGTAAATGAATGAAATCGAGAGGTTTAGAATAGTTTAATTCTATTTAAATGTCATTCTTTTTAGTTGATGAAAGATGGTTTGTTGTAGAATGAAATAAATTATTGGAATCTCAAATTTGTTATTAGATATACATTTATTAGTCTATACCTTGTCAAAAAGTTTGTTTACTTTTTAGATAAGTTGTCAACATCTATAATAGGATCTTTTTAGTTTGATTTAGTCACTACTTTTGTGAACTAGCAAACTTATGTCTTGAATTTTGAAGACTCTTAATGTGTGGACGGAGAGTGTGATAGCTTCCTTGATAATTAGCTAATCCATGTTATCAACAAACAAGGTTGGGAGACATATTGTGCAAATATGTAAAGTGCCTAAGTGATAAATTAAAAGAATAGTATATTTTGATGAAATCTTCGATGCAAGATTTGTAATGCTTCGATATGAAGTTATAGTGCTCAAATATGATGAAATTAATAACCTAGGTTTTTCCTTTAATACAAGACTTAGATGCTCAATTCAAAATGTGCCCTGACATATAAGCTAACAATTACTAATCAATTTTTTTTAAAAGATCAAGTTAAAAAAATAAGAAATGAAATTTCAACTAGGAAGATGATAGACTTGAAATTTAAACTAGGAAGATGACAGATGTGGGTGTGAACTTGTTTAGGGGATAGATTTGCATCCACAATATATTATAGGATATAATAATGACGAAAGAAATAGATAGTTTTGGACCACTAAGAGCTAAGAAGGTTGAATACAAATAGGGATGAGGTCAAATTATACAAAAAACAAAGCTAAATTGAGCATTAAAATAATATATTCATGATATCAACAAAAGTCAGTGTAAAATGAAGGAAGAAAGGGAAAACTATAAATGTGTATTAGTTACATATTGGCCCCACTTTACTGCATGTGAACTATGGGAATAATACATGCCAAAGCACAATATATAGTCAATAAAATTGGAATACATTTTTAGAATATGGGTTAATGATGATGTTTCGTGATTTTTTAATATTTTAATAGAGAAAGATTAGTGGCATAAAAGTATTATCATAAATATTTTGCATATTTCTAAGCATAGGTCTTGGATAGTTTTATGAATATTTTGAAATTTTGATTTTAATATATCTGTTTTAATTTATATATTGTTAGGGATCCTTCAAAGTAGAAGTTGGGAATGCAATAGTTGAGTTGGAATAAGTGTTGTACAACTTGCATAAAATAATTAATGTTGGTGATTAAGTGCAAGATACCACACTTTATTAGATCAATTTTTTTGTTATGTAGTTTTGATTAAGTAAAAGAAGGTATTTGAAAGGTACCCGAACCTTTTACAAGCCAGGAAAACAGAAATGCTAAAAAAAGTGCCTGATCACTTCAAAAAGACAAAATGAACCCACCAGAAGGGCACAACTTAAAACATCATTACATTAAAAACTCGGAACAGACAGCAAAAGGAAAGCAAAAGACAGCAAAGAGACAGAACCAAGGACAGCAACTGGAACTAAATACTATTTAGAATTTCCTCAACGTGAACAACCATTTGTTTCATGTTGTTCGCTGAGGTCTTCATATCCTCTAGCCCACGACCATCGATGTCGACCTTATTCTTTGTGTTGGCTCTGGTCCTCCTTTTATGACCCTTCTTGCTCACCTGCTCTTTATCACCATCCTTCTCTGCATTATTCTTGAACCTATTGATAAAGATGTTCATGTTGTCCACCGAAGATTTGAGGATTTGGAAATTTTGATTAGCAAGTTGCTTGACATTGTGCTCCAGCTTGTCAATTTTGCTGCCAAAATCTTTCAGTTTGTTTTCCATTTCCTTTCTATCTCCCATCTCATTGACCTTTTTTTCCGTTGCTAAGATTTTTCCAACCATACATTAAATAGCTTGCGCATTATGCAGAACGGCCACTAACTCTTTAACATGCTCCGCCAGGGGCTTGTCACCAACTGTAATTCTTGCCATGGCCTATGTATCAGTTTTCAAACTATTAATATCCTTCACCATAGTAGCAATGGTCTCACAGAAAGCCTTAATAGTATCTTTGTCACCACTATCACTTTGACCCCCTTTTTCCTCGTTATGCAGACTAGTGGTATTCACAGTCTCCAAATTATCCTTAACCGAGTTACCCTCCCCTTCTTTGTCCTAACTATCGATCCTCTTATTTTCATCATCCTCCTCCTCAGATTCAACCAGAACATAATTGAAATAAGAATTGCTACCCTTTTTAGTGTTCTTTTTCTGAGCCTTCTTTCTAGAGGCTTTTTCTTTCCTCTTTTTAATAGGTTTTTCCTCAAGGGATTCAGTTTCAGAATCTGACATTTCAAATTCCACAATAATCCTTCACTTCTTGGCCCTAATCCTCCCTTTTTTGCTAGTTTCTTCCAACTCTCCCTCGGTCTCTAAATCAAAGTTGAAACCACTATCCTTACTTTCCGTAGTCTCATCTCTGGCATTTTTGCCTTTAATAGGCTTTTCAATGCACTTCCCCTTTAGCATTTTATAAACCAGGACCATAAGCCCCTGGTGGAGGGCATGATCACCTTTAGGGTCCTTCTGGATCTCCTTTATAGTATGATCCATTAAACAGTCAAGGTAATAGGGAAGGCTAACCCTTTCTCCATGACGGAAATGGTTGAGAAGGACGAAGTGATGCCCATATGCCCTGGTAAACCTACCATCTAAGGTAATATATTCAATAGAAGTAAATAAGACAAACCTCCATGGCCTACAGATTCTCTTCGGGGAGTGGTAGGAGTTGTCAATTTTGATCATCTTTCTTCTCTCACCATCCGTAACAGGAAACTTGTCTGTTGCTTTATCTGATATCCCTCTGTCCCTATAAAATTTCATACCCTTGGTAGTCATCCCCGTGGCCTCAACAATAACCTCTTCGTCTACATTCATCATATGTGATCCTATCAGAATTTTTCCATTTTTCCAATTCTTGATGAAATAGCTAGTGATTGTGGGGTCCTTCCCATTTAGTCATTCCATGAAAACATTGAGACCCCCCTGCTGAAGGATACCCCAGACTTCTTCGTTCTTTCTCCATTCAGAGCAGGATGCAGGTTCAAATCTCTTCTTGTTACCTCCCATTTTTCCAGCACCTTCCTTGCAATGCCTTCTCTCATTTTGATAACTTTTCCTCTGGTTTCTGTGGTTATTCTGTAAGAGCGCCCATAATCCATGCCAAATAATAATGATATGACACCTATTTAATAGCTCATTATCTTTAAGCAAGCCCTGCATCGAAAAAGGCGGAAAGGTCATTAGAAATAATGATTAAAAGTACCACGTTGCCTTGTATAGCTTCGGTCCTGGTTGAGCAAGGATTTCATTTCACTTGCAATCTCCATTTCACCATAACTAGTAATGATGTCTCCCGATTGGCAAGCCAGGTTGGCTGCCCAATCAGCGCAAGAGTTGGCCTCCCTGTAAACATGTGTAAAAACACACATTTCAAACTCTTCGCTGATTTTCCTAGTAGCTTTAATAGCATTACTAATCGACCATGACAGTGGGAATTTCATATTTAAACAATTGATAATGTTTAAGGAGTCTCCTTCACACCAAACTTTAGTGCAATTGGCTTCTTTGGCAAGGATAATCCCATGATAAGCCGCCATGGCTTCGGCAACATGGTTGGTCTGATTTCCTATAGGAATACATTTTATGATTTTACATATTCCCCATTTATCCCTTAGGACCACTCCACATCCTACAACCCTCGGGTTTCCCTTAGAGGCCCCATCAAAATTGATTTTCATCCATCCCCTAGGCGGGCTAGTCTATATCACTCCCTCTCTAGGATTACTCTGGATGCTCTCTTGAGCTTTTAATCTCCATTTTTTATATACAAATTGATCCTCCTTAGTGTTAGGATTATCAATACCACCTATAATATTCATATTTTCCACTATACTTCTTCTTATTTTTTCAAACACAATGTTAGCCTTAGTATTCTTTTCTCTGAAAATTCTATCATTTCTCTCTTTCCATATACCCCAGCACATGTGAGGTAAAGCAATTCTCCATAGTAAGGTAGTGGTTTTGTTTTTTTAAGGATGATGCCATGACTTGAAAATCTCCTGAATTGAGTTGGGGAAGCTCCAACTGATATTGAATTGATCCAGACAACTTCCCCAAACATCAGCTGAGAAGGGGCAATGAAAGAGCATATGATTTATTGTCTCCTCATTCTGCTTACAGAGAGTACAGAAACTTGGCATGCTGATACCTCTTTTTTTGATATTCTTTGTAGTAATAATTTTGTCTTGAAGGGCTATCCAAAAGAAAATGTTGATCTTGGGGGTAAGACCTTTCACCCATGCTTTAGCCCAACAAGGACTTTCCATGTTATTGTACTGTTGATGATAAAGAGATGCCACAGTAAAAGTACCACTAGTTGTGAGTTTCCAAATTAACTGGTCTTCTTCTTCAATCCTCACCATTGAGTTCATGACTTTGTTCAAACTACCCAAAGACTGATCCACTTAAGATAAGTATTTCCACTGTCCATCTTTCCAATAATCCTTCACCTTGGTTCCAAATCTTTCCTTGCATTGGTTTTGATGTTTGTTCCACTCAGGGTTTTCATTTAAAGGGAGCTCCAAAAGCCAAGGGTCCTCCTAGAACTGAATAAGATTCCCTTTCCCCAACTTCCATTTTGTGCCTTTGATAATTAAGTCTCTAGTCCTAGAGACATTTTTCCAAATATTGGATCCAACTGGGATAATCTCCGCTTTGAGGAAACTTTGAAGATTTGGACATTGGCTTTTATATTTGTTGTCCCATATTTTTTTCCACTCTCCTTGATTTCTATATCCTCTCCAAATCTGCTTGGCCATAAGGTATTCATTTATGTCTCTTATTCTTCTAAGGCCCAGACCGCCTTTATTCATAGGCTTACAGACCTTCTCCTAAGCAATTAAGTTCATTCTCTTCTTCTCCTCAACCCCTATCCATAAAAAGGATCTCTGAATTTTTTCAATGGCCTCAGCATACTCAGTAGGAATCCTAAACAGACTGATGGCATAGAGAGGGATACTTTGAAGAGTGGTTTTTAGCAATTGAACCTTACCTGCTTGACTAAGTAGAGCCCCCTTCCATCTAGACAGCGTTTTATGGAATTTATCCACCAAGGCTCCCCAAAAGGTATCTGGAGGATCTTGACCTAAGGGGAGCCCCAAATAGGAGGCAGGCAAGCTACCAATTTGGCCACCCAGAATGTTACTAATTTTAATCCTCCTTCTCTTTGGGGTATTGATAAAATAAACAAAGCTTTTAGACCAGTTTATAAGTTGACCAGTAGCCTCTCCATAGTTATCCAAAGCCTTTTTTAGTCTTCTAGCATCCTTCACAGTGGCTTTTCCCATTATTATAGAATCATCAACAAACTGCTAATGAGAGCATATTTGATCTGCTGAAGAAGGATTCAAACCACAAAACTCCCTTTTCTCAACCAGCTTTCCAATACATCTCCCCAAACGTTCCGCCATGATGATAAAGATCACTGGGGATAGAGGGTCCCCCTGCCTGAGACCTCTTGAAGCTTTAAAGAAAGGAGAGGGGGAGCCATTCATTAACACAAAGAAAGTAGTTGAAGAAACAAGTTGCCTGATAAGGCCAACACCCCTAGGATTAAAACCAAAAGTAGAAAGAACATCAATCATAAAATCCCAATCCACTCTATCATAGGCTTTAGAGAGGTCAAGTTTCAGAAAAAAAAACCTTCTTTTTTAGAAAAGGCTAGAGAATGGATATTTTCATGAATAGAGATGATAGAGTCCAAAATTTGCCTTCCCAGGACAAAACCACTTTGCTAAGGAGAAATAATGGAAGGAAGCAATTTTAGAATTCTAGAGGTAAGGACCTTAGAGATAATCTTATAGAGAGAGTTGCATAAGATTATAGGTTTGAAAAGATCCATTGAATCTGCCCCCATCTTTTTGGGTATAAGAGCTATAAAAGTACCATTAACTTCTTTCAAAAGTTTTCTATCACCAAAAATCTCTTTCACAACTCTGGTAACATCATCTCCAATAATATGCCAGTACATTTGGAAGAAGAACATGGGAAAGTCGTCCGGACCTGGGGCTTTGTTTCTCTCAAAGGACTTAATAGCTGTCAGAATTTCATCATGGGAAGGAATGGCAGTTAAACGATCATTCTGATCTTCCCCCAAAATGGTAGGTATATTGTCCAGAAGTTCCCTTTGGGCCTGTATATTCAAATTCTGATCCTTAGCAAGTAAATTAGAGAAAAAATCCATAGCAGCCTTGTTCATGGAATCATCATCTTCAACACATATGCCATTCACTTTAATCTGTACAATTCTATTTATGGCCTTATGTCTTAGGGTGGACATATGGAAGTATTTGGTGTTCCTATCCCCCTCCTTTAACCAGACATTTCTCGATCTTTGTTTCCTGTAGGTTTCCTCTTTAGCTATTATTTCATGATATCTCATAACAATAGCATCTTCACTATTTCTAGACATATAGGTGTAACCATTGTTCTATATCTCATCCTGGATTTCCTTGAGTTCTAAGAGGGTTGTCGCTTTTGAGCTAAAGATGTTCCCAAAGCAATCCTTATTCCACTTCTTGACATTATCTTTAACATTCTTTAGCTTTTTGACCACTTTATACACGACATTGCCTTCAATACTGACCTGCCACCATTCCTTAATCTTACTTTCCAGATCCGGGTGTCTAGTCCACATTTTTTCAAATCTATAAAGGAAATGTCTCCTTCTATTCTTTACTTCAGCTGTGAAGGTTATAGGGTAATGATCTGATCTTGCCCTTATGTGAGAAGATAAAGAACATTCATGAAGATTAAACCAATCTAAGGAAAGAAGAGCTCTATCAAGTCTAACTTGAATCAAATTCTCACCACTTCTTCTATTAGTCCAAGTGTATTTGACTCCTTGCAACTCCAGATCATGAATGGCATTATTGTTTATAATGTCCATTAGGTCCAATCTGCTATCTAGATTAGCATGACTCCCTCCCCTTTTCTCATTTTCCTTCAAGGGAGTGTTGAAATATCCCATAATTATCCAGCTGTCCTCAACAAACCTTCTTCTCAGCCCAGTAAGATATCTCCACATCTCGCTTCGACCAGTCTTAGTGTTAGGAGCATAAACATTAGTTAGGACCCACGTAGTGCAATTCTTAATGTGCTTAAATCTAATACAGGCCAGATTGTTGTCCTGAATTAACACCTCTCCTTCTATATTATTTTTGTTCCAGAATGTAACAATTCCTCCCGAAGCACCTTCTGAACTACCTTTGCTGACTCCTTTGTTTTTGAAAATATTCAAAGTTTCAACTTTATCTTTAACCATCTTAGTTTCTTGAATCAAAAAAATGTCAGGGTTTTTGTCTCCAATCATGTTTCTAACTAAATTATGTTTGTGAGGACTATTAAGTCCCCTAATATTCTAGGAGATGATTTTCATGGATTTTTAGAAATACCTACCTCAAAGATGGTTCTTTGGGTACCATCTGCTAAATTCCTGCTTGTTTCCAATGATCTTTTTTTGGCATTTGAGTGTCTTCTTGGAGAAGTGTGTTGTGCTCCCACATCACCAAGCCTACTTCTGGTGTTTCTAGTCAGTGTACTATTTACTAGGTTATTGTTATTCTTTTTTTTGTGCTTGTTCCTTCTTTTATCCTCTACTACTTCTTCGTCCTCCTGGTTTGTTTCATTCTTCCCCAGTGCCTATTTTATGTCCTCTTCATCTCCCCATTTTGGATCTTGTTCCTCTGAATAGGCCAACTTTCCCTTTGCTGGGGTGGTTAATGAGATTTCCGATAGCCCTTGGCCCAAAATGGTATCAGGTTGGGCCTCTTGTAACCAGTCTATTTGTTTATCTTGATCTTGAGATTTTGAAACAAGGTTGAAGTTATCTCCTTCCTCTTTATTATCTGTGGGTTGTTTATCTGCTTTCTCTACCTCTGTCTTGTCCTCTTTCTGATCCTCTTGCTGAGTGTTGTCTTTTTATTTGTGTACTGAGTCCTTAACACCCTGTTCCAACATCTGAATCTTTAGTTCATTACCCACTTCACTGGTGATTTCTTCCTCCACCCCTCCTATCTGAGACTGCTTCTCCTGATTAGGATCATTGGATTCCCGAGCTTTTAGTGGCTTGTCCACTTTTTTCCAAACCTTAGTTTGGATATGGGGTTTATCCTCTATAGATGGACATTTTTTAGCCTAGTGTCCGACTTTTTTACAATGAAAATAGGCGAAGGGGATTGTTTCATAAACAATATTCTACTTCCACTTCCCCAGTTTTGATTCTATCTATATTTCCTCTGGCATGTTCGTATCAGGTCCAACTCCAACACAGATCCTAGCATAGATCAGCCTTCTTCTAGAAGTCATGATCTGATCAATAGCGATAAGCTCCCCAAAGGTATTGGCAATTCTTGCAAAAACGTCTTCCTCCCAGAATTCCATTGGGAGCTCGGGGAGCTTGACCCACACCGAAACTTGGGCCAAAAAATTCTTTCCTTTTGCTAGATTAGGGTACCACTTCTGGATGTACATGATATATTTGCCTATTGCCCAAGACCCACTACATAGAATGTTTCTTCTATCCTCATCACAAGAAAAGGAGAAGGATAGACAGCCTTTGTTCATTGCTACCACATCAACCTGATCTTTCAGGTTCCACTTTCTTTTGACAAATCCATGAACTATTTCTATGTTAGGTCTAGATCCAAAGAAATAACCAATCAAAGTATTTTCCATTCTAGCAATGTTTTGATCAATGATTTGGTTAGGAACAACAATAGCAAACTTGCCCTAAGACACATTCGAGGAGTTTTTAACAGGAGGCGATGAGGACTTACCTTTAGGCTTAACCCCAAACAATGAGGACCACTTTGTTATGTAGTTATTGTATATGTAATATGAGAAAATATATTTAACGAGGATCCACATATAGATAAGAAAAAAAAACAAAAGATATCACTTTAAAATAGAATGTGAAGAATCATGACAATTTTGAATTCTCCAGATAAACCAATCTCACCTTAGAGGGTGAAATTTTATCAGCAATATGTGAAGGATCACAAAGACATGGTCATACTTAGGCCTCTTGGGAATCTGAATCCTTGGTTTTATAGCCTTCTGTGTACATACCATGTCTGGTTTATTGAATAATCAAGTTTTATAACTTAGAGGGTTATGATAATGATTGGATATGGTTATTTTTAAAGTAAGGAGATGCTACAAGAAAATGATCAAAATTATGCTAGATTTGGAGCATAGAGTGGACACAGTTATATCATATTTCTCATAGTATTCTAG